>NW_028225185.1:27624602-27802102 GCF_052327205.1 Somniosus microcephalus
ACTTTTTAATTCTGATTATTTTTATTTTTCTCCCTCCTTGCTGTCGCTCCTTTCCCTTCTTTCTGTCTCCCCCTCCTCTCTCTCCCCCTCCACTCTCTCCCCCTCCACTCTCTCCCCCTCCACTCTCTCCCCCTCCACTCTCTCTCCCCCTCCACTCTCTCTCCCCCTCCTCTCTCCTCTCTCCCCCTCTCTCCCCCCCTCCTCTCTCTCTCCCCCTCCTCTCTCTCTCCCCCTCCTCTCTCTCTCCCCCCCTCCTCTCTCTCTCCCCCTCCTCTCTCTCCCCCTCCTCTCTCTCTCCCCCTCCTCTCTCTCCCCCTCCTCTCTCTCCCCCTCCTCTCTCTCCCCCTCCTCTCTCTCTCTCTCCCCCTCCTCTCTCTCTCCCTCCTCTCTCCCTCCTCTCCCCCTCCTCTCTCTCCCCCTCTTCTCTCTCTCCCCCTCTATCTCCCTCCTCTCTCTCTCTCCCTCCTCTCTCTCTCTCTCCCCCTCTTCTCTCTCCCCCTCCTCTCTCTCCCCCTCCTCTCTCTCTCCCCCTCCTCTCTCTCTCTCCCCCTCCTCTCTCTCTCTCCCCCTCCTCTCTCTCTCTCCCCCTCCTCTCTCTCTCTCTCCCCCTCTCTCTCTCTCCCCCCTCTCTCTCTCTCTCCCCCCTCTCTCTCTCTCCCCCCTCTCTCTCTCTCTCTCCCCCCTCTCTCTCTCTCTCTCCCCCTCCTCTCTCTCTCTCCCCCTCCTCTCTCCCTCTCCCCCTCCTCTCTCTCTCTCTCTCCCTCTCCCCCTCCTCTCTCTCTCTCTCTCTCTCTCCCCTCCTCGCCCCGCTCCCCTCCCTCCTCGCTCCCCTCCTCTCTCTGCCCCTCCTCTCTCTCCCCTCCCTCCTCTCTCTCTCTCCTCTCTTTCCCCTCCCCCCCTCTCTCGCTCTCTCTCTCTGGCAGGTCTGTTTTCCACTCCGCTCCTGGCGGGTCTCCCGGAGAAGGTTCGCAGCTTCCTGTCCCGCCAGGTGCCGTTCCCCAGCCGCCTGGGGAACCCCGCGGAATACGCCCACCTGGTGCAGGCCATCGTGGAGAACCCCATGCTGAACGGCGAGGTCATTCGCCTGGACGGGGCCATCCGCATGCAGCCCTAGCGGGGCGAGGTGAGGGGGCTGCCAGGGAGCAACCCCAGCGACCATCCGACGACAATCAACGTCAAAAGTAAAGGTGGTCGCAACTTTTCAGGCCGCGCCAAACCTCCCCTCACCGTACCGTCGGACTGGAGGAACTCCGCAAGCCGGGGAACGTCACCCAGACATTTCGACCCTCACTGCTTTCTCTCTCTCCCCTCTGAGCACACAGACTGTGGTTAAACATCCGTCCCAATCCCTATCCACCCGTGCCTCAATGGGTCTCCTCCCAACCAAACCCACTCTCCCCCGTCCCCCCAGGGTTTGCAGCCTTGTTGGAACCTTAGATGCCCAGCTAAACGGACAGGACCCTCCCCTTGTTAGATGGTGGCGGGTAAAGCTCACTGAGATCGCCTCATCTCGGGAATGAAGACACGAGTGCTGTGCGGATCCCGGGGGGAGGGTGGGAACAGAATATGGATACTTGGGGGCTGGGGTGCGGTATGCGTGTGGGCGGGGGGGGGGGGGCTCCCCTGTATTAATAAGCTGACCGCGTCTGGTGTCGGCATTGCCTTAAGACACAGGACGGGGGGCCCTTGTAACAGGTCAGTGATGGAGGGAGCGTCCGTGATTGTACCCACTGCATCGATCGTGAAGGAACACGTCGAGGGGAAGCGGGGAGGTGTGCCGATACCGCAGGGCTGCCGTTGTGGGTCTCCGCGCCCCTGGGTTCGGGGGGGGCGGGGGGGAGCGATTCCTGTTCCCAACCCCCCCGGTGCCCAGCGGGTGACCCCTCTGCTGGGGAGCCGGTCATCCTGCCCGCGATTTCCAGAGCCATCGGGAGCGGGAACCTCGGCTGGACATTAACCCGCCGTAACCCAGGGGCCGCGATCGGTGGACCAGGCACAGATCGGGAAATGGAACCCGTGGCATTACCCTATTGTTAACGACATCTCGACGGTCCTTGCTCGGGAGGCTGGTCACCAGCTGTGACGCGAATGTAATTCTTGAACAGTGATCACC
Organism: Somniosus microcephalus; assembly: GCF_052327205.1. Taxonomy (NCBI): domain Eukaryota; kingdom Metazoa; phylum Chordata; class Chondrichthyes; order Squaliformes; family Somniosidae; genus Somniosus; species Somniosus microcephalus. The sequence continues at coordinate 27,626,716 of NW_028225185.1, forward strand.
GTATGATTCTCTCGAACCAGATCTAAGCCTATTAAATAATGCCGCCATTTCGGTTAAATTGTTTTGCAGTGTGTTGCTTTCTTTCATTTCTGCACAGGATATACGGCATAGAAAGAGGCCATTTGGCCCAACCAGTCCATGCCGGCATTTATTCTCCACTCGAGCCTCCTCCCGTCTTTCCTCATCGAAATCTATCAGCGTAACCCTCTATTCCCTTCTCCCTCATATGTTTGTCTAGCCTCCCCTTAAATGCATCTATACTATTCGCCTCAACCACTCCCTGTGGGAGCGAGTTCCACATTCTCACCACTCTCTGGGTGAAGAAGTTTCTCCTGAATTCCCTATTGGATTTCTTGGTGACTATCTTATATTGATGGGCTCTAGTTATGCTCTTCCCCACAAGTGGAAACACTCTGGGCAGGATTTTCATTGGCCGTGGAGTCGGGATTGGAGGCGTGCGGGGGGTTAAAATCCCGAAATCGGGGGTACCGACCCCATCCCGCCTCCATGCCAGTTTCAAAGGAGGCGGGTACCCGCCCCGCACAGGGACCTGCCTCCCCGAGGCGGGAAGGGATTAGTGCCAATTAACTGCCCGTTAACAGGCAGTTTTTAGCCTAATCCCTATTTTTATTCCTGAAGTGTGGGATTCCCGATGGCTCCAAACCACGCCAAGTTAGTCGGGTTGAAGGACTTGGAGGGGTCGAGATGTCCGGTGTTCAGGTGAGTGATGTGTGCATGAGTGCAAAGGTAAGTGTGTTTGGTGTGTCTAAAGTGTTTAAAGAAGTTTAAATGACCTTTTCTTACCTTTTCAGCCTTAGGTCTCGGGAGTCCCTCATCTCACCGGCACAGAAAGCAGAATGGCTGCGAACTGTCAAAAGTGACAGCCTTCAGCTTTCTGTGCCGGTGAGATTTCTAACTGAATCTGTGTAGAAGGACTCAGGTTAGAAGTCAGACTGTCAGTGTTTGACAGCTTCAAACAGCTGTGAAACACTGATATTTCATCTGTCAAAACCTCTTGACAGATGAAATTTCAGTCTGTGACGTCACCTGTTGCCGGGTGGCCCTTAATTGGCCTGCTGAGCCCGCTGGGCGGACTCAACAAGGTCAATCAAGTTAAAATCGCGTGGATTGGCCACAACTCGATGGAGGTGGGACTGCAACCCCGAAAGTTGTAGTCCCGCCTCCTATCCGACACTTGAATGAAAATCCAGCCCCCTCTGTCCACTCTATCAAAACCTTTCATAATTTCAAAGACCTCTGTTAGGTCACCCCTCAGCCTTTTCAAGAGAAAAGAGACCCAGCCTGTTCATCCTTTCCTGATATGTATACCCTCGCATTTCTGGTATCATCCTTCTCTGCACCCTCTCCAGTGCCTCTATATCCTTTTTATAATATGGCGACCAGAACTGCACGCAGTACTCTAAGTGTGGTCTAACCAAGGTCTGATACAAGTGTAGCATAACTTCCCTACTTTTCAATTCTATCCCTCTAGAAATAAACCCTAGTGCTTGGCTTGCCTTTTTTATGGCCTTGTTAACCTGTGTCGCAACTTGTAGTGATTTAACATAGAAACAGAAGATAGGAGCAGGAGTCGGCCATTCGGCCCCTCGAGCCTGCTCCGCCATTCAATGAGATCATGGCTGATCATCCAAACTCAGTACCCTGTCCCTGCTTTCTCCCCATATCCCTTGATCCCTTTAGCCTTAAGAAATATATCCAACTCCTTCTTGAATATATTTAATGAATTGGCCTCTACTGCCTTGTGTGGTAGAGAATTCCACAGGTTCACCACTCTCTGGGTGAAGAAATTCCTCCTCATCTCTGTCCTAAATGGCTTACCCCTTATCCTTAGACTGTGACCCCTGGTTCTGGACTCCCCGCCATCGGGAACATCCTTCCAGCATCTAGTCTGTCCAGGCCTGACAGAATTTTATAGGTTTCGATGAGATCCCCTCTCATTCTTCTAAACTCCAGTGAGTATAAGCCCAATCGACCCAATCTCTCCTCATACGTCATTCCTGCCATTCCAGGTATCAGCCTGGTGAATCTTCGCTGCACTCCTTCCATGGCAAGAACGTCCTTCCTCAGATAAGGCGACCAAAACTGCACACAATACGCAAGGTGCGGTCTCACCAAGGCCCTGTACAACTGTAGCAAGACATCCTTGTTCCTGTACTGTACTCGAACCCTCTTGCTACGAAGGCCAACATACCATTTGCCTTCTTAACCGCCTGCTGCACCTGCATGCTTACCTTCAGCGACTGGTGCACAAGGACACCCAGGTCTCTTTGCACTTCCCCTTCTCCCAATCTATTGCCATTCAAATAATAATCTGCCTTCCTGTTTTTGCCACCAAAGTGGATAACCTCACATTTATCCACATTATAGTGCATTTGCCATGTTTCTGCCCAATCACCCAACCTGTCCAAATCGTACTGGAGTTTCACAACATCCTCCTCACAGCATACCCTCCCACCCAGCTTTGTGTCATCTGCAAATTTGGAGATATTACATCCAATTCCCTCGTCCAGATCATTGATATATATTGTGAACAGCTGGGGTCCTAGGACCGATCCTTGCGGTACCCCTCTAGTCACTGCCTGCCACTCGGAAAACGACCCATTTATTCCAACTCTTGTAACTTGTTGCAGTTCTCCTCAGTCTTGACTGTCCCCCCCTCCCACCCCCGCCAATTTGGTGTCCTCGTCCGCAAATTTAGAAAGGGATCGAACTAGATAAGGTGGCGCGCGGTTTAAGGGGTGGCCGCTGCACCCACCAATCCTGCCGTGACACGGAGAAACACTGACTAAACGTTTTATTTTGTTCCAAACTGCGCGCTTTATAGCGCCGAGAGTTGGGCTCACTGAGCCAGCACTGATATCCTGTAACTGCGTCTCCCCATTACCAGCCCACAGAGCAGATCCTGCACAGGAGCTGGCCGGAGTCCCTCAGCGACTGGATGTGTTGAACTGCAGGAAATACTGAGCGGACGGCGGGTTGGTGTAAAGCTCTTTATCCAGGTAGTCTTGGCTGGAAATAAGAATTTTCTGAATTAAGTAATCTGATCTGCTGAAAATATTCCTCATAGCCACCAGCAAATGTCATTGATCTGTAATGGAACCCCTTCCAACTCTTTCTAATCCCACAGCTACGGTTAGAAACAGAGTAAAGCTCCCTCTACACTGTCCCCATCAAACACTCCCAGGGCAGATACAGCACGGGTTAGATACAGAGTAAAGCTCCCTCTACACTGTCCCATCAAACACTCCCAGGGCAGGTACAGCACGGGTTGGATACAGAGTAATGCTCCCTCTACACTGTCCCATCAAACACTCCCAGGGCAGGTACAGCACGGGTTAGATACAGAGTAAAGCTCCCTCTACACTCCCATCAAACACTCCCAGGGCAGGTACAGCACAGGTTAGATACAGAGTAAAGCTCCCTCTACACTGTCCCATCAAACACTCCCAGGGCAGGTACAGCACGGGTTAGATACAGAGTAAAGCTCCCTCTACACTGTCCCATCAAACACTCCCAGGGCAGGTACAGCACGGGTTGGATACAGAGTAATGCTCCCTCTACACTGTCCCATCAAACACTCCCAGGGCAGGTACAGCACGGGTTAGATACAGAGTAAAGCTCCCTCTACACTGTCCCATCAAACACTCCCAGGGCAGGTACAGCACGGGTTGGATACAGAGTAATGCTCCCTCTACACTGTCCCATCAAACACTCCCAGGGCAGGTACAGCACGGGTTAGATACAGAGTAAAGCTCCCTCTACACTGTCCCATCAAACACTCCCAGGGCAGGTACAGCACAGGTTAGATACAGAGTAAAGCTCCCTCTACACTGTCCCATCAAACACTCCCAGGGCAGGTACAGCACGGGTTAGATACAGAGTAAAGCTCCCTCTACACTGTCCCATCAAACACTCCCAGGGCAGGTACAGCACAGGGTTAGATACAGAGTAAAGCTCCCTCTACACTGTCGCCATCAAACACTCCCAGGGCAGGTACAGCACAGGTTAGATACAGAGGAAAGCTCCCTCTACACTGTCCCATCAAACACTCCCAGGGCAGGTACAGCACGGTTGAGATACAGAGTAAAGCCCCCTCGACACTGTCCCGTCAAACACTCCCAGGGCAAGTACAGCACGGGGTTAGATACAGAGTAAAGCTCCCTCTACACTGTCCCATCAAACACTCCCAGGGCAGGTACAGCACAGGGTTAGATACAGAGTAAAGCTCCCTCTACACTGTCCCATCAAACACTCCCAGGGCAGGTACAGCACGGGTTAGATACAGAGTAACGCTCCCTCAACACTGTCTCATTAAACACTCCCAGGGCAGGTACAGCACGGGTTAGATACAGAGTAAACCTCCCTCTACACTGTCCCATCAAACACTCCCACGGCAGGTACAGCATGGGTTAGATACAGAGTAAAGCTCCCTCTACACTGTCTCCATCAAACACTCCCAGGGCAGGTACAGCACGGGTTAGATACAGAGTGAAGCTCCCTCTACACTGTCCCATCAAACACTCCCAGGGCAGGTACAGCACGGGTTAGATACAGAGTAAAGCTCCCTCTACACTGTCCCATCAAACACTCCCAGGGCAGGTACAGCACGGGTTATATACTGAGGGAGCGCTGCACTGTGGGAGGGGCGGTACTGAGGGAGCGCCGCACTGTCGGAGGGGCGGTACTGAGGGAGCGCCGCACTGTCGGAGGGGCGGTACTGAGGGAGCGCCGCACTGTCGGAGGGGCGGTACTGAAGGAGTGCCGGAGGGTCGGTACTGAGGGAGCACCGCACTGTCGGAGGGGCAGTACTGAGGGAGCGCCGCACTGTCGGAGGGTCGGTACTGAGGGAGCGCCGCACTGTCGGAGGGGCGGTACTGAGGGAGCGCCGCACTGTCGGAGGGGCAGTAACGAGGGAGTGCCGCACTGTCGGAGGTGCTGTCTTTCGGATGAGACGTTAAACCGAGGCCCCATCTGCCATCTCGGGTGGACGTTAATGATCCCAGGGCCACTATTGGGTCCAGGGGGGAGTTCTCCCCGGTGTCCTGGACCCAGCATTGCTCCGTTAACCAACACCCACCAGAAACACATTAACCGACCGTTCATCTCATTGCCGCTTGTGGGATCTTGCAGTGTGCAGACTGGCTGCCCGGCAGCCCGTGTCACAATAGTCGCGGAGCGATTTGGTGGGAGCTGCTTTGAAATCTGATCCATTCCTGCGAGGCATTTATCGTTAAAGGAACATGCAGCGAGTGCGGTTTGTCGCTGCTCCGATACTCACTGTGCCAGCTGCTCGCTCTCCAGCTGCTGGTTGTACTTGTCCACTTGCTTCCGCAGCCGTCGCGCCCGCTCCTCCGCCTGCTGCTCCAGGGCCAGGGCCGCGCGCGCTGCCACCGTCTGCTGCCGGCCCCACTCTGTCTCGATCTGCGCCTCCTTCATCCTCAGCCTCTGCAAGGGGAGGGTGGCAGATCAGAAAGGGTGCGGATTCTGGAGAGCGGGGACACTGGAGGGCGGGGACACTGGAGGGCGGGGACACGAGGGTCAGGACACTGGAGAGCAGAGACACTGGAGAGCGGGGACACTGGAGGGCGGGTCACTGGAGGGCGGGTCACTGGAGGGCGAGGACGCTGGAGGGCGGGGACGCTGGAGGGCGGGGACGCTGGAGGGCGGGGACAGTGGAGGGCGGGGACACTGGCGAGCGGGGACACTGGAGGGTCAGGACACTGGAGGGTCAGGACACTGGAGGGCGGGGACACTGGAGGGCGGGGACACTGGAGCGTCGGGGACACTGGAGCGTCGGGGACACTGGAGGGCGGGGACACTGGAGCGTCGGGGACACTGGAGCGTCGGGGACACTGGAGGGTCGGGGACACTGGAGGGCGGGGACACTGGAGGGTCAGGGACACTGGAGGCTGAGAACACTGGAGAACAGGGACACTGGAGGCTGGGGACACTGGAGGGCGGGGACACGAGCCAGCGCCTCCAATCGGCGCGGTGTTTGGCGTTAGGTCCTGGTTTATTTCTGGGCCTACCTTGTTCTCCTCGACCTGAAGCCTCTGCTGCCGGCGGATCTCCTCCAGCTGCTGGGGGCTCATCCCCTTCCAGCGGTCCGTTACCACACGGTGCGGCCCAAAGGCGCTGACCGCCACCTCTGGGTTCTCCGTCAGGATGTCCCCGTACACGTGGTTCCCGATCTCCACCAAGTTCTCGTCCTCCTCCCGCCGTCGCTCCACCTCCCTCGCTGCCGCCTGCTCCGCCGCCTGCCATGGATCCGGACACATCCCGTGAAATGGTGGCCTCGCCATCAGCCCCGCCCCTCAACAGCACCGCCCCATGCCCAATGGCCCCACCCCTTGACAGCCCCGCCCCCACACACTATAGCCCCGCCCCTCAACAGCCGCACCCCTTGACAGCCCCGCCCCCACGCACTATAGCCTCGCCCCTCAACAGCCGCACCCCTTGACAGCCCCGCCCCCACGCACTCTAGCACCGCCCCTTGACAGCCCCCGCCTCCCAGTTAGCCCCGCCCCCACGCCCAATAGCCCCGCCCCCACATCCTATAGCCCTGCCCCCTCACCCGATAGCCCTGCCCATTGACAGCCTTGCCCCTCCCAGTTAGCCCCTCCCCTACACCCGATAGCCCCGCCCCCGCAGCCTGTAGCCCCGCCCCTGCACCCGGTAGCCCCTCCCCTCCACCCGATAGCCCCGCCCCTGCACCCGGTAGCCCCTCCCCTCCACCCGATAGTCCCGCCCCTACACCCGATAGCCCCTCCCCTACACCCGATAGCCCCTCCCCTACACCCGATAGCCCCGCCCCTACACCCGATAGCCCCGCCCGACACCCGATAGCCCGCCCCTACACCCGATAGCCCCGCCCCTACACCCGATAGCCCCGCCCCTACATCCGATAGCCCCGCCCCTACACCCGATAGCTCCTCCCCTACACTCCATAGCTCCTCCCCTACCCACGATAGCCCCATCTCCCGATAGCCCCTCCCCTACACCCGATAGCCCCGCCCCTACACCCGATTGCTCCTCCCCTACATCCGATAGCCCCCTACATCCTATAGCCCCTCCCCTACACCCGATAGCCCCTCCCCTTCATCCGATAGCCCCACCCTTTCACTCGATAGCCCCTCCCCTACACCCGAGAGCCCCTCCCCTACACATGATAGCCCCTCCTCCCAATAGCCTCTCCCTACACCCGATAGCCCCACCCCTACACCCGATAGCCCCTCCCCTACACATGATAGCCCCTCCCTACACCTGATAGCCCCTCCCCTACTCCCGATAGCCAACCCCTACACCCGATAGCCCCTCCCCTACACCCGATAGCCCCTCCCCTACACCCGATAGCCCCTCCCCTACACCCGATAGCCCCTCCACTACACCCGATAGCCCCTACCCTACACATGATAGCCCCTCCCTACACCCGATAGCCCCTCCCCTACACCCGATAGCCCGCCCCTACACCCGATAGCCCCTCCCCTGCACCCGATGGCCCCTCCCCTGCACCCGATGGCCCCTCCCCTACTCCCGATAGCCCGCCCCTACACCCAATAGCCCCTCCCCTACTCCCGATAGCCCGCCCCTACACCCAATAGCCCCTCCCCTACACCCGATAGCCAACCCCTACACCCGATAGCCCCTCCCCTGATATCCCCTCCCGATATCCCCCTCCCGCCACCTCCGATAAACCCCGACTATGAAGGCAAGATCTGCGGCCAGACGCCTCCGCGACTCGGTGCCTGCGCCAGGCAGCCCGCTGAGCTCCCACGGTCCGCTCCCCACCCCCACCATGGCCCAGTCTGTGCGGTGGTAGCCCACCTCACCCTGGCGGAGTGGGGGGAGGGGACCCGGGGGGTGGGGGGGGGGGGGCGGGATAGGCAGAGGGATTCTTGCTCCAGGTCCGGACAGCCAGTGACCTTCCCCCGAAAACCCCCCGCCCACCCCGCTGGAACCATGCACGTGCGTAAGCGGCGACTGTGCTGCTCCCCATGGTTGAACAGCCACCCCGGACTGGCACACGTGCTGCTCCCCGTGGCCAAATAGCCCAGCATAATTGGCGAGGGAGCGGACGGCATCCGGTGCCCCGACCGTCCCACCTTCAGGTGGTCCCGAACCCTCGCTACAAGGGGGAGGGGGGGCGGCGAGGTCCCTACCAGCGCCATGTTGTAGTTGAGGGTGGCAGTGTCGAGGGCCCGGCGGCAGTCCTCCTCCATCTTGGCGAGCTGCTGCGCTCTCCCGGCCAGCTCCGTCTCCTTCTTGTGATACAGGTTGTCTGTGCGGGGGGGAAGCAAAGAGTTGGAATAAACGGCTCTTTTTCCGAGTGGCAGGCAGTGACTAGTGGGGTACGGCAGGGATCGGTCCTTGGACCCCAGCTATTCACAATATATATTAATGATCTAGACGAGGGAACTAGATGTAATATCTCCAAGTTTGCAGACAACACAAAGCTGGGTGGGCGTGTGTGCTGTGAGGAGGATGCCGAGAAACTCCAGTACGATTTGGACAGGTTGGGTGATTGGGCAGATGCAGTATAATGTGGATAAATGCGAGGTTATCCACTTTGGTGGCAAAAACAGGAAGGCAGATTATTATCTGAACGGCAATAGATTGGGAAAAGGGGAAGTGCAACCAGACCTGGGTGTCCTTGTGCACCAGGTAAGCATGCAGGTGCAGCAGGCGGTTAAGAAGGCAAATGGTATGTTGGCCTTCATAGCGAGAGGGTTTGAGTACAGGAGCAAGGATGTCTTGCTGCAGTTGTACAGGGCCTTGGTGAGACCACACCTTTGAGTATTGTGTGCAGTTTTGGTCGCCTTATCTGAGGAAGGATATTCTTGCCATGGAGGGAGTGCAGCGAAGATTCACCAGACTGATACCTGGGATGGCAGGAATGACGTATGAGGCGAGATTGGGTCGATTGGGCTTATACTCGCTGGAGTTTAGAAGAATGAGAGGGGATAGAAACATAGAAGATAGGAGCAGGAGTCGGCCATTCGGCCCCTCGAGCCTGCTCCGCCATTTAATGAGATCATGGCTGATCATCCAAATTCAGTACCCTGTCCCTGCCTTCTCCCCATATCCCTTGATCCCCTTAGCCTCAAGAAATATATCCAACTCCTTCTTCAATATATTTAATGAATTGGCCTCTACTGCCTCATTGAAACTTATAAAATTCTAACAGGACTAGACAGACTAGATGCAGGAAGGATGTTCCCGATGGCGGGGGAGTCCAGAACCAGGGGTCACAGTCTAAGGATAAGGGGTAAGCCATTTAGGACAGAGATGAGGAGGAATTTCTTCACCCAGAGAGTGGTGAACCTGTGGAATTCTCTACCACAGAAGGCGGTGGAGGCCAATTCATTAAATATATTCAAAAAGGAGTTAGATATATTTCTTAAGGCTAAAGGGATCAAGGGATATGGGGAGAAGGCAGGGACAGGGCACTGAATTTGGATGATCAGCCATGATCTCATTAAATGGCGGAACAGGCTCGAGGGGCCGAATGGCCGACTCCTGCTCCTATGTTTCTATGTGCGGGGGGAGCAAAGCAAACGGCGGGTGAGGCTGGGGGGCAGGAGGAGGGGCTGGTGTACGGGAGAGGAGGAGGAGGGAGTACCTGCGAATTTCTGGTCCCTTTCGGCTTCGTCCTTCTCCCGCCGCTGGGCCGCCAGCCACTTGCGAGACTCCTGCTGCTGGAACTTAATCCGGGGCTTCTCGTTGGGGTCCTCGCCCTGGAACCGCTGCATCCCGGAGGGGCCACACCGAGGGTCGCTGTCGCTCACCCGCGCCGGCTTGTCCTTCTTCAGCGCATCGGGGTCGGACAGGTCGAAATCCCGCCGGCTCTCCGGCTGCTGGTAGCGAGCCCGGTACTCGCCCAGCTCCTCGTTCAGCGCCCGCTCCTTCTCCTGCTCGACAGCCTCCAGCAGCCGGGCCGTCTGCTCATAGCGTAAGCTTTCCGCGTCTGCACGAGGGGAGGGAGGGGACGCAGAGGTCAGGCAGGTCGTTCTTGAAGGCGGCACCTCCGACAGTCCTGCGCTGCCTCAGTACTCCCAGCGCAGGTACAGCACGGGTTAGATACAGAGTAAAGCTCCCTCTACACTGTCCCATCAAACACTCCCAGGGCAGGTACAGCACGGGTTAGATACAGAGTAAAGCTCCCTCTACACTGTCCCCATCAAACACTCCCAGGGCAGGTACAGCACGGGTTAGATACAGAGTAAAGCTCCCTCTACACTGTCCCATCAAACACTCCCAGCGCAGGTACAGCACGGGTTAGATACAGAGTAAAGCTCCCTCTACACTGTCCCATCAAACACTCCCAGGGCAGGTACAGCACGGGTTAGATACAGAGTAAAGCTCCCTCTACACTGTCCCATCAAACACTCCCAGGGCAGGTACAGCACGGGTTAGGTACAGAGTAAAGCTCCCTCTACACAGTCCCTTCAAACACTCCCAGGGCAGGTACAGCACGGGTTAGATACAGAGTAAAGCTCCCTCTACACTGCCCCATCAAACACTCCCAGGGCAGGTACAGCACGGGTTAGATACAGAGTAAAGCTCCCTCTACACTGTCCCATCAAACACTCCCAGGGCAGGTACAGCACGGGTTAGATACAGAGTAAAGCTCCCTCTACACTGTCCCATCAAACACTCCCAGGGCAGGTACAGCACGGGTTAGGTACAGAGTAAAGCTCCCTCTACACAGTCCCTTCAAACACTCCCAGGGCAGGTACAGCACGGGTTAGATACAGAGTAAAGCTCCCTCTACACTGTCCCATCAAACACTCCCAGGGCAGGTACAGCACGGGTTAGATACAGAGTAAAGCTCCCTCTACACTGTCCCATCAAACAATCCCAGGGCAGGTACAGCACGGGTTAGATACAGAGTAAAGCTCCCTCTACACTGTCCCATCAAACATTCCCAGGACAGGTACAGCACGGGTTAGATACAGAGTAAAGCTCCCTCTACACTGTCCCCATCAAACACTCCCAGGGCAGGTACAGCACGGGGTTAGATACAGAGTAAAGCTCCCTCTACACTGTCCCACCAAACACTCCCAGGGCAGGTACAGCACGGGTTAGATACAGAGTAAAGCTCCCCCTACACTGTCCCCATCAAACACTCCCAGGGCAGGTACAGCACGGGGTTAGATACAGAGTAAAGCTCCCTCTAAACTGTCCCCATCAAACACTCCCAGGGCAGGTACAGCACGGGTTAGATACAGAGTAAAGCTCCCTCTACACTGTCCCATCAAACACTCCCAGGGCAGGTACAGCCCGGGTTAGATACAGAGTAAAGTTCCCTCTACACTGTCCCATCAAACACTCCCAGGGCAGGTACAGCACGGGGTTAGATACAGAGTAAAGCTCCCTCTACACTGTCCCATCAAATACTCCCAGGGCAGGTACAGCACATGTTAGATACAGAGTAAAGCTCCCTCTACACTGTCCCCATCAAACACTCCCAGGGCAGGTACAGCACGGGGTTAGATACAGAGTAAAGCTCCCTCTACATTGTCCCATCAAACACTCCCAGGGCAGGTACAGCACGGGTTAGATACAGAGTAAAGTTCCCTCTACACTCTCCCATCAAACACTCCCAGGACAGGTACAGCACGGGGTTAGATACAGAGTAAAGCTCCCTCTACACTGTCCCATCAAACACTCCCAGGGCAGGTACAGCACGGGTTAGATACAGAGTAAAGCTCCCTCTACACTGTCCCATCACACACTCCCAGGGCAGGTACAGCACGGGTTAGATACAGAGTAAAGCTCCCTCTACACTGTCCCATCAAACACTCCCAGGGCAGGTACAGCACGGGTTAGATACAGAGTAAAGCTCCCTCTACACTGTCCCATCAAACACTCCCAGGACAGGTACAGCACGGGTTAGATACAGAGTAAAGCTCCCTCTATACTGTCCCCATCAAACACTCCCAGGACAGGTACAGCACGGGGTTAGATACAGAGTAAAGCTCCCTCTACACTGTCCCCATCAAACACTCCCAGGGCAGGTACAGCACGGGGTTAGATACAGAGTAAAGCTCCCTCTACACTGTCCCATCAAACACTCCCAGGGCAGGTACAACACGGGTTAGATACAGAGTAAAGCTCCCTCTACACTGTCCCATCAAACACTCCCAGGGCTGGTACAGCACGGGGTTATATACAGAGTAAAGCTCCCTCTACACTGTCCCATCAAACACTCCCAGGGCAGGTACAACACGGGTTAGATACAGAGTAAAGCTCCCTCTACACTGTCCCATCAAACACTCCCAGGGCTGGTACAGCACGGGGTTATATACAGAGTAAAGCTCCCTCTACACTGCCCCAACAATGTACCTCAGCCACCAAACTCACTGGAGCACCCTGTACTGCACCAGTCTCACCAGTTCGAACACCAGGCGTCCCACGGCCCGTGTACGAGACTGACGATTTAATGTTGAATTAGACGTGTAAAAACTGTCCCGGACTTGACCCTGATGTCCATCTATGGATAATTACCAAATGCACCGCTCCGCAGTCGCTCTCTGTCCTGTCTCGTCTTGTTTTCAAGTACTTGCTGATCCAGGAATGGCCGATCGATCTTCGAAATGAACCAGAATAAATAATTGCAACATTCGTGACCACGGGTAAAGATTACATCGAGTGTACGGCACCGAAACAGGCCATTCGGCCCCACTGGTCCGTGCCGGTGTTTCTGCTCCACACGACCCTCTTCATCTCACCCCATCCCCGTATCCTTCTATTCCTTTCTCCCACGTGTGGTCACCTCGCCTCCCACACAGGATAGTGGAACGGTCTCCCAGAGAAGCGAGGTGGTGCTGGGTCAAGTGATCGCTCTGCGAGTAACCCAACATTTCTGGGGGACTCCTGCCTGCTGATTACCTGCTCAAGTCCTGGAGCACGGAATGACCTTAAATACAACCATAGGGACAGGGGGAGGCCATTCAGCCCCTCGAGCCTGTTCAACGAGATCAGGGCTGATCTGCGACCCAACTCCATCCACCCACCTTTGACCCATATCCCTCAATGCCTCTGGCTAACAAAAATCTACCAATCTCAGGTTTCAAATTAACTATTGATCCAGCATCAATTGCTGTTTGCAGAAGAGAGTTCCAAACTTCTACCACCCTTTGTATGTAGAAGTGTTTCCTAACCTCACTCCTGAAAGGTCTGGCTCTAATTTTTAGACTCTGCCCCCTAGTCCTGGACTCCCCAACCAGCAGAAATAGTTTCTCTCTCTCTCCCCTATCGGTTCCCCTTAATATTGGGAGAGATTGGGTCGATTAGGCTTATACTCGCTGGAGTTTAGAAGAATGAGAGGGGATCTCATTGAAACTTATAAAATTCTAACAGGACTAGACAGACTAGATGCAGGAAGGATGTTCCCGATGGCCGGGGAGTCCAGAACCAGGGGTCACAGTCTAAGGATAAGGGGTAAGCCATTTAGGACAGAGATGAGGAGGAATTTCTTCACCCAGAGAGTGGTGAACCTGTGGAATTCTCTACCACACAAGGCAGTTGAGGCCAATTCATTAAATATATTCAAGAAGGAGTTAGATATACTTCTTAAGGCTAAAGGGATCAATGGATATGGGGAGAAGGCAGGGACAGGGTACTGAATTTGGATGATCAGCCATGATCGCATTAAACGGCGGAGCAGGCTCGAGGGGCCGAATGGCCGACTCCTGCTCCTATCTTCTATGTTTCTATATATCTTGAAAACTTCGATCAGATCACCCCTTAACCTTCTAAACTCCAAAAAGTACGACCTCAGTTTGTGTAATACCACCCCATGTGTGACTCTGGCACCTCTTAACTCCTTGGTACTTGACAGGGCGGAGCGAGAAAGAATTGGAGGGGTGGGGGGGAAGAGCAGAAACAGTGGGGTTCAAAGCCTGCTCGAAGTTTAGGTGGTGAATTTGGGGAGGGTGATCGGGTGGCGCTGGGATTTAGAGAGTGGGGGTGCTATGGCCACTGATGGAGGACTAGTGGGAGCGGAGAGGTAGGTGTGAAATACTTGTTACCTTGGCTGACTCTGTCGATACACACACAGCCTTCTCACTCACAGGGGAGAGATCGAGTCCAACTCCGTCGAATTAAGCCCATAATCCAGGCTGACCCTCCAGTGCCAATACTCAGGGGGTGCTGCACTGTCGCACCGAGATGTTAAACCGAGGCCCCGTCTGCCTTGGGTAGAACTCCCGTGGCACTATTGGAGGAAGAGAGGGGGGGCAGAGCTGGGAACGGGACTAAGGGAAGAGCCCTTTCAGAACAGAAAGACTCGCATCTCTCCAGCGCCTTTCAACACCTCAGGACGTCCCAAAGCCCTTCACAGCCAATGAAGTACTTTTTGAAGTGTGGTCATTGTTGTAATGTAGGAAACGTGGCAGCCAATTTGTGCACAGCAAGCTCCCACAAACAGCAATGTGATACTGACCAGATCATCTGTTTTAGGGATGTTGGTTGAGGGATAAATATTGGGTCTAGGACACCGGGGAGAACTCCCCCCCCGCTCTTCTTCCAATAGTGACCATGGGATCTTTTATGTCCACCTGAGAGGGCAGATGGGGCCTTAGGTTAACGTCTCATCCAAAAGACGGCATTTCAAACAGTGCGGCGCTCCCTCAGAACTGCCCCTCCGACAGTGCGGCGCTCCCTCAGAACTGCCACTCCGACAGTGCGGCGCTCCCTCAGTACTGCCCCTCCGACAGTGCGGCGCACCCTCAGTACTGCCCCTCCGACAGTGCAGAGCTCCCTCAATACTGCCCCTCCGACAGTGCGGCGCTCCCTCAGTACCGCCCCCCCGACAGTGCGGCGCTCCCTCAGTACCGCCCCTCCGACAGTGCGGCACTCCCTCAGTACCGCCCCTCCGACAGTGCGGCGCTCCCTCAGTACCGCCCCTCCGACAGTGCGGCGCTCCCTCAGTACTGCCCCTCCGACAGTGCGGCACTCCCTCAGTACCGCCCCTCCGACAGTACGGCGCTCCCTCAGTACCGCCCCCTCCGACAGTGCGGCGCTCCCTCAGTACCGCCCCTCCGACAGTGCGGCGCTCCCTCAGAACTGCACTGGGAGTGCCGGCCTAACTTTTGTGCTCAAGTCCTTGGAGCGGGTCTTGAACCCACAACCTTCTGACTCAGAGGCGAGAGTGAGACCCACTGTGCCGACAATTTTCAGAGAGACAGTACAGGTACGATGGGTCGATTGGGGGAGGGCTATGGGGCCAAGTGACCTCCTCCCGTGCTGTAATATTCAACAACGCTCTGAACACAAAACCAGTCCGTCCGCATCCGTGTAAAATAACAAAGATACGAGCATTGGGAAAGGGCAGGGGAATGCCTTCCGGGATGACCATTCTCAACAACAACTATAATAATTTGCATTTATATAGCGCCTTTAACGTAGTAAAACGTCCCAAGCAGCTTCACAGGAGCGATTATCAAACAAAATTTGACACCGAGCCACATCAGGAGATATTAGGACAGGCGACCAAAAGCTTGGTCAAAGAGGTCGGTTTTAAGGAGCGTCTTAAAGGAGGAGAGAGAGGTTTAGGGAGGGAATTCCAGAGCTCCGGGCCCAGGCGGCTGAAGGCACGGCCGCCAATGGTGGAGCGATGGGAATCGGGGGATGCGCGAGAGGTCAGAATTGGAGGAGCGCAGAGATCTGGGAGGGTTGCAGGGGCTGGAGGGGGTCACAGAGATAGGGAGGGAGGGCGAGGAGGGATTTGAAAACAGAAATGTTAATATCGAGGCGTTGCCGGACCGGGAGCCGATGTAGGTCGGCGAGCGCAGGAGGGGGGTGATGGGGCGAACGGGACTCGGCGGGAGGGCGGGCGAGGGGTTCGGGGGGCACTCGGCGGTACCGTCTCCGCCGCTTACCCCCAGGGTCCGGTGCCTGGCGTTGAATATGCGACTCTGTCGTTGCTGCTCCGCGTTCCTCCGCCTCTCGATGGCTGCAGTCTGCTTGGGGTCAACGGGGATGTCCAACTTGTACATATTTCCTCCTCTCGTCTTATTATATTTATATATTTTACATATATATGTCGTTTTTTTTTTCACTGGTTGCTGTGCAAAGTGCCCTTTGGATGAATCTGGGTCTGTCTGGGCGGTGCAGCCCGCATTTCTTGGCTTTAAAGCCCTTTTAGAGACGGATGTGGCAAAGTTTTGCAAAGTTCCTGGCAACTTGGCATTGTAACAGACAAAAGGACGCTCTGGGTCACCATGGCAACAGACCCACTTCACCTCCAGCAAAGGAGGGGGTTTTCAAATTAACAATTTATAAAATTATATTTTTCCACGCTCCACCCGCTCCCAATAGATTTATTCCGTATTATTAAAAGTAACAAAGCATCAATGTGTTCAAATAGCGCTTTATTTCCTTCAATTATCTTCCTTTATTTTCCTCATCAAAAACTGTCGCCCGCTGTGGCCGCTAAATATGGAACAGACCCCGGTTCTGGTGATTGGCGTAAGCTTGCACCAATCAGGGCTCAGGGTTGGCGGAGGGCGGACCAATAGCGTGTGAGAAGGAGGCGGGCCGATGCGAGTGCGCAGGCGTGGTGCTTTGCATTCTGGGCGATGTAGTCCTTCCCAAACCAGTTACCCGGTGCAGGTTGACGCATGCGCGTTGGAAACCTGGGTGGTGGTGGGGCTGCATTCTGGGAGCTGTAGTTCATCCCGTCCGCATCAATGGTCGACGGAGCGAGAGGAACTACAACTCCCATCGCCGGTAACCCCGGTGCAGTTTGACGCCTGCGTATGACATATCCCTCGAAGCTTGGGGAGGTATGCATTCTGGGAGCTGTAGTTTCCTCTCCTATTCGCATCCATGGGAGGCGGATTGAGAGGAACTACAACCTCCCCATCGCTGATAACCCCAAAGGCGATTGACGCCTGCGCACTACGCGCACTCGGCGCCTGGGGAGGGGCGATGCATTCTGGGTGTTGTAGTTCACACACCAGTCCGCGGCCATGTTAGGCGGAGCGAGAGAAACTACAACACCCAGGAGGCCAGGTTGGCGGGAGAGCGGCTGGCCGGTGTTGTCCGTCGAGCGGGAGGATTGCTCGGTAGGAGCGGAGCTGAGCCGAGCCGAGGTCATGGGCTTCCTGCGGCTGATCGAGATCGAGAACTTCAAGTCGTACAAAGGCCGGCAGATCATCGGGCCCTTCAAAAAATTCACAGCCATCATCGGACCCAATGGCTCGGGTGGGTGGGTGCGGCGGAGCGCGGAAATCGAGGCCGGGGATGAGGGGGGTTTGCTAGGCCGCGCCTCTTCCACACTTCACCAAAATCTGACCTTTAAATGTTTAAATATTGCTTGAAGCTTATTTTTTAAATCTTTTTATATTTAAAAAAATGTTATTACATTTAAAAAAAGTTTCCTTTACATTTTTTAATGTGTTTTTGTTATATTTTAAAAATTGTTAACTTTTTATGGCAGAAGACACGAACAACATCTCAATAATGGATAATCAAAGGGATGGGACTAAAGACCATCTCTGAGGAAATAGTACTGGGGAAAATAATGGGACTAAAGACCATCACTGAGGAAATAGTACTGGGGAAAATAATGGGACTAAAGACTATCACTGAGGAAATAGTAACATAGAAACATAGAAGATAGGAGCAGGAGTAGGCCATTCGGCCCCTCGAGCCTGTTCTGCCATTCAATGAGATCATGGTTGAGCATCCAAATTCAGTACCCTGTCCCTGCTTTCTCCCCACATCCCTTGATCCCTTTAGCCTTAAGAAATATATCCAACTCCTTCTTGAATATATTTAATGAATTGGCCTCCACTGCCTTCTGTGGCAGAGAATTCCACAGATTCACCACTCTCTGGGTGAAGAAATTCCTCCTCATTTCTGTCCTAAATGGCTTACCCCTTATCCTTAGACTGTGACCCCTGGTTCTGGACTCCCCCGCCATCGGGAACATCCTTCCTGCATCTAGTCTGTCCAGTCCTGTCAGAATTTTATAAGTTTCAATGAGATCCCCTCTCAATCTTCTAAACTCCAGTGAGTACAAGCCCAATTGACCCAATCTCTCCTCATACGTCATTCCTGCCATCCCAGGTATAAGCCTGGTGAATCTTCGCTGCACTCCTTCCATGGCAAGAACATCCTTCCTCAGATAAGGTGACCAAAACTGCACACAATACTCAAGGTGGGGTCTCACCAAGGCCCTGTACAACTGCAGCAAGACATCCTTGTTCCTGTACTCGAACCCTCTTGCTATGAAGGCCAACATACCATTTGCCTTCTTAACCGCCTGCTGCACCTGCATGCTTACCTTCAGCGACTGGTGCACAAGGACACCCAGGTCTCTTTGCACTTCCCCTTCTCCCAATCTATTGCCATTCAAATAATAATCTGCCTTCCTGTTTTTGCCTCCAAAGTGGATAACCTCACATTTATCCACATTATAGTGCATTTGCCATGTTTCTGCCCAATCACCTAACCTGTCCAAATCATACTGGAGTTTCACGACATCCTCCTCACACCATACCCTCCCACCCAGCTTTGTGTCGTCTGCAAATTTGGAGATACTACATCCAATTCCCTCATCCAGATCATTAATATATATTGTGAACAGCTGGGGTCCTAGGACCGATCCTTGCGGTACCCTACTAGTCACTGCCTGCCACTCGGAAAACGACCCGTGCATTCCAACTCTTTGCTTTCTATCTGCCAACCAGTTGTCTATCCAAGTCAATACCTTGCCCCCAATCCCATGTGCCTTAATTTTACAAGCTAATCTCTTATGCGGGACCTTATCGAAAGTCTTCTGAAAGTCCAAATACACCACATCCACTGGTGCTCCCTTATCTATTTTACCAGTTACATCCTCAAAAAATTCCAGTAGATTAGTCAAGCACGATTTACCTTTTGTAAATCCATGTTGACTTTGTCCGATCCTGTCACTGCTTTCCAAGTGCTCTGCTATTACATCTTTTATAATGGACTGTAGCATTTTCCCCACTACCGATGTCAGGCTTACCGATCTATAATTCCCCGCTTTTTCTCTACCACCTTTTTTGAATAGTGGGGTAACATTAGCTACCCTCCAATCCATGGGTACTGTTCCAGAGTCGATCGAGTTCTGGAAGATGACCAGCAATGCATCTACTATCTCTAGGGCCACTTCCTTAAGTACCCTAGGATGTAGATTATCAGGCCCTGGGGATTTATCGGCCTTCAATCCCGTCAACTTCCCCAACACCATTTCCCTACAAATACTGATTTCTTTCAGTTCCTCCCCTTCATTAGTCCCTGTGTTCCCCGACATCTCTGGGAGGTTATTTGTGTCCTCCTTTGTGAAGACAACCAAAATATGTATAATTGGTTTGCCATTTCTTTGTTCCCCATTATAAATTCCTCTGATTCTGACTGCAAGGGACCTACGCTTGACTTCACCAATCTTTTTCTCTTCACATATCTATAAAAGCTTTTACAGTCAGTTTTTATTTTCCTGCAAGCTTACTTTCATAATCTATTTTTCCCCTCTTAATTAATCCCTTTGTCCTCCTTTGCTGACTCCTAAACTGCTCCCAATCCTCAGGTTTGCTGCTTTTTTTGGCCAATTTATATGCCCTCTCTTTGGATCTTATGTTATCCCTAATTTCCCTTGATTTATTTTTATGCCAAACTGGGATAAACAAATTCTGTAGTTCATCCATGTGATCTTTGAATGTTTGCCATTGCCTATCCACCGTCAACCCTTTGAGTGATATTACCCAATCAATCCTACCCAACTCGCGTCTCATACCATCATAGTTCCCTTTATTTAAATTCAGGACCTTAGTCTCTGAGTCAACTACTTCCCTCTCCATCTTAATGAAGAATTCGATCATATTATGATCGCTCTGACCCAAGGGGCCTCGCACAACAAGATTGCTAATTAATCCTTTCTCATTGCATAATACCCAGTCTAAGATGGCCTGATCCCTAGTTGGTAGTAGTAATAGTACTGGGTAAAATAATGGGACTAAAAGACCATCACTGAGGAAATAGTACTGGGTAAAATAATGGGACTAAAGACTATCACTGAGGAAATAGTACTGGGTAAAATAATGGGACTAAAGACCATCACTGAGGAAATAGTACTGGGTAAAATAATGGGACTAAAGACTATCACTGAGGAAATAATACTCGGTAAAATAATGGGACTAAAGACTATCGCTGAGGAAATAGTACTGGGGAAAATAATGGGACTAAAGACCATCACTAAGGAAATAGTACTGGGTAAAATAATGGGACTAAAGACCATCACTGAGGAAATAGTACTGGGGAAAATAATGGGACTAAAGACCATCACTGAGGAAATAGTACTGGGGAAAATAATGGGACTAAAAGACTATCACTGAGGAAATAATACTCGGTAAAATAATGGGACCAAAAGAGGACAAGTCCCCTGGACCAGATGGCCTGCATCCCAGGGTCTTAAAAGAAGTGGCTGCAGAGATGGTGGATGCATTGGTTGCAATATACCAAAATTCCCTGGACTCTGGAGAGGTCCCAGCGGATTGGAAAACTGCTAATATAACACCCCTAATTTAAGAAAGGAGGGAGGCAGGAAGCTATAGACATAGAAACATAGAAGATAGGAGCAGGAGTAGGCCATTCGGCCCTTCGAGCCTGCTCCGCCATTCAATGAGATCATGGCTGATCATCCAAACTCAGTACCCTGGCCCTGCCTTCTCCCCATATCCCTTGATCCCTTTAGCCTTAAGAAATATATCTAACTCCTTCTTGAATATATTTAATGAATTGGCAACTGCCCTGTGTGGTAGAGAATTCCACAGGTTCACCACTCTCTGGGTGAAGAAATTCCTCCTCATCTCTGTCCTAAATGGCTTACCCCTTTATCCTTAGACTGTGACCCCTGGTTCTGGACTCCCCGACCATCGGGAACATCCTTCCTGCATCCAGTCTGTCTAGTCCTGTTAGAATTTTATAAGTTTCAATGAGATACTCTCTCATTCTTCTAAACTCCAGTGAGTACAAGCCCAATCGACCCAATCTCTCCTCATACGTCATTCCTGCCATCCCAGGTATCCAGTTAGCCTAACGTCTGTCGTTGGGGAAAATGCTGGAGTCCTTCGTTAAGGAAGCAGTAGCGGGGGCATTTGGAAAATCATACTGCAGTCAAACAAAGTCAGCATGGTTTTCGGAAAGGGAAATCATGTTTAACAAATTTGCTGGAGTTCTTTGAGGAGGTAATGAGCAGGGTGGACAAGGGTGAGCCAGTGGATGTGGTGTATTTGGATTTCCAGAAGGCATTCGATAAGACTAGATGCAGGAAGGATGTTCCCGATGGCGGGGGAGTCCAGAACCAGGGGTCACAGTCTAAGGATAAGGGGTAAGCCATTTAGGACAGAGATGAGGAGGAATTTCTTCACCCAGAGAGTGGTGAACCTGTGGAATTCTCTACCACAGAAGGCAGTAGAGGCCAATTCATTAAATATATTCAAGAAGGAGTTGGATATATTTCTTAAGGCTAAAGGATCAAGGGATATGGGGAGAAGGCAGGGACAGGGTACTGAGTTTGGATGATCAGCCATGATCTCATTAAATGGCGGAACAGGCTCGAGGCTCGAGGGGCCGAATGGCCGACTCCTGCTCCTATCTTCTATGTTTCTATGAACTGGAGGAGGCCGTTCAGCCCCTCGAGCCTGTTACATTAGGAACAGGAGGAGGCCGTTCAGCCCCTCGAGCCTGTTACATTAGGAACAGAAGGAGGCCGTTCAGCCCCTCGAGCCTGTTACATTAGGAACAGGAGGAGGCCGTTCAGCCCCCTCGAGCCTGTTACATTAGGAACAGGAGGAGGCCGTTCAGCCCCTCGAGCCTGTTACATTAGGAACAGGAGGAGGCCGTTCAGCCCCTCGAACCTGTTACATTAGGAACAGGAGGAGGCCGTTCGGCCTCTCGAACCTGTTACATTCGGAACAGGAGGAGGCCATTCAGCCCCCTCGAGCCTGTTACATTAGGAACAGGAGGAGGCCGTTCAGCCCCTCGAGCCTGTTACACAGGAACAGGAGGAGGCCGTTCAGCCCCCTCGAGCCTGTTACATTAGGAACAGGAGGAGGCCGTTCAGCCCCTCGAGCCTGTTACATTAGGAACAGGAGGAGGCCGTTCAGCCCCTCGAGCCTGTTACATTAGGAACAGGAGGAGGCTGTTCAGCCCCTCGAGCCTGTTACATTAGGAACAGGAGGAGGCCATTCAGCCCCCTCGAGCCTGTTACATTAGGAACAGGAGGAGGCCGTTCAGCCCCTCGAACCTGTTACATTAGGAACAGGAGGAGGCCGTTCGGCCTCTCGAACCTGTTACATTCGGAACAGGAGGAGGCCATTCAGCCCCCTCGAGCCTGTTACATTAGGAACAGGAGGAGGCCGTTCAGCCCCCTCGAGCCTGTTACATTAGGAACAGGAGGAGGCCATTCAGCCCCTCGAGCCTGTTACATTAGGAACAGGAGGAGGCCGTTCAGCCCCTCGAGCCTGTTACATTAGGAACAGGAGGAGGCCGTTCAGCCCCTCGAGCCTGTTACATTAGGAACAGGAGGAGGCCATTCAGCCCCTCGAGCCTGTTACATTAGGAACAGGAGGAGGCCGTTCAGCCTGGATGATCAGCCGTGATCTCATTGAATGGCGGAACAGGCTCGAGGGGCCGAATGGCCGACTCCTGCTCCTATTTCTTATGTTCTTAAATCATCTTATTTATATTTTTTTATGTTTTAAATGTTTCTTTACTTTTTTAATCTTATTTAATAAATGTTATATATTTAAATATTTAATGTTATTTTTGATATTTATTTGTTTTATATTTAAATCTTTTTATATTTTCTATTTTTTTTACATTTTTAAAATCTTATCTTTAAATCTTTATTTTTAAATGTTATATTTTCTAATTTTTAAATGTTTTTTAAATCTTGCTTTTTTATTCTACAATTTTTAATGTTCTATTTTTTAACCTATTATATTTTAAGTGTTTTTACATTTTTTAATTATTTTAATCTTTATTTTTAAATGTTGCTATATTTTCTAAATATTTAAGGTTATTTTTTATATTTATATTTTTGTTATTTTTATATTAAATGTTTTAAAATATTTTTTAAATATTTTAATTTTTTTAAATGTTATTTTAAATATTCAAGTTTTATTTTAAATATTCCAGCCCTACAAACCCCCCCTGAGATCTCTGCGCTCCTCCAATTCTGGCCTCTCGCACGTCCCCCCGATTTCCATCGCTCCGCCATTGGCGGCCGTGCCTTCAGCCGCCTGGGCCCCGAGCTCTGGAATTCCCTCCATAAACCTCTCCGCCTCTCTCTCCTCCTTTAAGCCGCTCCTTAAAACCGACCTCTTTGACCAAGCTTTTGGTCACCTGTCCGAATGTCTCCTTATGTGGCTCGGTGTCAAATTTTTTGTCTTATACTCCTGTAAAGTGTCTTGGGACGTTAAGGGCGCTATATAAATACTTGTTGTGTGTGTGGTTGTGTGTCTGTGTGTGTGTGTTACTGTCTGTGTGTGTGTGTTACTGTCTGTGTGTGTGTCACTCTGTGTGTGTGTCACTGTCTGTGTGTGTGTGTCGCTGTGTGTGTGTGTCGCTGTGTGTGTGTGTCGCTGTGTGTGTGTGTCGCTGTCTTTGTGTGTGTGTGTGTCGCTGTCTTTGTGTGTGTGTGTGTCGCTGTCTTTGTGTGTGTGTGTCGCTGTCTTTGTGTGTGTGTGTGTGTGTCGCTGTCTTTGTGTGTGTGTGTCGCTGTCTTTGTGTGTGTGTGTGTCGCTGTCTTTGTGTGTGTGTGTGTCGCTGTCTTTGTGTGTGTGTGCGTCGCTGTCTTTGTGTGTGTGTGTGTGTGTGTCGCTGTCTTTGTGTGTGTGTCGCTGTCTTTGTGTGTGTGTCGCTGTCTTTGTGTGTGTGTCGCTGTCTTTGTGTGTGTGTCGCTGTCTTTGTGTGTGTGTCGCTGTCTTTGTGTGTGTGTCGCTGTCTTTGTGTGTGTGTCGCTGTCTTTGTGTGTGTGTCGCTGTCTTTGTGTGTGTGTCGCTGTCTTTGTGTGTGTGTCGCTGTCTTTGTGTGTGTGTCGCTGTCTTTGTGTGTGTGTCGCTGTCTTTGTGTGTGTGTCGCTGTCTTTGTGTGTGTGTCGCTGTCTTTGTGTGTGTGTCGCTGTCTTTGTGTGTGTGTCGCTG
This sequence comes from Somniosus microcephalus, assembly GCF_052327205.1. Lineage (NCBI taxonomy): Eukaryota > Metazoa > Chordata > Chondrichthyes > Squaliformes > Somniosidae > Somniosus > Somniosus microcephalus. The sequence continues at coordinate 27,650,919 of NW_028225185.1, forward strand.
TCTTTGTGTGTGTGTGTCGCTGTCTTTGTGTGTGTGTGTGTGTCGCTGTCTTTGTGTGTGTGTGTCGCTGTCTTTGTGTGTGTGTCGCTGTCTTTGTGTGTGTGTCGCTGTCTTTGTGTGTGTGTCGCTGTCTTTGTGTGTGTGTGTGTGTCGCTGTCTTTGTGTGTGTGTGTCGCTGTCTTTGTGTGTGTGTGTGTCGCTGTCTTTGTGTGTGTGTGTCGCTGTCTTTGTGTGTGTGTGTGTGTGTGTCGCTGTCTTTGTGTGTGTGTGTGTCGCTGTCTTTGTGTGTGTGTGTGTCGCTGTCTTTGTGTGTGTGTGCGTCGCTGTCTTTGTGTGTGTGTGCGTCGCTGTCTTTGTGTGTGTGTGTGTGTGTGTCGCTGTCTTTGTGTGTGTGTCGCTGTCTTTGTGTGTGTGTCGCTGTCTTTGTGTGTGTGTCGCTGTCTTTGTGTGTGTGTCGCTGTCTTTGTGTGTGTGTCGCTGTCTTTGTGTGTGTGTCGCTGTCTTTGTGTGTGTGTCGCTGTCTTTGTGTGTGTGTCGCTGTCTTTGTGTGTGTGTCGCTGTCTTTGTGTGTGTGTCGCTGTCTTTGTGTGTGTGTCGCTGTCTTTGTGTGTGTGTCGCTGTCTTTGTGTGTGTGTGTCGCTGTCTTTGTGTGTGTGTGTCGCTGTCTTTGTGTGTGTGTGTGTGTCGCTGTCTTTGTGTGTGTGTGTCGCTGTCTTTGTGTGTGTGTCGCTGTCTTTGTGTGTGTGTCGCTGTCTTTGTGTGTGTGTCGCTGTCTTTGTGTGTGTGTGTGTGTCGCTGTCTTTGTGTGTGTGTGTGTCGCTGTCTTTGTGTGTGTGTGTGTCGCTGTCTTTGTGTGTGTGTGTCGCTGTCTGTGTGTGTGTGTCGCTGTCTTTGTGTGTGTGTCGCTGTCTTTGTGTGTGTGTGTCGCTGTCTTTGTGTGTGTGTGTGTGTCGCTGTCTTTGTGTGTGTGTGTGTGTCGCTGTCTTTGTGTGTGTGTGTCGCTGTCTGTGTGTGTGTGTCGCTGTCTGTGTGTGTGTGTCGCTGTCTGTGTGTGTGTGTCGCTGTCTGTGTGTGTGTGTCGCTGTCTTTGTGTGTGTGTCGCTGTCTTTGTGTGTGTGTCGCTGTCTTTGTGTGTGTGTCGCTGTCTTTGTGTGTGTGTCGCTGTCTTTGTGTGTGTGTCGCTGTCTTTGTGTGTGTGTCGCTGTCTTTGTGTGTGTCGCTGTCTTTGTGTGTGTGTGTCGCTGTCTTTGTGTGTGTGTGTGTGTCGCTGTCTTTGTGTGTGTGTGTGTGTCGCTGTCTTTGTGTGTGTGTCGCTGTCTTTGTGTGTGTGTCGCTGTCTTTGTGTGTGTGTCGCTGTCTTTGTGTGTGTGTCGCTGTCTTTGTGTGTGTGTCGCTGTCTTTGTGTGTGTGTCGCTGTCTTTGTGTGTGTGTCGCTGTCTTTGTGTGTGTGTCGCTGTCTTTGTGTGTGTGTCGCTGTCTTTGTGTGTGTGTCGCTGTCTTTGTGTGTGTGTCGCTGTCTTTGTGTGTGTGTCGCTGTCTTTGTGTGTGTGTCGCTGTCTTTGTGTGTGTGTCGCTGTCTTTGTGTGTGTGTCGCTGTCTTTGTGTGTGTGTCGCTGTCTTTGTGTGTGTGTCGCTGTCTTTGTGTGTGTGTCGCTGTCTTTGTGTGTGTGTCGCTGTCTTTGTGTGTGTGTCGCTGTCTTTGTGTGTGTGTCGCTGTCTTTGTGTGTGTGTCGCTGTCTTTGTGTGTGTGTCGCTGTCTTTGTGTGTGTGTCGCTGTCTTTGTGTGTGTGTCGCTGTCTTTGTGTGTGTGTCGCTGTCTTTGTGTGTGTGTCGCTGTCTTTGTGTGTGTGTCGCTGTCTTTGTGTGTGTGTCGCTGTCTTTGTGTGTGTGTCGCTGTCTTTGTGTGTGTGTCGCTGTCTTTGTGTGTGTGTCGCTGTCTTTGTGTGTGTGTCGCTGTCTTTGTGTGTGTGTCGCTGTCTTTGTGTGTGTGTCGCTGTCTTTGTGTGTGTGTCGCTGTCTTTGTGTGTGTGTCGCTGTCTTTGTGTGTGTGTCGCTGTCTTTGTGTGTGTCTCGCTGTCTTTGTGTGTGTCTCGCTGTCTTTGTGTGTGTCTCGCTGTCTTTGTGTGTGTCTCGCTGTCTTTGTGTGTGTCTCGCTGTCTTTGTGTGTGTCTCGCTGTCTTTGTGTGTGTCTCGCTGTCTTTGTGTGTGTCTCGCTGTCTTTGTGTGTGTCTCGCTGTCTTTGTGTGTGTCTCGCTGTCTTTGTGTGTGTCTCGCTGTCTTTGTGTGTGTCTCGCTGTCTTTGTGTGTGTCTCGCTGTCTTTGTGTGTGTCTCGCTGTCTTTGTGTGTGTCTCGCTGTCTTTGTGTGTGTCTCGCTGTCTTTGTGTGTGTCTCGCTGTCTTTGTGTGTCCGTCGCTGTCTTTGTGTGTCCGTCGCTGTCTTTGTGTGTCCGTCGCTGTCTTTGTGTGTCCGTCGCTGTCTTTGTGTGTGTGTGTCCGTCGCTGTCTTTGTGTGTGTGTGTCCGTCGCTGTCTTTGTGTGTGTGTGTCCGTCGCTGTCTTTGTGTGTGTGTGTGTCCGTCGCTGTCTTTGTGTGTGTGTGTGTCCGTCGCTGTCTTTGTGTGTGTGTGTGTCCGTCGCTGTCTTTGTGTGTGTGTGTCCGTCGCTGTCTTTGTGTGTGTGTGTCCGTCGCTGTCTTTGTGTGTGTGTGTCCGTCGCTGTCTGTCGCGAGTGCGTCGCCGTGCGTGTGTCGCCATGTGTGTGTGTGTTAGTGACTTTTCTATCGATGGCCCCTAGCTCTGGTCTCCCCCCACGAGTGGAAACATCTTCTCTACGTCTACCCTATCGAAACCCTTCATAATTTTAAAGACCTCTCTCGGGTCACCCCCCTCAGCCTTCTCTCTCTTCCAGAGAAAAGGGCCCCAGCCTGTTCAGTCTGTCCCGTTCGACGCTGGCTTAAATTCTGTGTCCTTCTCGCCCAGGCAAATCCAATCTCATGGACGCCATCAGCTTCGTGCTGGCGGAGAAGACCAGCAATCTGCGGGTGAAGACGCTGAAAGACCTGATCCACGGTGCCCCGGTGGGCAAACCGGCTGCCAACCGCGCGATGGTCAGCATGGTGTACGCGGAGGACAGCGGCGATGACAAGGTCTTCACCAGGATTATCGTGGGTGAGTGGCGGGCGACGGGAGCGGCCTGTTCCGAGATTGGCTCGTGCGTCAGGTTAGATAGACCCTGGGCCTCGTTCAGAGCCAGGCAGAATGGCTGGGATCGAATCATCCAGCACAGGAGGAGGCCATTCGGCCCGTCGTGCCTGTGCCGGCTCTTTGAACGAGCTCTCCAATCAGTCCCACTCCCCCCTGCTCTTTCCCCACAGCCCTGCAATTTATTCCTCTTCAAGTATTTCTCCAATTCCCCTTTTGAAAGTCACTATTGAATCTGCTCCCACTGCCCTTTCAGGCAGCGCATTCCAGATCACAACAACTCGCTGCGTAAAAAACATTCTCCTCATCTCCCCTCTGGTTCTTTTGCCGATTATCTTCAATCTGTGTCCTCTGGTTACCGACCCTCCTGCCACTGGCAACAGTTCCTCCCTATTTAAAACCCTTAGTTATGAGATGAAAGGTTCTTGCGCCTATAGTGTGGAAGGGTCCTGTGTGAGATCAGTGTGGAGCATGTGTCAACATAGTGTGTGCACGTGGGACAAAATAGCTTCAAATTGGCACTGATATGGCTCACTCGTTCAGCGGGCACAGGCCTGGGAAATGGAAAATGACAGTGCGGCCCTCCGACAGTGCGGCGCTCCCTCAGTACCGCCCCTCCGACAGTGCGGCGCTCCCTCAGTACCGCCCCTCCGACAGTGCGACGCTCCCTCAGTACCGCCCCTCCGACAGTGTGGCGCTCCCACAGTGCGGCGCTCCCTCAGTACCGCCCCTCCGACAGTGCAGCGTCCCTCAGTATTGACACCGTGGGAGTGTCGGGTCTGGATTATGTGACTCGAGTCTCTGGAGTGGGGGCTCGAACCCACGACCTTCTGACTGAGGCGAGCGAGAGACCCACAGAGATACGCTGGGGCGGGGCAAGGCCAGGGAGGCATTTGTTCAGAACGACAAGGATTTCAAAGTTGTTGGGGGATTAATTCTGTGTAACTTTTCAGGTGGTTCCTCGGAGTACAGGATCAACACCAAGGTGGTGCCGTTACAGGAATACAGCGAGCAGCTGGAGAAGCTGGGAATTCTCATCAAAGCCCGAAACTTCTTGGTCTTTCAGGTAACACTGCCGCCTGACCGGATTATTTTCCCTACTCCCCTCGCCCCTTTAAAGTTTTTCTCCTCCCCTCCCCTGAAGGCGTTGATTGGGGCTGGTTCAATTGCCCACCGTTTCCTTCTGGAAGTGTTCAATCTCCACGAGTGTCTGGAGGGAGGGGGCGAATGGACAGTGGGGTGGTCGAGCCCGTCGTCTGATGTTCCTTGTGGAGTATTTTAAACCAACGGTCGACACAAGGTTTTCAGATCGATAGTCAAGTTGTCTTTATTGTACCGGTGGGGAGACCGTCTGCTCTGTCTTAGCCAGACTTCTCCAAATTGTTACAGCAGACACTACATTTTTATATACTCCAACACACATGTCCAGCTCATTCAAAATTCATTCCTGCCACCTGATTGGACCTTGGCCCGCATGCATCTTCACTGATTGGTTGCCTATGCCGCGTAACGTTAAAGTGCCGCCTTTATTATCGGAAAAGTATATGTCTGTTATCCCTCAAGCTGTTGTTGCACCTATGACCTTTGTTTATGCCAGATGGGGTCTCATCAACATTGTACTTCTGCCTCATTGTCCTCCTTTCCTGCCTCTCTCGGCCTCTTTTACTTCCGACTCATTGTCCTCCTTTCCTGCCCCTCTCGGCCTCTTTTACTTCCGACTCATTGTCCTCCTTTCCTGCCTCTCTCGGCCTCTTTTACTTCCGACTCATTGTCCTCCTTTCCTGCCTCTCTCGGCCTCTTTTACTTCCGACTCATTGTCCTCCTTTCCTGCCTCTCTCGGCCTCTTTTACTTCCAACTCATTGTTTTACTTTCCTGCCAGAACCGAACTTACATCCTCTTAGGCCTCTTATGGTTTCCACGTCCGGCTAGGTTATCTCAACTGCCAGTTCAGCAACTTAGAAAAAGCTTACTACTGCAAAGGCCTATTAGATTATTGTTTTTCTTACACCATGCAGTGAAACTGCCAGCGATGTCGGTTTAACTCTTTCCCCACTGCATTCCATGTGGCTCACTTCCCCCACACTCCCCCCTCCTCTTTAGCCTGGCCGACCTCCCATTTTCCACCCTCCCTATACATTGGTTCGTCTAAATCTCTGCTGCCCGTGTCCTAACTCGCTCCCAACTTCTAAGAAAGGATATACTTGCCATAGAGGGAGTGCAGCGAAGGTTCACCAGACTGATTCCTGGGATGGGCAGGACTGTCGTATGAGGAGAGATTGGGTCGACTAGGCCTGTATTCACTAGAGTTTAGAAGAATGAGAGGGGATTTGATTGAAATGTGTAAAATTCTGACGGGGCTAGACAGACTGGATGCAGGGAGGATGTTTCCCCTGGCTGGGGGGGGGTCTAGAACGAGGGGTCACAGTCTCAGGATACGGGGTAGGACATTTAGGACTGAGATGAGGAGAAATGTCTTCACTCAGAGAGTGGTGAACCTGTGGAATTCTCTACCACAGAAGGCCGTGGAGGCCAAGTCACTGAATATATTTAACATAGAAACATAGAAGATAGGAGCAGGAGTCGGCCATTCGGCCCCTCGAGCCTGCTCCGCCATTTAACGAGATCATGGCTGATCATCCAAATTCAGTACCATGTCCCTGCTTTCTCCCCATATCCCTTGATCCCTTTAGCCTTAAGAAATATATCGAACTCCTTCTTGAATATATTTAATGAATTGGCCTCAACTGCCTTCTGTGGTAGAGAATTCCACAGGTTCACCACTCTCTGGGTGAAGAAATTCCTCCTCATCTCTGTCCTAAATGGCTTACCCCTTATCCTTAGACTGTGACCCCTGGTTCTGGACTCCCCCGCCATCGGGAACATCCTTCCTGCATCTAGTCCTGTGAGAATTTTATAAGTTTCAATGAGATCCCCTCTCATTCTTCTAAACTCCAGCGAGTACAAGCCCAATCGACCCAATCTCTCCTCATACGTCATTCCTGCCATCCCAGGTATCAGCCTGGTGAATCTTCGCTGCACTCCCTCCATGGCAAGAACATCCTTCCTCAGATAAGGTGACCAAAACTGCACACAATACTCAAGGTGTGGTCTCACCAAGGCCCGCTACTCCTGTGTAGCGCCTTGGGACCTTTTACCACGTTCAAGGCGCTGGATAAATGCATGTTGTTGTTGATGGAACTGGGGTCTCCCTGGTGCTTCGACGGCGACCTTCTAACCCTTACACCATCGGGCAATTGTGACCTCCAAGAGGATTGCACGCACGCCGGAGGTAACTGAGGTGTTGTGGGGTTCGCAGGGCGCGGTGGAGTCGATTGCCATGAAGAACCCCAAGGAGCGGACCGCGCTCTTCGAGGAGATCAGCCGCTCGGGCGAGCTGGCTCTGGAGTACGACAAGCGGAAGAAGGAGATGGTGAAGGCGGAGGAGGACACCCAATTCAACTACCACCGGAAGAAGAACATCGCGGCGGAGCGCAAGGAGGCCAAGCAGGAGAAGGAGGAGGTAGGTCGAGAGCGAGGTGACTGTTCTCCGGAGCAGATGGTCTGGTGTTTGTGTGAGGGGCTATTTATACACAGAAATGGGCCATTCGGCCCATCTGGCCCGTGCCGGGGTTTCTGCTGCACACCAACCTCCTCCCACCCCTCTTTCATCTCACCCCATCACCATATCCCTCTATTCCTTTCTCCCTCGTGTTTATCCAGCTTCTCCTTAAATGTATCTCTGCTATTCGCCTCAACCACTCCCTGTGGTAGCGCGATCCACATTCTCGCCGCTCGCTGGGTAATGAAGTACTGTACTGCCCTAACCTTCTTCCTCCCCTCATCCCACTCTTCCTGAAAGCAGTTGGGCTAGCAACCCTGAGGGGGAGAGTTCAGATTCCACCATGGCAAGCTGTAAAATTCAGCTCACTCCGGCACCAGGGAAAAAGGCCATCAACGCCATCGGGTTGTTGTAAAAGCCCAACTGGTACACTCCAGTCCATCAGGGACGGGGACCTGCCATCCCTACCCTGCTCTGGGCCGACTTGTGACTCCCCTCCGACAGTGCCGTGCTCCCTCAGTACTGCCCCTCCAACAGTGCGGCGCTCCCTCAGTACCGCCCCTCCGACAGTGCGGCGCTGCCTCAGTACTGCCCCTCCGACAGTGCCGTGCTCCCTCAGTACTGCCCCTCCGACAGTGCGGCGCTCCCTCAGTACCACCCCTCCGACAGTGCGGCGCTCCCTCAGTACTGCCCCTCCGACAGTGCCGTGCTCCCTCAGTACCGCCCCTCCGACAGTGCGGCACTCCCTCAGTACTGCCCCTCCGACAGTGCCGTGCTCCCTCAGTACCGCCCCTCCGACAGTGCGGCGCTCCCTCAGTACCGCCCCTCCGACAGTGCGGCGCTCCCTCAGTACCGCCCCTCCGACAGTGCGGCGCTCCCTCAGTACCGCCCCCCCGACAGTGCGGCGCTCCCTCAGTACCGCCCCTCCGACAGTGCGGCGCTCCCTCAGTACCGCCCCTCCGACAGTGCGGCGCTCCCTCAGTACCGCCCCTCCGACAGTGCGGCGCTCCCTCGGCACCGCCCCTCCGACAGTGCGGCGCTCCCTCGGCACCGCCCCTCCGACAGTGCGGCGCTCCCTCAGTACCGCCCCTCCGACAGTGCGGCGCTCCCTCGGTACCGCCCCTCCGACAGTGCGGCGCTCCCTCGGCACCGATCCTCCGACAGTGCGGCGCTCCCTCAGTACCGCCCCTCCGACAGTGCGGCGCTCCCTCAGTACCGCCCCTCCGACAGTGCGGCGCTCCCTCGGCACCGCCCCTCCGACAGTGCGGCGCTCCCTCGGCACCGCCCCTCCGACAGTGCGGCGCTCCCTCAGTACCGCCCCTCCGACAGTGCGGCGCTCCCTCGGTACCGCCCCTCCGACAGTGCGGCGCTCCCTCAGCACCGATCCTCCGACAGTGCGGCGCTCCCTCAGCACCGACCCTCCGACAGTGCGGCGCTCCCTCGGTACCGCCCCTCCGACAGTGCGGCGCTCCCTCGGCACCGCCCCTCCGACAGTGCGGCGCTCCCTCGGCACCGCCCCTCCGACAGTGCGGCGCTCCCTCGGTACCGCCCCTCCGACAGTGCGGCGCTCCCTCAGTACCGCCCCTCCGACAGTGCGGCGCTCCCTCAGTACCGCCCCTCCGACAGTGCGGCGCTCCCTCAGTACCGCCCCTCCGACAGTGCGGCGCTCCCTCAGTACCGCCCCTCCGACAGTGCGGCGCTCCCTCAGTACCGCCCCTCCGACAGTGCGGCGCTCCCTCAGTACCGCCCCTCCGACAGTGCGGCGCTCCCTCAGTACCGCCCCTCCGACAGTGCGGCGCTCCCTCAGTACCGCCCCTCCGACAGTGCGGCGCTCCCTCAGCACCGCCCCTCCGACAGTGCGGCGCTCCCTCAGCACTGGTACTGGGGGTGTGTTGGCCTGGATTATGGGGCTCGAGTCTCTGGAACACACGAGCTTCTGACTGAGGCCAGAGTGAGATCCACTGAGCTGCGGCTGACACCCAAGTCGAAAGGGTTCTCCGGCCTTGGGGGGGCCTTTCGTTGTTCCTCACCTGTTCTGCTCTTCCTCCCCCCCCCCCCCCTCAGGCGGAACGTTACCAGCGTCTGAAGGACGAGCTGGTCCGGGCACAGGTGCAGTTGCAGCTCTTCAAACTCTTCCACAATGAGTCGGAGATCGAGCGGCTGAGCAAGGACCTGGCTTCCCGCAACAGGGAGATCGACAAGGACAAGAAGCGCATGGACAAGGTGGAGGAGGAGATGAAGGTGCAGAAGAAGGAAGTGGGCAAACTGACGAGGGAGCAGCAGCAGATCGAGAAAGATATCAAGTAGGTGGCGGCCCCTTGCCTTCCGAGCGGCTGGCTGTGTGGGGGTCGGGAATGGCGGGACGTAAACAGGACACTCTCCCAGTATTAGTGGCTTAAGCAAAGGACTTGCAGTTCTATCGCGCCTTTCACAACCTCAGGACGTCCCAAAGCGCTCCACAGTCAAACGAAGTATATATGAAGTGTGGTCACTGTTGTAATTTGGCTGCCGTGTTTCCTACATTACGCACAGCAAGCTCCCACAAACAGCAATGTGATAATGACCAGATCATCTGTTTCAGTGATGCTGGTTGAGGGATAAATATTGGCCCCAGGACACCGGGGAGAACTCCCCCCTGCTCTTCTTGCAATAGTGGCTGTGGGATCTTTTACATCCACCCGAGAGGTCTGACGGGGTCTCGGTTTTACGTCTCATCTGAAAGACTGCACCTCTGACAGTGCAACACTCATTCAGTACTGCTCCTCTGACAGTGCGGCGCTCCCTCATTACCGCCCCTCCGACAGTGCGGCGCTCCCTCATTACCGCCCCTCCGACAGTGCGGCGCTCCCTCATTACCGCCGCTCCGACAGTGCAGCACTCCCTCAGTACCGCCCGTCCGACAGTGCGGCGCTCCCTCAGTACCGACAGTACGGCGCTCCCTCAGTACCGCCCCTCCGACAGTGCGGCGCTCCCTCAGTACTGCCCGTCCGACAGTGCGGCGCTCCCTCAGTACTGCCCGTCCGACAGTGCGGCGCTCCCTCAGTACTGCCCGTCCGACAGTGCGGCGCTCCCTCAGTACCGCCCCTCCGACAGTGCGGCGCTCCCTCAGTACTGCCCGTCCGACAGTGCGGCGCTCCCTCAGTACTGCCCGTCCGACAGTGCGGCGCTCCCTCAGTACCGCCCGTCCGACAGTGCGGCGCTCCCTCAGTACCGCCCGTCCGACAGTGCGGCGCTCCCTCAGTACCGCCCGTCCGACAGTGCGGCGCTCCCTCAGTACTGCCCGTCCGACAGTGCGGCGCTCCCTCAGTACCGCCCGTCCGACAGTACGGCGCTCCCTCAGTACCACCCCTCTGACAGTGCGGCGCTCCCTCAGTACCGGCCCTCCGACAGTGCGGCGCTCCCTCAGTGCCGCCCCTCCGACAGTGCGGCACTCCCTCAGTACTGCCCATCCGACAGTGCGGCGCTCCCTCAGTGCCGCCCCTCCGATAGTGCGGCGCTCCCTCAGTACTGCCCCCCCGACAGTGCGGCGCTCCCTCAGTACCGCCCCTCCGACAGTGCAGCACTCCCTCAGTACCGGCCCTCCGACAGTGCGGCGCTCTCTCAGTACCGCCCCTCCGACAGTGCGGCGCTCCCTCAGTGCCGCCCCTCCGATAGTGCGGCGCTCCCTCAGTACTGCCCCCCCGACAGTGCGGCGCTCCCTCAGCCCTGACCCTCCGACAGTGCTGAGCTCCCTGAGCACTGCACTGGGAGTGTTGGCCTGGATTATGGGGCTCAAGACCCCTGGAGCGGTGATCGAACCCACGACCGTCTGAGGCGAGAGCGCAAACTAAAAGGTCACCCTGGGTCAATTCAGTGCAAGTGATGTCGGCCGTGTAGGTGACGTGCAGCTGACCAGTACAGACTGGGGCGGTGGTATTGGGTTCCGCTCCTGGTCTGTGCGGAGCGGCAAAAGGAGCATTCCAGTTGCTCTCAGTGTCTTCTGGAACCAGCCAGGGTTCCTGCTATCCAGTGGAACGTGCATAGAAACATAGAAGATAGGAGCAGGAGTCGGCCAATCGAGCCTGCTCCGCCATTCAATGAGATCATGGCTGATCATCCAAACTCAGTACCCGGTCCCTGCTTTCTCCCCATATCCCTTGATCCCTTTAGCTTTAAGAAATATATCGAACTCCTTCTTGAATATACTCTTATACTTATGAATGTCCAGGGAAGACCGATTAGCCCCGGTTGTGATGCCTCCATCATGGTCGAACAGCCAGGCATCATTTACCTTGGGTATTGCACCTCACCATGGCTGAGTGTAGAGGGGCTTGGTGGAGCAGTGTGGCGGGATAGTAATTTGTGTTGACCCTTCAGGGAAGTTAGCGCCAGTTATTTCCGACTTGGGGTGGTGGGGGGAGAGAGGGAGCAATTTCCCAGCATCCGCCAATCTAAAGAGAAACAATTGCACTCTCGCTGACCTCAGGAAGTCACAATTTGCAGGAGCACTTCACGCGTTTTAAGAATGAAAGACGAGGCCCTCGCGTGGGTGGGGCGTTTTGAACATTAATCGCCTGGTTGGCTTACTCTTTCCACCTTCAGGGAGAAGGACGCGGAACTGAACCAGAAGCGGCCGCAGTACATCAAGGCCAAGGAGAACACCTCGCACAAGATCAAGAAACTGGAGTCCGCCAAGAAGTCGATGCAGAACGCGCAGAAGCAGTACCAGAAGCGCAAGGCGGACATGGACGAGCTGGAGCAGGAGATGCTGTCGGTGGAGAAAGCCCGGCAGGAGTTCGAGGAGCGCATGGAGGAGGAGAGCCAGAGCCAGGGCCGCGACCTGCAGCTCGAGGAGAACCAGGTGAGGGCGAGCTGGTGGAGAGGAATTGGCGTGGTTGCAATTCGTGCCGATCCTTCAGGCAAGTTGGCGCCAGTCGTTTCCTGCTTGGGGGGAGCAGCCAGCAATTTCCAGGCATCCGCCAGCCTAAAGAGAAGCAATTGCACTCTCGCTGACCCCGGGAAGTCCCAATTTACAGAAATTAGACCTGTAGAGTTAGTTAACGCGACCCATAGAAACATAGAAGATAGGAGCAGGAGTCGGCCATTCAATGAGATCATGGCTGATCATCCAAACTCAGTACCCTGTCCCTGCCTTCTCCCCATATCCCTTGATCCCTTTAGCCTTAAGAAATATATCCAACTCCTTCTTGAATATATTTAATGAATTGGCCTCTACTGCCTTCTGTGGTAGAGAATTCCACAGGTTCACCACTCTCTGGGTGAAGAAATTCCTCCTCATCTCTGTCCTAAATGGCTTACCCCTTATCCTTAGACTGTGACCTCTGGTTCTGGACTCCCCGGCCATCGGGAACATCCTTCCTGCATCTAGTCTGTCTAGTCCTGTCAGAATTTTATAAGTTTCAATGAGATCCCCTCTCATTCTTCTAAACTCCAGCGAGTATAAGCCCAATCGACCCAATCTCTCCTCATACGTCATTCCTGCCATCCCAGGTATCAGTCTGATGGCATACTCTCCACTTGCCTGGATGAGTTGCAGCTCCAACAACACTCGAGAAGCTCGACACCATCCAGGACAAAGCAGCCCGCTTGATCAGCACCCCATCCACCACCTTAAACATTCACTCTCTCCACCACCGGCGCACCGTGGCTGCAGTGTGGACCATCTACAAGATGCACTGCAGCAACTCGCCAAGGCTTCTTCGGCAGCACCTCCCAAACCCGCCACCTCTTCCACCTAGAAGGACAAGGGCAGCAGGCACATGGGAACACCGCCACCTCCAAGTTCCCCTCCGAGTCACACACACCATCCCGACTTGGAAATATATCGGGCCGTTCCTTCATCGTCGCTGGGTCAAAATCCTGGAACTCCCTCCCTAACAGCGCTGTGGGAGCACCTTCACCACACGGGACTGCAGCGGTTCAAGAAGGCGGCTCACCGCCACCTTCTCAAGGGCGACTAGGGATGGGCAATAAATGCCGGGCCTTGCCCACATCCCATAAACGAATAAAAAAAAAATTGCAGGAATTGACTGGCTTCCTTTTCGCGCGATAGTTAATTTTTTTTTACAAATGTTATGATGGGCAGCAGAGTCTCGATTGAGCGGCGATCGGAATTGGCGACCCATCTCCGTGACGCCTGTGTTTTTCTCTCCCCAACCCCCGGATTTTTTTTTTAGGTGAAGAAATACCATCGTTTGAAAGAAGAAGCCAGCAAGCGCGCAGCCACCCTGGCTCAGGAGCTGGAGAAATTCAACCGGGACCAGAAGGCCGACCAGGATCGACTGGACCTGGAGGAACGGAAGAAAGTGGAGACGGAGGTGGGTTTCCCCGATTCAGCGTGGCTGCCTACGCAGCCGAGGACCCAAAAGGTCGCACCTCGCTCGTCTTGGCGGCCGCGCCTTCCGCTGTCTCGGCCCTAAGCTGGGTCTGCCGTAGCCTGATTGTCGGCGATTGTTTGCCGTGATCAGTCGATAGCCCCCGTTGTCATTGTGTCCGTGCCACTACCAGGAGGGAACAACCCTTGTTTTCCAATCCCTCTATGGCCCTCGCCCTCCCTCCCTATCTCTGTAATCTCCTCCTATCAGCCCCTACCGCTAATGTGTGCGGTAATCTGCAAGGAATACCGCGCGTGCACAGACATTTAAAGGGACCGCGCGTTAAAAGAAACAGGCCGAGCAGAACAAAACGCAGTTTACAGGGGACATCGCCACCCACTCTCCGAGATCTCCGCGCTCCTCCAATTCTGGCCTCTCGCGCATCCCCCCGATTTCCATCGCTCCACCATTGGCGGCCGTGCCTTCAGCCGCCTGGGCCCCGAGCTCTGGAATTCCCTCCCTAAACCTCTCCGCCTCTCTCCCCTCCTTTAAGACGCTCCTTAAAATCGACCTCTTCGACCCAGCTTTTGGTCGCCGGTCCCTAATATCTCCTTATGTGGCTCGGTGTCGATTTTTGTCTGATAATCGCTCCTGTGAAGCGCCCTGGGGCGTTTTACTACAATAAAGGCGCTGGATAAATACCTTAAAGGCCCGTATTTTCCGATCGGAGGCTTCCTGCGTGCAGAGGCCTGCGATCTGGAAAAAATCTACGTCCTTACCTGAGGGCTCCCGAGGTCTGGCCATTTCCGATGCTGGGCCTGTCCAGGACGAAATGCGCAGAGGCCCGGGCCCTGGGATCACGTGGGCCATGGCGAGCCAATGGGAGAAGGAAATCCCCCTTCATACATAGAAGGTAGCAGCAGGAGTCGGCCATTTGGCCCCCCGAGCCTGCTCCGCCATTCAATGAGATCATGGCTGATCATCCAAATTCAGTACCCTGTCCCTGCCTTCTCCCCATATCCCTTGATCCCTTTAGCCTTAAGAAATATATCCAACTCCTTCTTGAATATATTTAATGAATTGGCCTCTACTGCCTTCTGTGGCAGAGAATTCCACAGGTTCACCACTCTCTGGGTGAAGAAATTCCTCCTCATCTCTGTCCTAAATGGCTTACCCCTTATCCTTAGACTGTGACCCCTGGTTCTGGACTCCCCGACCATCGGGAACATCCTTCCTGCATCTAGTCTGTCTAGTCCTGTCAGAATTTTAGAAGTTTCAATGAGATCCCCTCTCATTCTTCTAAACTCCAGCGAGTATAAGGCCAATCGACCCAATCTCTCCTCATACGTCATTCCTGCCATCCCAGGTATCAGCCTGGTGAATCTTCGCTGAACTCCTTCCATGGCAAGAACATCCTTCCTCAGATAAGGCGACCAAAACTGCACACAATACTCAAGGTGTGGTCTCACCAAGGCCCTGTACAACTGCAGCAAGACATCCTTGCTCCTGTACTCAAACCCTCTCGCTATGACCTGTCAACAGTATGAATGGAGATCACCCCAAAAAGACATCAAAACATTAAATACATTTAAAAATTAGTTCAAATTACATTTAAGTAAATATTTTAAGCAACAATTTAATTTTGGGGGAAAAAAATTGCTTTTTACGGGGCTAAAAGTAAACTTAACTATTTAAAAAATTATAAATGAGTGGAGACATTAAAAAAAAAACTATTTTAAACACTCATGCTGGCGTAAGGCCTGCGTTTTACCAGGTGTAAGATTCCTAAGATAACAACAGAAAACGCTGGGAAAACTCAGAAGGCCAGGGCAGCATCCGAGTTAACGTTTCAGGTGAAATACCTTTCGTCAGAACCTTTGACCTGAAACGTGGACTCTGTTTCTCTCTCCACGGATGCTGCCGTGGCCTGCTGAGTGTTTCCAGCGTTTTTCTGTTGTTGTTTCAGATTTCCAGCATCCGCAGTATTTTGCGATTGGTTTAAGATTTCTACGGCTTTTCAGCGGATGGCGGTGGTTCTGCAGAAAGCGGAACTCTCCACCCGCAGAGGTCCCTCTCCAGGGCAGGCTGGAGGATTCTTGACCGATCGGAAATGCCAATTCACTTGCCTGAAACCGGCATTTGCGAGGCCCCTACAGGAGGTGTGCACACGCCTCGTGTCCACCCCATAGGGAATCGGAAAATACGGGCCAAGTTGTTATGGTCGAAGGCCAACTGGCGGGTCCTTGGTCCTGTGTTGGGGTTCACAGTGGAATTTAATGGTACTCTCTCGCTCTCTGCAGTCAAAAATCAAACAGAAACTCAGAGAAATTGAAGAGAACCAGAAAAGAATCGAAAAGCTGGAAGACTACATCAACACCAGCAAGTGAGTATGTGTTTCAAAATAAAAAGAATTGTCTATGCGTGAGACCTGACCTTGAGAGAACATAAGAATATAATAAAAAATAGGAGCAGGAATAGGCCACTCGGCCCCTCGAGCCTGCTCCGCCATTCAATGAGATCATGCCTGATCTCGGGCTCAAAGCCACTTCCCCGCCCGCTCCCCATAACCCTTCACTCCCTTATCTTGCCAAAATCTGTCTCTCTCCACCTTAATGACCCAGCCTCCACGGCTCTCTGGGGCAGAGAATTCCACAGATTTACGACCCTCAGAGAGAAGAAATTCCTCCTCATCTCAGTTCTAAAAGGGCGACCCTTTATTCTGAGACTGTGCCCCCGAGTTCTAGATTTCCCCACGAGGGGAAACATCCTCTCTGCATCTACCCTGTCGAGCCCCCTCAGTATCTTATATGTTTCAATAAGATCACCTCTCATTCTTCTAAACTGCAGTGAGCATAGGCCCAGCCTGCTCAACATAGAAGATAGGAGCAGGAGTCGGCCATTCGGCCCCTCGAGCCTGCTCCGCCATTCAATGAGATCATGGCTGATCATCCAAATTCAGTACCCTGTCCCTGCCTTCTCCCCATATCCCTTGATCCCTTTAGCCTTAAGAAATATACCTAACTCCTTCCTGAATATATTTAATGAATTGGCCTCCACTGCCTTGTGTGGTAGAGAATTCCACAGGTTCACCACTCTCTGGGTGAAGAAATTCCTCCTCATCTCTGTCCTAAATGGCTTACCCCTTATCCTTAGACTGTGACCCCTGGTTCTGGACTCCTCCGCCATCGGGAACATCCTTCCTGCGTTTCAATGAGATCCCCTCTCATTCTTCTAAACTCCAGCGAGTATAAGCCCAATCGACCCAATCTCTCCTCATACGTCATTCCTGCCATCCCAGGTATCAGTCTGGTGAATCTCCGCTGCACTCCCTCCATGGCAAGAACATCCTTCCTCACATAAGGCGACCAAAACTGCACACAACCTTTCCCCGTAAGTCAAACCCCCTCATCCCTGCGAACACGGGGCTTGCGAATTCTGTGCGTGTGTCCCTTGCCATGAGCACAACCGCAAGCATGAGCGAGAAACGAGCGTTTTGTTTTTTTTTGCCCGTCGGTTAACGTGCGCCTCTACCCCAGGCAGTCGCTGGAGGAGCAGCAGACACTGGAGACCAACCTGACCGACGAGGTGGAGGGGGCGAAGCGGCGCATCGACGAGATCAACATGGAGCTGAACCAGGTCATGGAGCAGCTGGGCGACGCGCGCATCGACCGGCAGGAGAGCAGCCGTCAGCAGCGCAAGGCCGAGATCATGGAGAGCATCAAGCGCCTCTACCCGGGCTCCGTGGTGCGTGGTTCACTCCGGCCGGGGGGTGGGGGGCGGTGGGTGCAGGCGAGAGCAGCGCGCACAGCGGGCGTGAGCTACACGGAAGGATTAGAGAAGCTCGAGCTGTGTGGCCGAGAGAGAAGAAAGCTATCGGGACGGGGAGGATCCTCATTGGAAATTCGCGAGACTTAGTAGAACGAGGCAAGGAGAGGTTGGAGAAGCTGGATTGGTTTTCATTGGAGCAAAGGATATTGAGGGGTGATTTGATAGAGGTGTACAAGATTATGACAGGTTTGGCTAGGCTAGATGAGGAAAGGCTGTTCCCACTAGTTGACGGTACAAGGACTAGGGGACACAGATTTAAGGTTTGGGGCAAGAGATACAGGGGGGACGTGAGGAAAAACTTTTTTACGCAGCGAGTGGTGAGGACCTGGAACTCGCTGCCGAGGGAAGTGGCGGAAGCGGAGACACTCAATGTTTTCCAGGGGAGACTGGATAGGCACTCGAGGGAAATAAACTTGCAGGGCTACGGGGATAGAGCGGGGGAATGGGACTGACTGGATTGCTCTACAGAGAGCTGGCACGGACTCGATGGGCCCAATGGCCCCCTGTGCCGTTATGACTCTACGATACAGCACAAATGGAGGCCATTCGGCCAGCTCTTTGGAAGAGCTATCCGATGAGTCCCAAACAGTGTTCCCTTTAAGCCGCGCGCCCGTGCAGCGCTCTGGAGCCCCCGAGCAACCGGCCCACCGGCTTTTAAATGGGGGGGCAAAAACACGCGCACCCGCGAAATTTTGACTGGGACGCGCAGCCCCTTGAAGGGGCCAGGCACCCACACAAAAGGGAACATTGGTCCCCAAATCCATGCCCTTTCCCCGTAGCCCCGCAAAATTTCCCCCCTTTGCGTTTTCGTCGAGATTCCCTTTCCGTGACCCAGTGACGGTTTGTGTGTCGCCGCAAACGGTGAAGGCCGAACTGCTTTGCCTGCTCCTGTGCTTTTCCTCGGTCGTGCTTGCTGGGCAGTCCTCCCGCTTGGATCGCCCAGTTGCTCCGATTTATTGGGAGCTCTGATTTAATGGAGACCCATCAGTAAAATACAAAGCGGGAGTGGCTGAGGTGAACCATTATTGTCACTTCAGTGTAGGTCGGGCCAGCAGGAGGAGAGTGGCGCAATTTAAATTGGTGAAAAGTCCATTTGAACCTGGTTTTCGGAAAGAGCTTTTTTTTTCAGAATTAACTCGAGCAACACGTGTGGAATAATCTGCCAAGTGGGATGGTTGATACTTATAAGGATTGGGAAGCTGCAGAATGCAGCAAGATGGGCATGTGTGTGCTGTGAGGAGGATGCCGAGAAACTCCAGTATGATTTGGACAGGTTGGGTGATTGGGCAGATGCAGTATAATGTGGATAAATGCGAGGTTATCCACTTCGGTGGCAAAAACAGGAAGACAGGTTATTAGCTGAACAGCAATAGATTGGGAGAAGGGGAAGTGCAACGAGACCTGGGTGTCCTTGTGCACCAGTCGCTGAAGGTAAGCATGCAGGTGCAGCAGGCGGTTAAGAAGGCAAATGGTATGTTGGCCTTCGTAGCGAGAGGGTTTGAGTACAGGAGCAAGGATGTCTTGCTGCAGTTGTACAGGGCCTTGGTGAGACCACACCTGGAGTATTGTGTGCAGTTTTGGTCGCCTTATCTGAGGAAGGATGTTCTTGCCATGGAGGGAGTGCAGCGAAGATTCACCAGGCTGATACCTGGGATGGCAGGAATGACATGTGAATAGAGATTGGATGATCAGCCATGATCTCATTAAATGGTGGAAGAGGCGCGAGGGGCTGAATGGCCGACTCCTGCTCCTATCTAACATAGAAACATAGAAGATAGGAGCAGGAGTCGGCCATTCGGCCCCTCGAGCCTGCTCCGCCATTCAATGAGATCATGGCTGATCATCCAAACTCAGTACCCTGTCCCTGCCTTCTCCCCATATCCCTTGATACCTTTAGCCTTAAGAAATATATCCAACTCCTTCTTGAATATATTTAATGAAGTGGCCTCTACTGCCTTCTGTGGTAGAGAATTCCACAGGTTCACCACTCTCTGGGTGAAGAAATTCCTCCTCATCTCAGTCCTAAATGGCTTACCCCTTATCCTTAGACTGTGACCCCTGGTTCTGGACTCCCCGACCATCGGGAACATCCTTCCTGCATCTAGTCTGTCTAGTCCTGTTAGAATTTTATAAGTTTCAATGAGATCCCCTCTCATTCTTCTAAACTCCAGCGAGTATAAGCCCAATCGACCCAATCTCTCCTCATACGTCATTCCTGCCATCCCAGGTATCAGTCTGGTGAATCTTCGCTGCACTCCCTCCACGGCAAGAACATCCTTCCTCAGGTAAGGTGACCAAAACTGCCCACAATACTCAAGGTGTGGTCTCACCAAGGCCCCTGTACAATCTTCTATGTTTCTAAGATGCAATAATGGGAGAGCTGGGTTATTGTAAAGATGTGCTGAATGATCATTTCTCATCCTCGGGGGTGGGACGGCCATTCAGCCCCCTCCGGCCTGCTCCGCCATTCAGCGAGACCGCGGTTTACTCGCCGCTGCTCTGTGTTCCCGGCTCCATGAGCTGCTTTGCGCCAGCGCCCCCCCCCGAGGCCTTTTCGTTGAGCCCCCGTCTCTTTTCCTGCACGCAGTACGGCCGGCTGATCGACCTCTGCCAGCCCACGCAGAAGAAGTACCAGATCGCAGTCACCAAGGTGCTGGGCAAGAACATGGATGCCATCATCGTGGACACGGAGAAGACCGGGCGTGACTGCATCCAGTACATCAAGGAACAGCGCGGAGAGCCAGAGACCTTCTTACCGCTCGACTACCTGGAGGTTAGCGAGGGAATGCGGGTCGGGAATGGGTGGGGGGGGGGAGGAGAGAGACCCAGTTACCCAATGTTATAAATCTCCTCATCATCAAGAAACTGCTCCTGAAATAACGCTGGCCGGCCAGCTGGTGGCGGTGTCCAAGGAGTATAAATACTCGGGCGTGGGCCCAGCTTGCACCGGGACATTTTGTAAGACAAGGAACTAGTGAAGTACAACTAGAGCTCCATGTTCTGAAGCAAGTTGATTAAAGCCTTGCTTTATGCTCGAACCAAGTGCGTAGTGAGTTTTATTACGTCACCCAGTAACCCAGTTCCAGGCTCAAAGGAGTGGGAAGAGGAATCTGAAGTCAATTCAGATGGGATGGTTAGGCGAGGCAGAGCTTGGGGTTCAGAAGCCAGCACGTTACAGGAGGAAGAGGAACCAGGGAGCAGGCCTGTTCCAGTTTAGTCAGAGCCGGGAACGGGGTCGTCCATCTTGATTTTCAGAGTATCGAGGACGCACAAGTTGGAGCGAGGACGCGCGAGTAGGTTGGAGCTTTCCAATCTTACTGCGCCCATGTCGCTCACCATGTCCACAGAGAGTAATAACGGGCATCCATAGAATCGCACAGCACAGGAGGAGGCCATTCGGCCCATCGTGCCTGTGCCGGCTCTTTGAACGAGCTCTCCAATTAGTCCCACTCCCCCCTGCTCTTTCCCCACAGCCCGGCACATTTATTTATCAGATTCCCTTTTGAAAGTTACTGTTGAATCTGCTTCAGGCAGTGCATTCCAGATCATAACTCACTGTGCGAAAATATTTTTCCTCCTCCTCCTCCTCCCCCGGCTCTTTTGCCAACTATTTTCAATCTGTGTCCTCTGGTTACTGACCCTCCTGCCACTGGAAACAGTTTCTCCTTATTTGCGCTATTAAAATCCCCTTGTACTATTGAACACCCCTAACCTCTCCTTAGCCTTTTCTGCTCTAACAAGAACAACCCCAGCTTCTCCAGTCTCTCCACATCACTGAAGTCCCTCATCCCTGGTACCATTCTGGTCAATCTCCCCTTAACCTTCTCTGCTCTAAGGAGAACAACCCCAGCTTCTCCAGTCTCTCCACATCACTGAAGTCCCTCATCCCTGGTACCATTCTGGTCAATCTCCCCCTTAACCTTCTCTGCTCTAAGGAGAACAATCCCAGCTTCTCCAGTCTCTCCACATCACTGAAGTCCCTCATCCCTGGTACCATTCTGGTCAATCTCCCCCTTAACCTTTTCTGCTCTAACAAGAACAACCCCAGCTTCTCCAGTCTCTCCACATCACTGAAGTCCCTCATCCCTGGTACCATTCTGGTCAATCTCCCCTTAACCTTCTCTGCTCTAAAGGAGAACAACCCCAGCTTCTCCAGTCTCTCCACGTCACTGAAGTCCCTCATCCCCGGTACCATTCTAATAAATCTCCTCTGCACCCTCTCCCAAGGCCTTGACGTCCTTTTTGGTTCTCCACTACTACTGGTGGGTACAGATCTGTCACTGTATAACACTTGGGTACAATACTGGTGGGTACAGGTCTGTCACTGTATAACACTGGGGTACAGTACTGGTGGGTACAGGTCTGTCACTGTATAACACTGGGGTACAGTACTGGTGGGTACAGGTCTGTCACTATAACACTGCGGTACAGTACTGGTGGGTGCCGGTCTGTCACTGCATAACACAGGTGTACAGGACTGGTGGGTACAGGTCTGTCGCTGCATAACACTGGGGTACAGTACTGGTGGGTACCGGTCTGTCACTATAACACTGGGGTACAGTACTGGTGGGTACAGGTCTGTCACTGTATACCACTGGGGTACAGTACTGGTGTGTACAGGTCTGTCACTAAGACTGGGGTATAGTACTGGTGGGTACAGGTCTGTCACTAACACTGGGGTACAGTACTGGTGGGTACAGGTCTGGATCAGGGAATTGGATGCAATATTTCCAAATTCGCTGACGACACTAAACTAGGAGGAGGGGTGGGCTCTGATGAGGATGTCAGGAGGCTACAGTGCGATTTGGACAGGTTGGGGGAATGGGCGGATACGTGGCAGATGCACTATAATGTGGATAAATGCGAGGTTATCCACTTTGGGGGTAAAAACAGGAGGGTAGATTATTATCTAAATGGCAATAGATTGGGAGATGGGGAAGTGCAGAGGGACCTGGGTGTTCTTGTCCACCAGTCACTGAAGGAGAGCATGCAGGTGCAACAGGCGATTAAGAAGGCAAATGGTATGTTGGCCTTCATATCAAGGGGGTTCGAGTATAGGAATAGGGATACCTTACTACAGCTGTACAAGGTGCTGGTGAGACCGCATCTGGAGTATTGTGTACAGTTTTGGTCGCCCCATCTGCGGAAGGATGTTCTTGCCATGGAAAGAGTGCAGCGGCGATTCACCAGGCTGATACCTGGAATGGCGGGAATGACCTACGAGGAGAGATTGAATAGTTTGGGCTTGTACTCACTGGAGTTTAGAAGATTGAGAGGGGATCTCATCGAAACATATAAAATTATGGCAGGCCTGGACAGGCTGAATTCAGAGAGAATGTTTCCAATGGCAGGGGAGCACAGAACCAGGGGCCACAGTCTAAAAATAGCAGGCAAATCATTTAAAACAGAGATGAGGAAGAATTTCTTCACTCAGAGTGGTGAGCCTGTGGAATTCCCTGCCACAGAGGGCTGTGAAGGCTAATTCAATAAATATTTTCAAGAGAGAATTGGATATATTTCTGAAGGCTAAGGGGATTAAGGGTTACGGAGAAAAGGCGGGGACGGGGTACTGAACTGGTAAGATCAGCTAAGATCTCAGACGAAGATCAGCCATGATCTCATTGAATGGCGGAGCAGGCTCGAAGGGCCGAATGGCCTACTCCTGTTCCTATTTCTATGTTTCTATGTCACTGTGTATAACACGGGTACAGTACTGGTGGGTACAGGTCTGTCACTAACACTGGGGTACAGCACTGGTGGGTACAGGTCTGTCACTGTATAACACTGGGGTACAGTACTGGTGGGTACAGGTCTGTCACTAACACTGGGGCACAGTACTGGTGGGTACAGGTCTGTCACTAACACTGGGGTACAGTACTGGTGGGTACAGGTCTGTCACTGTATAACACTGGGATACAGTACTGGTGGATACAGGTCTGTCACTGTAAAACACAGGTACAGTACTGGTGGGTACAGGTCTGTCACTATAACACTGCGGTACAGTACTGGTGGGTACCGGTCTGTCACTGCATAACACAGGTGTACAGGACTGGTGGGTACAGGTCTGTCGCTGTATAACACTGGGGTACAGTACTGGTGGGTACCGGTCTGTCACTATAACACTGGGGTACAGTACTGGTGGGTACAGGTCTGTCATTGCATAACACAGGTGTACAGGACTGGTGGGTACAGGTCTGTCGCTGTATAACACTGGGGTACAGTACTGGTGGGTACCGGTCTGTCACTATAACACTGGGGTACAGTACTGGTGGGTACAGGTCTGTCACTGTATACCACTGGGGTACAGTACTGGTGTGTACAGGTCTGTCACTAAGACTGGGGTATAGTACTGGTGGGTACAGGTCTGTCACTGTGTATAACGGGTACAGTACTGGTGGGTACAGGTCTGTCACTAACACTGGGGTACAGCACTGGTGGGTACAGGTCTGTCACTGTATAACACTGGGGTACAGTACTGGTGGGTACAGGTCTGTCACTGTATAACGGGTACAGTACTGGTGGGTACAGGTCTGTCACTGTATAACGGGTACAGTACTGGTGGGTACAGGTCTGTCACTAACACTGGGGTACAGTACTGGTGGGTACAGGTCTGTCACTGTATAACGGGTACAGTACTGGTGGGTACAGGTCTGTCACTATAACACTGGGGTACAGTACTGGTGGGTACAGGTCTGTCACTGTATAGCACTGGGGTACAGTACTGGTGGGTACAGGTCTGTCACTAACACTGGGGTGCAGTACTGGTGGGTGCAGGTCTGTCACTATAACACGGGTACAGGACTGGTGGGTACAGGTCTGTCACTATAACACGGGTACAGTACTGGTGGGTACAGGTCTGTCACTATAACACTGGGGTACAGTACTGGTGGGTACAGGTCTGTCGCTGTATAACACTGGGGTACAGTACTGGTGGGTACAGGTCTGTCACTGTATAACACTGCGGTACAGTACTGGTGGGTACAGGTCTGTCACTGTATAACACTGCGGTACAGTACTGGTGGGTACAGGTCTGTCACTGTATAACACTGGGGTACAGTACTGGTGGGTACAGGTCTGTCGCTGTATAACACTGGGGTACAGTACTGGTGGGTACATGTCTGTCACTGTATAACACTGGGGTCCAGTACTGGTGGGTACAGGTCTGTCACTGTATAACACTGGGGTCCAGTACTGGTGGGTACAGGTCTGTCACTGTATAACACTGGGGTACAGTACTGGTGGGTACAGGTCTGTCACTATAACACTGGGGTACAGTACTGGTGGGTACAGGTCTGTCACTGTATAACACTGGGGTACAGTACTGGTGGGTACATGTCTGTCACTGTATAACACTGGGGTCCAGTACTGGTGGGTACAGGTCTGTCACTGTATAAAACTGGGGTCCAGTACTGGTGGGTACAGGTCTGTCACTGTATAACACTGGGGTACAGTACTGGTGGGTACAGGTCTGTCACTATAACACTGGGGTACAGTACTGGTGGGTACAGGTCTGTCACTGTATAACACTGGGGTACAGTCCTGGTGGGTACAGGTCTGTCACTGTATAACACTGGGGTACAGTACTGGTGGGTACAGGTCTGTCACTAACACTGGGGTACAGTACTGGTGGGTACAGGTCTGTCACTGTATAACACGGGTGCAGTACTGGTGGGTACAGGTCTGTCACTGTATAACACTGGGGTACAGTCCTGGTGGGTACAGGTCTGTCACTGTATAACACTGGGGTACAGTACTGGTGGGTACAGGTCTGTCACTGTATAACACGGGTACAGTACTGGTGGGTACAGGTCTGTCACTGTATAACACTGGGGTACAGTACTGGTGGGTACAGGTCTGTCACTAACACTGGGGTACAGTACTGGTGGGTACAGGTCTGTCACTGTATAACACGGGTACAGTACTGGTGGGTACAGGTCTGTCACTGTATAACACGGGTACAGTACTGGTGGGTACAGGTCTGTCACTGTATAACACTGGGGTACAGTACTGGTGGGTACAGGTCTGTCACTGTATAACACTGGGGTACAGTACTGGTGGGTACAGGTCTGTCACTGTATAACACTGGGGTACAGTACTGGTGGGTACAGGTCTGTCACTGTATAACACTGGGGTACAGTACTGGTGGGTACAGGTCTGTCACTGTATAACACGGGTACAGTACTGGTGGGTACAGGTCTGTCACTATAACACGGGTACAGTACTGGTGGGTACAGTTCTGTCACTGTATAACACTGGGGTACAGTACTGGTGGGTACAGGTCTGTCACTGTATAACACTGGGGTACAGTACTGGTGGGCACAGGTCTGTCACTGTATAACACGGGTACAGTACTGGTGGGTACAGGTCTGTCACTGTATAACACTGGGGTACAGTACTGGTGGGTACAGGTCTGTCACTGTATAACACGGGTACAGTACTGGTGGGTACAGGTCTGTCACTGTATAACACTGGGGTACAGTACTGGTGGGTACAGGTCTGTCTCTGTATAACACTGGGGTACAGTACAGGTGGGTACAGGTCTGTCACTGTATAACACTGGGGTACAGTACAGGTGGGTACAGGTCTGTCACTGTATAACACTGGGGTACAGTACTGGTGGGTACAGGTCTGTCACTGTATAACACTGGGGTACAGTACTGGCAGGTACAGGTCTGTCACTGTATAACACTGGGGTACAGTACAGGTGGGTACAGGTCTGTCACTGTATAACACTGGGGTACAGTACTGGCAGGTACAGGTCTGTCACTGTATAACACTGGGGTACAGTACAGGTCTGTCACTGTATAACACGGGTACAGTACTGGCGGGTACAGGTCTGTCACTGTATAACACTGGGGTACAGTACAGGTGGGTACAGGTCTGTCACTGTATAACACTGGTGGGCACAGGCCTCCCGCGGCTCGCCCAGGTGACGTTATTGACTATATTCTGGTTTCAGGTCAAGCCTACGGACGAGAAGCTTCGAGAGCTGCGGGGAGCCAAGCTGGTGATCGACGTCATCCGCTACGAGCCGCCCCACATCAAGAAGGCGCTGCAGTACGCCTGCGGGAACGCGCTGGTGTGCGACAACGTGGAGGACGCCAGGAGGATCGCTTTCGGGGGGCCGCAGAGGCACAAGGTGTGTCCTCGACCGCCAATCTGGCGAGAGCGTGGAGTGGTTCCTCGACACACTCCCCTCTCTGGTTTTTTTGCTACACTCTCCAGAAGAGGCTCATCCTCCATCCTTTCTGCCTTACATTGCCTGCCGGACCGGCCACGCCCCATCCTTGTGTTCAAATCCCTCCACGCCCCCTCCCTATCTCTGTAATCTCCCACAACCCTCCGAGACCTCTGCGCTCCTCCAATTCTGGCCTCTCGCGCATCCCCCCCGATTTCCGTCGCTCCACCATTGGCGGCCGTACCTTCAGCCGCCTGGGAACCGAGCTCTGGAATTCCCTCCCTAAACCTCTCCGCCTCTCTCTCTCCTTTAAGACGCTCCTTAAAACCGACCTCTTTGACCCAGCTTTTGGTCACCTGTCCCCAATATCTCCTTATGTGGCCTGGTGTCTTGATTTTGTCTGGTAATCGCTCCCGTGAAGAGCCTTGGGATGTTTTACTGCATTTAAAGGCGCTGTATAAATGCAGGTTGTTGTTGAAGGTGCTGGCCCCTGCCTGTCCAGAGTTCTTCACACGTGAATCCAGACGGTGAATATTCGACTGTGGGGCATCACAGCCGAGCCCCCGCCAGCCCAGTCCCAGGCAGGGCTCGCTGGAACACAGCAACGGGAGGAGGCCCGTTCAGTTGCTCGAGCCTGTTCCCCCATCCGCTTTTCTCCACACTTTCGCATGGGGTGGGGGCTACTGAGCTCCTTTGTGGAGGCTCATTACAGCGCTGGGTTCTGCCCTGAGGCCGGTCAACTTTTTAAACAGGCCAGGGGTGGGTCCCGGCCTGCGTGGCCCAGCTCCACGCTGTGCAGCCATAGAAACATAGAAGATAGGAGCAGCATTCGGCCCCTCGAGCCTGCTCCGCCATTCAATGAGATCATGGCTGATCATCCAAATTCAGTACCCTGTCCCTGCCTTCTCCCCATATCCCTTGATCCCTTTAGCCTTAAGAAATATATCTAACTCCTTCTTGAATATATTTAATGAATTGGCCTCAACTGCCTTCTGTGGTAGAGAATTCCACAGGTTCACCACTCTCTGGGTGAAGAAATTCCTCCTCATCTCTGTCCTAAATGGCCTACCCCTTATCCTTAGACTGTGACCCCTGGTTCTGGACTCCCCCGCCATCGGGAACATCCTTCCTGCATCTAGTCTGTCTAGTCCTGTTAGAATTTTATAAGTTTCAATGAGACCCCCTCTCATTCTTCTAAACTCCAGTGAGTATAAGCCCAATCGACACAATCTCTCCTCATACATCATTCCTGCCATCCCAGGTATCAGCCTGGTGAATCTTCGCTGCAACCCAGCTAACCAGAGTCATGGTCAAGATGCCCTTTCTTGATTGATACTTAGACATTGATTGATCGAGGCATACGGGATACTTTCATAGAAACATAGAAGATAGGAGCAGGATTCGGCCCCTCGAGCCTGCTCCGCCATTCAATGCGATCATGGCTGATCATCCAAATTCAGTACCCTGTCCCTGCCTTCTCCCCATATCCCTTGATCCCTTTAGCCTTAAGAAATATATCCAACTCCTTCTTGAATATATTTAATGAATTGGCCTCTACTGCCTTCTGTGGTAGAGAATTCCACAGGTTCACCACTCTCTGGGTGAAGAAATTCCTCCTCATCTCTGTCCTGAGATTGATAGATTTTTGGACTCTAGGGGGAATCGAGGGATATGGGGATCGGGCGGGAAAGTGGAGTTGAGGTCGATGATCAGCCGCGATCTTATTGAATGGTGGAGCAGGCTCGAGGGGCCGAATGGCCGACTCCTGTTTCTTGTGTCTTCTCCTCACCATTCCTTCCCCTCCTCCCCTCTCTCCACAGACCGTTGCTCTGGATGGGACCCTGTTCCAGAAATCCGGGGTGATTTCGGGAGGCGCGAGCGACCTGAAGGCGAAAGCCCGGCGCTGGGACGAGAAGGCGGTCGAGAAACTCAAGAGCAAGAAGGAGAAGCTGACCGAGGAGCTGAAGGTAAGGGAAAGGGAGAACGGATATTCCCACGGCGGCCGAATCTACAGCGGAGGGAAATGGGTCGTTCTTGCGGTCAGTGTTCGTGGGGGAAACATCTCCGGCCAAAGAAAAATACTTTACGTAATTGTGCCGGGTTCGGAGTTGGAAAGGCAAGTTTGAATTCGTACGGTGCAAGTTTTACCCGGTTTGGTTCATTGGTCTGATGCAGCGGGTCTGTGTGCGTTACCACAGGAGCAGATGAAAATTAAACGTAAGGAGGCTGAGCTCCGCCAGGTGCAGTCGCAGGCTCACGGGCTCCAGATGAGGCTGAAATATTCCCAAAGTGACCTGGATCAGACCAAGACCCGGCATCTCAACCTCAACATGCAGGTCAGTATCGCAGGGAGTAACCTGGAGCGTGTGCGTCCCCCTCTGACGCACGAGGACTTGCGCTACCTCCTCTCGCTCCTCCTTCCTGCGCTCATTTTTATTTCCTCTTTCTCTCTCCCCCCCCGCCCCATCTATTCTGTCGCTGCTCGCGCTATCTCTCTTCCGCCCCCCGCTCGCCTCGCTTCCCCGCCCTCGATTGCTCTCTCCCACCCGCGCTAGCGCACGCGCTCTCCCGTCCCTGCTGGTGCTCTGTCTCCGCCGACCCCGCTCCCGCAACACACTCCCACCCCTGCTCTCTTTCTCTCCCCCCCTGCTCTCTCTCTCTTCCCCCCCCCCGGACGCGCTCTCTTCCCCCCCCGGACGCTCTCTTACCCCTCCTCTCCCCCCGGACGCGCGCTCTCTCCCCCTTCCCCCCCCCCCGGCCCTCACCGTTTTGTTCCTGTTCCTACAGGAAAAGTCCAAGCTGGAGAGTGAACTGGCAAACTTCGGGCCAAAGATCAACGACATCAAGCGCACCGTCCAGGCCCGGGACCGAGAGATGAAAGAGCTGAAGGAGAAGATGAACCAGGTGAGGCTGCCCTGCTCCGAATCTCCCCCCCCCCCGCTCCAGTTTGCACAGACCGCCCAGTTGCATCGTCTATTCTCGGGGCGACGATATTTCACTTGGCCCCGACCTCCCCAGCAATCACACCCCATCCGTCCTGAAACCACCTCTCTCTCCACGACTGCGTGCTGTTGCCCCAGGACCCTGTTTGTAGATGGAGCAAGGATGTCTTACTGCAATTATGCGGAGCCTTGGTGGGACCACACCTGGAGTACTGTGTGCAGTTTTGGTCTCCTTACCCAAGAAAGGATATACTTGCCATAGAGGGAGTGCAGCGAAGGTTCACCAGACTGATTCCTGGGATGGGCAGGACTGTCGTATGAGGAGAGATTGGGTCGACTGGGCCTGTATTCACTGGAGTTTAGAAGAATGAGAGGGGATCTCATTGAAAGGTATAAAATTCTGACAGGGCTAGACAGACTGGATGCAGGGAGGATGTTTCCCCTGGCTGGGGGGGTGTCTAGAACGAGGGGGTCACAGTCTCAGGATACGGGGTAGGACATTTAGGACTGAGATGAGGGGAAATTTCTTCACTCAGAGGGTGGTGAACCTGTGGAATTCTCTACCACAGAAGGCTGTGGAGGCCAAGGGTATGGGGAGAGAGCGGGAATATGGTATTGAGATAGAGGATCAGCCATGATCATACTGAATGGCGGAGCAGGCGCGAATGGCCGACTGCTGCTCCTGTTTTTCTATGCCCCATCCGCTGCTTGGCTGAGGGATTGTGCCCATTCATCCCACTTCCTCGCAGGGCTTGCTTGCACAGTGGCCTTCGCGGGGCAGGCCAGGTGAGAGCAGCTCAGCGGAAGGCCCACGGTCCAGACACCCGGACTACCCGAGGGCAGCACCGCAGGTGATCGATCGCCAGTATTTTTCAGACATTTCTTTGACCAGCTATCACCTGGTGAGCGGTAATAAACGGCTACCGCCACATAAAGTTGTTTGCCGTGAAAGTGATGGTTTGGTCGAGTAACGGAAAAGCTCAGCTCTTGGCTGGGGTGGAGATCCCATCGTACAAAAGGTAGGCACTGCGTCGGGGCCAGAGTGATCTCCTGGACTAGTTTCGATTGCCTGGGGGGGTGGAAGGGGCGGACGGTCGGAGAGGAACTTCCCAGACTCTTTCCCCCAAATTGCCCTGGGGGTTTTTTTAATCTGGTTTTTCGCCTCTCCCAGGAGATCACATGGTTCCGGGTCTGTATAGTGAAACACAAGGGGCCGGAAATTCGGGTCGGGTGCTTCCCGCGGGTGCAAGCCCTCCGACCTGCACTTAGCTAGTGCGCCGGCCATTGTGCTGTGGGCCCGCGTGGGATTCCGATCCTGGGCCTCCTCCAGCTGCCGGCGTGCCGTGCTCGCGTATCCCAGGGGCGCAGTTAGTTCGAAGCGTCCCCTGGGATCACGTGGGCCATGGAGAGCCAATCAGAGCAGGGAACCTATGAATAGAAATTGGCCCCAAAATATCTCTAAAACTTCAAATACATTTTTTTTGAAAAAATTTATTACAGTTTTTAACGGGGCTAAAAATAAACTTACCTTTCTTTAAAGTATTTAAAAATAATAAACCTGTGGAAAAAATGTTTTAATTTTACTTAATTCACCACTTACCTTGTTAAAAGCAGGCCTTGTGCCTGCTTTATAAAAGCGTAGCTCCTGGAGACTTACCCTCCCGGAGAAACCTGTTTAAAAAAAACCGGGAAGTTCCAGGCGTACGCGCTCCCTCTCCGGCGCACGCGCTCGACCTGTGAACCCCTTCCTTGAAGGGAACGGAAGTTCCGGTTTCCCGCGCATGCGCAGTGCATGCACGAAACCGGCACTTTCGTTGGGTCTACGCGTGAGTACCCAGCGCGTACTCGCCCGTGGGGACTCGAATTTCTGGCCCATGGTATCGCAAGCGTGTGGGACAGGCTGGACGGGCCAGAGGGTCTTTACCTGACCGCCATTGTTCGTGTGTCTCAGTTTTGGGTTCTGCCAGTACCCCTCGTCTCCAGACCTCATTACTGCCTTGATCAGACATGGACACGAGCTGAATTCCAG
Organism: Somniosus microcephalus; assembly: GCF_052327205.1. Lineage (NCBI taxonomy): Eukaryota > Metazoa > Chordata > Chondrichthyes > Squaliformes > Somniosidae > Somniosus > Somniosus microcephalus. The sequence goes on from NW_028225185.1 coordinate 27,681,969, forward strand.
AGGTGAGTGTGACTGGCTGCCCTTGACATCAAGTCAGCATTCGACCGAGTGTGGCACCAAGGAGTCCGAGTAAAACTGAAGTCAGTGGGGATCGGGGGAAAACTCTCCACTGGCTGGCACATAGCTCGCACAAAGGAAGATGGTTGTGGTGGTTGAAGGTCAATCATCTCAGCCCCAGGACATCGCTGCAGGAGTTTCTCAGGGCAGTGTCCTAGACCCAACCATCTTCAGCTGCTTCATCAATGACCTTCCCTCCATCATAAGGTCAGAAGTGGGGATGTTCGCTGATGACTGACTGCACAGTGTTCAGCGCCATTCACAACTCCTCAGATAATGAAGCAGTCCGTGCCCGCATGCAGCAAGACCTGGACGATGTTCAGGCTTGGGCTGATAAGTGGCAAGTAATGTTCGCGCCACACAAGTGCCAGGCAATGACTATCTCCAACAAGCTTGGGATATTTGCCTTCATTGGTCGAGGCATAGAATATGACAACGGGGAGGTTATGATGGAGCTGTACAAAACGCTAGTTAGGCCACAGCTGGAATACTGTGTGCAGTTCTGGTCGCCACACTATAGGAAGGATGTGATTGCATTGGAGAGAGTGCAGAGGAGATTCACCAGGATGTTACCTGGGCTGGAGCGCTTCAGCTATGAAGAGAGATCGGACAGGCTGGGGTTGTTTTCCTTAGAGCAGAGAAGGCTGAGGGGGGACCTGATTGAGGAGTACAAAATTATGAGGGGCATAGATAGGGTAGATAGAAAGGAACTTTGCCCCTTAGTAGAGGGCTCAATAACCAGGGGGCATAGTTTCAAGGTAAGGGGCAGGAGGTTCAGAGGGGATTTGAGGAAAAACTTTTTCCCCCAGAGGGTGGTTGGAATCTGGAACTCACTGCCTGAAAGGGTGGTAGAGGCAGGAACCCTCACAACATTCAAGAAGCATTTAGATGAGCACTTGAAACGCCATAGCATACAAGGCTACGGACCAAGTGCTGGAAAATGGGATTAGAATAGACAGGGCTTGATGGCCGGCGGGGACACGATGGGCCGAAGGGCCTCTTTCTGTGCTGTATAACTCTATGACTATGACTCTAAGCGAGAGTCTAACCACCGCCCCTTGACATTCAACGGCATTACCATCGCCGAATCCCCCACCATCAACATCCTGGGGGTCACTATTGACCAGAAACTTAACTGGACCAGCCACATAAATACTGTGGCAACAAGAGCAGGTCAGAGGCTGGGTATCCTGCGGCGAGTGTCTCACCTCCTGACTCCCCCAACAGGCCAGCGGAGCCCGTATCCCAAGAGTGAAAGTTTAAGTAACACTCAGCGCTGACGCGACTGTGCTCCTGTTGCTCCCCAGGTGGAGGATGAGGTGTTTGAGGAATTCTGTGGCGAAATCGGGGTGAGGAACATCAGGGAGTTCGAAGAGGAGAAGGTGAAAAGACAGAACGAGATCGCAAAAAAAAGGTACGTGGATTTGATGCTGCTTCTCTCTCACTCTGCCTCTCTCACTCTCTCTAAGAGGAAACTATACAAGTGCACGAGAGAGAAAGGAGTAGGAGATGCTGAGGGGGTGAGATGAAGGAGGGTGGGAGGGGGGCCCGTGTGGAGCATAAGCACCCAACATGTTCAGAAATCTGCTAACGCTCGCTGTCTGACATGAATCAGTCATTCATGAAAGAAAAACATGAAATAATACTGAGCGGCCTGCGGGTGGTGCTGTCCAGGGAGAGTATAAATACTCTGGCATGGGCCCAGCTTGCGCAGGACATTCGTTAACAGGAACTAGTGAAGGACACAACTAGACCTCCGTGTTGTAAAACAGCTGATTAAAGCTTTGTTTAACGCTTAGACCAAGTGCCTCGTAGTTTTCTTCCGTCGCTGTCCATGATGAACAGCCTCTTCAGTGAGGCGTGTGGAGCCTGTACCCCAGCCGGGGCCGAATGCCTGCATAGGGGGGTTTGGGGAGGGCAGAAAACATCACTCTGAAATTTAAAAAACTTCCTCAGCTGGGAGTGTTCTCTATCAATGGAGGCTCCACATCGAGTGAGGATTTAAAAAAAAAATACATTCACTGGAAGTGGGCGTCGCTGGCAAGGCCGGCATTTATTACCCATCCCCTAATCGCCCTCGAGAAGGTGGTGGTGAGCAGCCGCCTTGCACCGCTGCAGTCCCGTGTGGTGAAGGTGCTCCCACAGCGCTGTTAGGGAGGGAGTTCCTTCATCGTCGCTGGGTCAAAATCCTGGAACGGCCAATATATTTCCAAGTCGGGATGGTGTGTGTGACTCGGAGGGGAACTTGGAGGTGGTGGTGTTCCCGTGCGCCTGCTGCCCTTGTCCTTCTAGGTGGAAGAGGTGGCGGGTTTGGGAGGTGCTGCCGAAGAAGCCTTGGCGAGTTGCTGCAGTGCATCTTGTAGATGGTACACACTGCAGCCACGGTGCGCCGGTGGTGGAGGGAGTGGATGTTTAAGGCGGTGGACGGGGTGCCGATCAAGCGGGCTGCTTTGTCCTGGATGGTGTCGAGCTTCTCAAGTGTTGTTGGAGCTGCACTCATCCAGGCACGTACTGATTTAACCGGGACACCCCCCACCACCCATCAAGTGAAGGTGCACTGTATTAACCTGAGGCCCGCTTCCTGCAGGCTGGAGTTTGAGAACCAGAAAACAAGGCTGGGAATCCAGTTGGACTATGAGCGGCAGCAGCTGAGGGAGGACCTGGACAAGGTGCACATGTGGGAACAAACGGTGAAGAAGGACGAGAATGAGATCGAAAAGCTGAAAAAGGTACGGCATTGTTCATGAAACGTAGGTGGCTGGCAGCTCATGAACTAACTGGTGGGAGTGTTTGATGGGACAGTGTAGAGGGAGCTTTACTCTGTATCTAACCCCGTGCTGTACCTGCCCTGGGACAGTGTAGAGGGAGCTTTACTCTGTATCTAACCTGTGCTGTACCTGCCTTGGGAGTGTTTGATGCGACAGTGTAGAGGGAGCTTTACTCTGTATCTAACCTGTGCTGTACCTGCCCTGGGAGTGTTTGATCGGGACAGTGTAGAGGGAGCTTTACTCTGTATCTAACCCGTGCTGTCCCTGCCCTGGGAGAGTTTGATGGGGACAGTGTAGAGGGAGCTTTACTCTGTATCTAACCCGTGCTGCACCTGCCCTGGGAGAGTTTGATGGGGACAGTGTAGAGGGAGCTTTACTCTGTATCTAACCCGTGCTGTACCTGCCCTGGGAGTGTTTGATGGGACAGTGTAGAGGGAGCTTTACTCTGTATCTAACCCGTGCTGCACCTGCCCTGGGAGTGTTTGATGGGACAGTGTAGAGGGAGCTTTACTCTGTATCGAACCCCGTGCTGTACCTGCCCTGTGAGTGTTTGATGGGACAGTGTAGAGGGAGCTTTACTCTGTATCTAACCCGTGCTGTACCTGCCCTGGGAGTGTTTGATGGGACAGTGTAGAGGGAGCTTTACTCTGTATCTAACCCCGTGCTGTACCTGCCCTGGGAGTGTTTGATGGGACAGTGTAGAGGGAGCTTTACTCTGTATCTAACCCGTGCCGTACCTGCCCTGGGAGTGTTTGATGGGACAGTGCAGAGGGAGCTTTACTCTGTATCTAACCCGTGCTGTACCTGCCCTGGGAGTGTTTGATGGGGACAGTGTAGAGGGAGCTTTACTGTGTATCTAACCCCGTGCTGTACCTGCCCTGGGAGTGTTTGATGGGACACTGTAGAGGGAGCTTTACTCTGTATCTAACCCATGCTGTACCTGCCCTGGGAGTGTTTGATGGGGACAGTGTAGAGGGAGCTTTACTGTGTATCTAACCCCGTGCTGTACCTGCCCTGGGAGTGTTTGATGGGACACTGTAGAGGGAGCTTTACTCTGTATCTAACCCATGCTGTACCTGCCCTGGGAGTGTTTGATGGGACAGTGTAGAGGGAGCTTTACTCTGTATCTAACCCGTGCTGTACCTGTCCTGGGAGTGTTTGATGGGACAGTGTAGAGGGAGCTTTACTCTGTATCTAACCCATGCTGCACCTGCCCTGGGAGTGTTTGATGGGACAGTGTAGAGGGAGCTTTACTCTGTATCTAACCCCGTGCTGTACCTGCCCTGGGAGTGTTTGATGGGACAGTGTAGAGGGAGCTTTACTCTGTATCTAACCCGTGCTGTACCTGCCCTGGGAGTGTTTGATGGGACAGTGTAGAGGGAGCTTTACTCTGTATCTAACCTGTGCTGTACCTGCCCTGGGAGTGTTTGATGGGACAGTGTAGAGGGAGCTTTACTCTGTATCTAACCCGTGCTGTACCTGCCCTGGGGGTATTTGATGGGACAGTGTAAAGGGAGCTTTACTCTGTATCTAACCTGTGCTGTACCTGCCCTGGGAGTGTTTGATGGGACAGTGTAGAGGGAGCTTTACTCTGTATCTAACCTGTGCTGTACCTGCCCTGGGAGTGTTTGATGGGACAGTGTAGAGGGAGCTTTACTCTGTATCTAACCCGTGCTGTACCTGCCCTGGGAGTGTTTGATGGGACAGTGTAGAGGGAGCTTTACTCTGTATCTAACCCCGTGCTGTACCTGCCCTGGGGGTGTTTGATGGGACAGTGTAGAGGGAGCTTTACTCTGTATCTAACCCGTGCTGTACCTGCCCTGGGAGTGTTTGATGGGACAGTGTAGACGGAGCTTTACTCTGTATCTAACCCCGTGCTGTACCTGCCCTGGGGGTGTTAGTCTAGGCTTTCTTTTTTGGGGGGGGGTGGGGGGGGGGGGCGTGTTGGTGGGAGAAGCTTCCCGAATCTCCAGCTTCTTCCTTTCAGTTGCCGCTCTCTGTCCGCAGGAGGAGTACCGGCACATGAAGATCATCGACGAGACCATGGCCCAGCTGCAGGACCTGAAGAACCAGCACCTCGCCAAGAAGTCCGACGTCAACGACAAGAACCACGAGATGGACGAAATCCGCAAGAAGCTCGGGGGGGCCAACAAGTCAGTGGCTAAGTCGGCCCGGGAGCGAGGGCTGGGACGGTGCGCTGGCGAGGGCTGGGTCGGCCCAGGGGCGAGGGCTGGGGGGCTGGGTCGGCCCAGGGGCGAGGGCTGGGGCGCTGCGCGGGCGAGGGCTGGGTCGGCCCGGGGGCGAGGGCTGGGGCGCTGCGCGGGCGAGGGCTGGGTCGGCCCAGGGGCGAGGGCTGGGGCGCTGCGCGGGCGAGGGCTGAGTCGGCCCGGGGGCGAGGGCTGGGGCGCTGCGCGGGCGATGGACAAGTGTCCTTCTTAACCTCCTGGGACCCATGGACAGGAGGAAGGCCGTTCAGCCGCTCGAGCCTGTTCAGCTGCCGTTCATTAAGATCGCGGCTGATCTGCGTCCCAACTCAGTCCTGGCTCCGTCCCCAGCCCGGGCTGATGGGGTCCTGGCTCCGTCCCCAGCCCCGGGCTGATGGGGTCCTGGCTCCGTCCCCAGCCCAGGCTAATGGGGCCCTGGCTCCGTCCCCAGCCCAGGCTAATGGGGTCCTGGCTCCGTCCCCAGCCCGGGCTGATGGGGTCCTGGCTCCGTCCCCAGCCCAGGCTAATGGGGCCCTGGCTCCGTCCCCAGCCCAGGCTAATGGGGTCCTGGCTCCGTCCCCAGCCCGGGCTGATGGGGTCCTGGCTCCGTCCCCAGCCCGGGCTGATGGGGTCCTGGCTCCGTCCCCAGCCCCGGGCTGATGGGGTCCTGGCTCCGTCCCCAGCCCAGGCTAATGGGGCCCTGGCTCCGTCCCCAGCCCAGGCTAATGGGGTCCTGGCTCCGTCCCCAGCCCCGGGCTGATGGGGTCCTGGCTCCGTCCCCAGCCCAGGCTAATGGGGTCCTGGCTCCGTCCCCAGCCCCGGGATGATGGGGTCCTGGCTCCGTCCCCAGCCCAGGCTAATGGGGTCCTGGCTCCGTCCCCAGCCCCGGGCTGATGGGGTCCTGGCTACGTCCCCAGCCCAGGCTAATGGGGTCCTGGCTCCGTCCCCAGCCCCGGGATGATGGGGTCCTGGCTCCGTCCACAGCCCCGGGCTGATGGGGTCCTGGCTCCGTCCCCAGCCCAGGCTAATGGGGTCCTGGCTCCGTCCCCAGCCCCGGGATGATGGGGTCCTGGCTCCGTCCCCAGCCCAGGCTAATGGGGTCCTGGCTCCGTCCCCCGCCCCGGGCTGATGGGGTCCTGGCTCCGTCCCCAGCCCCGGGCTGATGGGGTCCTGGCTCCGTCCCCAGCCCCGGGATGATGGGGTCCTGGCTCCGTCCCCAGCCCCGGGCTGATGGGGTCCTGGCTCCGTCCCCAGCCCCGGGCTGATGCGGTCCTGGCTCCGTCCCCAGCCCCGGGCTGATGGGGTCCTGGCTCCGTCCCCAGCCCCGGGCTGATGGGGTCCTGGCTCCGTCCCCAGCCCCGGGCTGATGGGGTCCTGGCTCCGTCCCCAGCCCCGGGCTGATGGGGTCCTGGCTCCGTCCCCAGCCCCGGGCTGATGGGGTCCTGGCTCCGTCCCCAGCCCCGGGCTGATGGGGTCCTGGCTCCGTCCCCAGCCCCGGGCTGATGGGGTCCTGGCTCCGTCCCCCGCCCCGGGCTGATGAGGTCCTGGCTCCGTCCCCAGCCCCGGGCTGATGGGGTCCTGGCTCCGTCCCCAGCCCCGGGCTGATGGGGTCCTGGCTCCGTCCCCAGCCCCGGGCTGATGGGGTCCTGGCTCCGTCCCCAGCCCCGGGCTAATGGGGTCCTGGCTCCGTCCCCAGCCCCGGGCTGATGGGGTCCTGGCTCCGTCCCCAGCCCCGGGCTGATGGGGTCCTGGCTCCGTCCCCAGCCCCGGGCTGATGGGGTCCTGGCTCCGTCCCCAGCCCCGGGCTGATGGGGTCCTGGCTCCGTCCCCAGCCCCGGGCTGATGGGGTCCTGGCTCCGTCCCCAGCCCCGGGCTGATGGGGTCCTGGCTCCGTCCCCCGCCCCGGGCTGATGAGGTCCTGGCTCCGTCCCCAGCCCCGGGCTGATGGGGTCCTGGCTCCGTCCCCAGCCCCGGGCTGATGGGGTCCTGGCTCCGTCCCCAGCCCCGGGCTGATGGGGTCCTGGCTCCGTCCCCAGCCCAGGCTAATGGGGTCCTGGCTCCGTCCCCAGCCCCGGGCTGATGGGGTCCTGGCTCCGTCCCCAGCCTGGGCTGATGGGGTCCTGGCTCTGTCCCCAGCCCGGGCTGATGGGGTCCTGGCTCCGTCCCCAGCCCCGGGATGATGGGGTCCTGGCTCCGTCCCCAGCCTGGGCTGATGGGGTCCTGGCTCCGTCCCCAGCCCCGGGCTGATGGGGTCCTGGCTCCGTCCCCAGCCTGGGCTGATGGGGTCTTGGCTCCGTCCCCAGCCCCGGGCTGATGGGGTCCTGGCTCCGTCCCCAGCCCAGGCTAATGGGGTCCTGGCTCCGTCCCCAGCCCCGGGCTGATGGGGTCCTGGCTCTGTCCCCAGCCCAGGCTAATGGGGTCCTGGCTCCGTCCCCAGCCCCGGGCTGATGCGGTCCTGGCTCCGTCCCCGGGCTGGTGGGGTCCTGGCTCTGTCCCCAGCCCAGGCTAATGGGGTCCTGGCTCCGTCCCCAGCCCAGGCTAATGGGGTCCTGGCTCCGTCCCCAGCCCCGGGCTGATGGGGTCCTGGCTCCGTCCCCAGCCCCGGGATGATGGGGTCCTGGCTCCGTCCCCAGCCCGGGCTGGTGGGGTCCTGGCTCCGTCCCCAGCCCCGGGATGATGGGGTCCTGGCTCTGTCCCCAGCCCGGGCTGATGGGGTCCTGGCTCCGTCCCCAGCCCCGGGATGATGGGGTCCTGGCTCCGTCCCCAGCCCGGGCTGATGGGGTCCTGGCTCCGTCCCCAGCCCGGGCTGATGGGGTCCTGGCTCCGTCCCCAGCCCCGGGATGATGGGGTCCTGGCTCCGTCCCCAGCCCGGGCTGATGGGGTCCTGGCTCCGTCCCCAGCCCCGGGCTGATGGGGTCCTGGCTCCGTCCCCAGCCCGGGCTGGTGGGGTCCTGGCTCCGTCCCCAGCCCGGGCTGGTGAGGTCCTGGCTCCGTCCCCAGCCCGGGCTGATGGGGTCCTGGCTCCGTCCCCAGCCCCGGGATGATGGGGTCCTGGCTCCGTCCCCAGCCCCGGGCTGATGGGGTCCTGGCTCCGTCCCCAGCCCCGGGCTGATGGGGTCCTGGCTCTGTCCCCAGCACGGGTTGATGAGGTCCTGGCTCCGTCCCCCACCCGGGCTGATGGGGTCCTGGCTCTGTCCCCAGCCCGGGCTGATGGGGTCCTGGCTCCGTCCCCAGCCCGGGCTGATGGGGTCCTGGCTCCGTCCCCAGCCCGGGCTGGTGGGGTCCTGGCTCCGTCCCCAGCCCGGGCTGATGGGGTCCTGGCTCCGTCCCCAGCCCGGGCTGATGGGGTGTGCATTTGCAAAAAGTGCGAATGAAATCTTGCCCTTGATCCGAAGGGGGCTGGAATACAATGGGGGCTGGAAGCTACACACAGCCTTGGACAGACCCCACCCGAAGTCACTGCGTTCAGTTCCCGGCCCCGTACCTCAGGGCAGCACGGTGGCATAGTGGTTAGCACTGTTGCCTCACAGCGCCAGGGACCCGGGTTCGAATCCGGCCTCGGGCGACTGTCTGTGTGGAGTTTGCACATTCTCCCCGTGTTTGCGTGGGTTTTCTCCGGGTGCTCCGGTTTCCTCCCACAGTCCAAAGATGTGCAGGTTAGGTTGATTGGCTATGATAAATTGACCCTTAGTGTTAGGGGGATTAAATACGTGGGGTTACGGGGATCGGGTGGGATATGTGTCGGTGTAGGGGTTACGGGGATAGGGTGGGATATGTGTCGGTGTAGGGGTTACGGGGATAGGGTGGGATATGTGTCGGTGTAGGGGTTACTGGGATAGGGTGGGATATGTGTCGGTGTAGGGGTTACGGGGATCGGGTGGGATATGTGTCGGTGTAGGGGTTACGGGGATCGGGTGGGATATGTGTCGGTGTAGGGGTTACGGGCATCGGGTGGGATATGTGTTGGTGTAGGGGTTACGGGGATCGGGTGGGATATGTGTTGGTGTAGGGGTTACGGGGATCGGGTGGGATATGTGTCGGTGTAGGGGTTACGGGCATCGGGTGGGATATGTGTCGGTGTAGGGGTTACGGGCATCGGGTGGGATATGTGTTGGTGTAGGGGTTACGGGGATCGGGTGGGATATGTGTTGGTGTAGGGGTTACGGGGATCGGGTGGGATATGTGTCGGTGTAGGGGTTACGGGGATCGGGTGGGATATGTGTCGGTGTAGGGGTTACGGGGATCGGGTGGGATATGTGTCGGTGTAGGGGTTACGGGGATCGGGTGGGATATGTGTCGGTGTAGGGGTTACGGGGATCGGGTGGGATATGTGTTGGTGTAGGGGTTACGGGGATAGGGTGGGATATGTGTCGGTGTAGGGGTTACGGGGATCGGGTGGGATATGTGTTGGTGTAGGGGTTACGGGGATCGGGTGGGATATGTGTCGGTGTAGGGGTTACGGGGATAGGGTGGGATATGTGTCGGTGTAGGGGTTACGGGGATCGGGTGGGATATGTGTTGGTGTAGGGGTTACGGGGATCGGGTGGGATATGTGTCGGTGCAGGCTCGATGGGCCAAAATGGCCTCTATCTGCACTGGGGTTTCTGTGATTCTGTGAAGGATATATCGGTCTTGGAGGGGGGGGAGCAGCGCAGATTCAGCAGAATGATCCTGGAGCTGAAAGGGTTAAATTCCGAGGACAGGTTGCACAGACTGGGCTTGTGTTCCCTCAAGTATAGAAGATTAAGGGGTGATCTGGTCGAGGTGTTTAAGATGATTAAAGGATTCGATCGGGTTGATCGAGAGAAACATGGGAGCAGGAGTTGGCCATTCGGCCCTTCGAGCCTGCTCCGCCATTCAATATGATCAGGGCTGATCCTCTATCTCAATACCATATTCCCACTCTCTCCCCATACCCCTTGATGCCTTTTGTGTCTAGAAATCTAACGATCTCCTTCTTAAATATATTCAGTGACTTGGCTTCCACAGCCTTCTGTGGTAGAGAATTCCACAGGTTCACCACCCTCTGAGTGAAGACATTTCTCCCTCATCTCAGTCCTAAATGTCCTACCCCGTATCCTGAGACTGTGGCCCCCTCGTTCTAGACCTCCCCCAGCCAAGGGAAACATCCTCCCTGCATCCAGTCTGTCTAGCCCTGTCAGAATTTTATACGTTTCCACGAGATCCCCTCTCATTCTTCTAAACTCTAGTGAATACAGGCCTAGTCGACCCAATCTCTCCTCATACGACAGTCCTGCCATCCCAGGAACCAGTCTGGTGAACCTTCGCTGCACTCCCTCTATGGCAAGTATACCCTTTCTTGGGTAAGGAGACCAAAACTGCACACAGTACTCCAGGTGTGGTCTCACCAAGGCCCTGTATATTGCCTCTGGTGGGGCGGGGAGGGGAGTCCAGAACAAGGGGGTAGAACCTTAAACTTAGAGCCAGGGGTGATGTCAGGAAGCGCCACTTCACACAAAGACTAGTGGAAATCTGGAAAACGCTCCCCTCCCAAAAAGCTGTGGATGTTGGTGTGTCAATTGAAATTTTCAAAACTGAGATCGATAGCTGTTAGTTGGGGAAGGGTATCGAGGGATTCGGAGCAAAGGCGGATCAATGGAGTTGAGGTACAGATCAGCAGAAGCCGAACCGGAGGACTGGGGTGGGGGGGAAGGGGGGGTTGCGGAGGCAAGACTCTCTCCGCACTACTGGGTGAAGTGAAGGTGGGGGGGGATTACCGCTCCCTGGGCAGTGGCCCCCAACTGGAAGGTGTGCAGGGACGGGCTCCCCTCGGTCGAATAGCCCGGCTTGCGCTGTCCCCTCACTTGCACGGGGGCTGCTGGGAGTGGGGTCGGTGCGGTGAAACGGTTTCCCGGCAACTGCGGCCAAAACGCTGGATCCTGGGATGGGGAGGGATTGTCCTCAGAGGAGAGACCGAGCAGGCTCGGTCTATATTCTCTGGAGTTTAGAAGAATGAGAGGTGATCTCAGTGAAACGTGTAAGATCCTGAGGGGGGGATTGACAGGGTCGATGCTGAGAGGCTGTTTCCCCCTGGCTGGAGAGTCTAGAACCAGGGGTCACAGTCTCAGGATAAGGGGTCGGCCATTGAGGACTGAGATGAGGAGGAATTTCTTCACTCAGAGGGCGGTGAATCTTTGGAATTCTCTGCCCCAGAGGGCTGTGGAGGCTCAGTCGTTGAGTATATTCAAGGCCGAGATCGATAGATTGTTGGACTCGAGGGGAATCGAGGGATCGGGGCGGGAAAGTGGAGTAGAGGGTCGAAGATCAGCCACGATCTCATTGAACGATATGGCCTCCTCCTGCTCCGATTTCATTCACGGTCGAACGTCAGGGACGGATCGCCCGTAACCGGTGTCGGCGCAGAGGAACGTCCAGCGCTGCTCGTCACCAACACCCCTTTTTCTTTTCCTGTTTTGGCAGGGAGATGACCCACCTCCAGAAAGAGGTCACCGCCATCGAGACCAAACTGGAGCAGAAGCGCAGCGACCGCCACAACCTGCTGCAGGGCTGCAAAATGCAGGACATCAAACTGCCCCTGCACAAAGGGAGCATGGAAGACATCAGTCAGGAAGAGGTGAAGTGTTCAGGCATTTTCCTGGGTTTTACCAGCAGGCAACGGTTTGATTTATAAAAAGAGAAAATCGCCATCCATTTTTCGTTCTCTTTCTCCTCTTCCCCACCCCACCTCGAGTTGGCCGCGGCTCATTGTTTCCACTCCAGAGAATTGAGCACAAAATCTAGTCCGACACTCCCATTGCCAGTAGTCGGGGAGCGCCGCACTGTCGGAGGGGCGGTACTGAGGGAGCGCCGCACTGTCGGAGGGGCGGTACTGAGGGAGCGCCGCACTGTCGGAGGGGCGGTACTGAGGGAGCGCCGCACTGTCGGAGGGGCGGTACTGAGGGAGCGCCGCACTGTCGGAGGGGCGGTACTGAGGGAGCGCCGCACTGTCGGAGGGGCTGTACTGCGGGAGCGCCGCACTGTCGGAGGGGCGGTACAGAGGGAGCACGGCACTGTCGGAGGGGCAGTACTGAGGGAGCGCCGCACTGTCGGAGGGGCAGTACTGAGGGAGCGCCGCACTGTCGGAGGGGCAGTACTGAGGGAGCGCCGCACTGTCGGAGGGGCAGTACTGAGGGAGCGCCGCACTGTCGGAGGGGCGGTACTGAGGGAGCGCCGCACTGTCGGAGGGGCGGTACTGAGGGAGCGCCGCACTGTCGGAGGGGCAGTACTGAGGGAGCGCCGCACTGTCGGAGGGGCAGTACTGAGGGAGCGCCGCACTGTCGGAGGGGCAGTACTGAGGGAGCGCCGCACTGTCGGAGGTGCGGTTTTTCCAATGAGACATTAAACTGAGGCCCTGTCGGCCCCCTCAAGTGGATGTAAAAGATCCCACGGCCACTATTGGAAGAAGAGCAGGGGGAGTTCTACCCGGTGTCCTGGGGCCGATATTTATCCCTCAACCAACATCACTAAAAAAGAGATGATCTGGTCATTATCACATTGCTGTTTGTGGGAGCTTGCTGTGTGCAAATTGGCTGCCGTGTTTTCTACATTACAACAGTGACCACTCTTCAGAAAGTACTAAATTGGCTGTAAAGTGCTTTGGGACGTCCTGAGGTGTGAAAGGCTGTAGAAATACAAGTCGGTGACTTTCTTTCTGACTTTGACTTGATATTTTCTCTCAATGTTTCCACTTCCTCCCTTGCCTTGTTCTGAAACCACAATCTTCTATTGGAGGGACAATGTACTAGAGAGAGAAATATATACCCCAGGGACTGAACAGGGGCCTGGGTACAGTCCAATGAGTGGGAGCCGCTCCCCTCTCCCCCAGTACTTCTCCCGTGCCCTTCCACCACTTGGGCTATGAGTGTCGCCACCGTATTTAACCGCGGTGGCTGAGAGATCACAAAAAGGCCCGGGGTCATCGAGTTTGGGCTCCCAATTTCAACAACATCAGAATGAGGAGCAGGAGTCGGCCATTCGGCCCCTCGAGCCTGCTCCGCCATTCAATAAGATCACGGCTGATCATCGACCTCAACTCCACTCTCCCGCCGGATTCCCCGAGAGTCCAAAAATCTCTCGATCTCAGCCTTGAATATACTCAACGACTGAGCCTCCACAGCCCTCTGGGGCAGAGAATTCCAAAGATTCACCGCCCTCTTGAGTGAAGAAATTCCTCCTCATCTCAGTCCTGAATGGCCGACCCCTTATCCTGAGACTGTGACCCCTGGTTCTAGACACTCCAGCCAGGGGGGAAACAGCCTCTCAGCATCGACCCTGTCAATCCCCCCTCAGAATCTTATACGTTTCAATGTGATCACCTCTCATTCTTCTAAACTCCAGAGAGTATCAACTCAATCTCTCCTAACATACCATTTACCTTCCTAATTGCTTGCTGTAGCTGCATGTTAACTTTCTCTGATTCGTGTGCAAGGAACCCCCTCCCCCCACAGAATGCCAACATTGACTGGCCTCTCGCCTCTTAAAAAATATTCTGCTTTTCCATTCTTCCGACCAAGGTGTTTTCCTACCACGGACTCCCAACTGATCCAGAACTCCACGGTCTGGAGTCCCAAATCAGTCACTCAGTCCCCCCCCCCCCCCCCCGCCGCAGCCCCCTGTCCTTTTATATTTTGTGGTGTGTTCGGTGTCTCCACTCCTCTTCCTCTATTCCCCCGCCCCCTATTGCCTGTCCGCTCTCCCCGGGTCTTATATTCCCCCGCTCTTCCCCTCCACCTGTCCGGCTTGGTTGAATTGATTTGCTGACATTTCCCCCCCCTCCGTCAGGGTGGATGGCAGTCCGAGGACACAGGCAACAGCTCCCAGAGGACCTCCAACGTGTACGTGCGGGAGGCAATGATTGAGATCGACTACAACGACCTGTGCGAAGATCTGAAGGTGGGTCTGTCTCCGCGAGGGGCGTGGCTCCAATTTTACATCGAATTTACAGCGCTATTTTCTCCAACTGGCCTGCGCGAAGGAGCGCTTCCTGACTTCACTCCCCGATGGGCCTAGCTCTAATTTTAAGGCGGTGCCCCCTTGTTCTAGACTCCCTCCCCCCTCCAACCACTGCCGGAGGAAATGGTTACTCCGTATCCACCCTACCAATCCCCTTTTATCATTTTAAGACCTCGATCAGATCACCCCTCGACCGTCTGGACTCAAGGTTGCAACCTGTCCTCGTGATTTAACCCGAAAAGCTAGATGTTTCTTCCCTTTCATAAGAATCAGGAGCAGGAGTCCTCGAGCCTGCTACGCCATTCAGCAAGATCACGGCTGATCTTCGACCTCAACTCCACCATCCCGCCTGACCCCCATGTCCCTTAGTGCCCAAAAGTCTCTCGATCTCAGCCTTGAATATACTCGACGACTGGGCCTCCACAGCCCTCTGGGGGAGAGAATTCCAAAGATTCACCGCCCTCTGAGTGAAGAAATTCCTCCTCATCTCAGTTCGAAATGGCCGACCCCTTATCCTGAGACTGTGACCCTTGGTTCTGCACTCTCCAGCCAGGGGGAAACGACCTCTCCTGTTCTCATCCCTCCCCCCTTCTACTCCAGCACCTGCTGTACAAGATAAGTCAAATGTACAGAATGATGTCGTGCAGTTTAAGTTCTCCCGTCGAGCACTAGATGGAGCAGCCAGGTCGGATAACCCCCCACCCCACCCCGGCCATCCACCGTGCCATTTTAGAAGCTTCTGCACTACTTGCCAAGTGGAGCGATGAGGCCAAAGGGTTTTTGTTCTTAAAAATGAAAATGGTCGGGGGGGGAGGGAAGGGTTTTGTATTGACTCTGTCCCCCGCCGTCTCTGCCGCACAGGACGCGCTCGCAGACGACGAGGTGAAGATCGAGCTGAACAGCCTCCAGCAGAAGGTGACGGAGCACCAGAACATCCTGCAGCGCATCGCCGCCCCCAACATGAAGGCCATGGAGAAGCTGGACAGCGTGCGGGATAAGTTCCAAGAGACGTCGGAAGGTGAGTCTTTCCCACGTGGCCCCGCGCCCCCTCCCCCGTACCGGCCGCCTCGGCTGGATACGACTCCTCTCCAACCCAGGGATGGCTGCAGCCGGCTGTGCTCGCTGCGCCCCCCCACCATTTCCAGCCCTGGCCTCGCTCTGCGGAGCGCGGGGGAGGGCGGAACCTGGGATGACCCCGAGGAGTTGTTGGCTTTTCCTCGGCCTTTCCCGGCAGCTGCAACTCCGGGGGCGGGGCGGGAGGGGAACCTGAGGTTGACGAAAACTCACTTTCCATGCATTCCGAGAATGCCTGGGATAGCTTCACCTCCCCCGAACACCGCTGCTCTCTCAGTGAAGGTTGAGCTTTGAAAAGCTGCGGACTGTCTCAAGGTGGGCGGGAGTGGCCGACGAGAAGTTCCTGGAAGCTTGCGGTGGGACATATCACACTAAGCGTACGGCACAGAAACCGGCCATTCCGGTCGATGCTGGTGTTTCTGCTTCCACGCCAGCCTCCTCCCACCCCTCTTCATCTCACCCCCATCACCATCTCCCTCTATTCCTTTCTCCCTCGTGTGTTTATCCAGCTAGAGTTTAGAAGAATGAGAGGGGATCTCATTGAAACTTATAAAATTCTAACAGGACTGGACAGACTAGATGCAGGAAGGATGTTCCCGATGGTGGGGGAGCCTAGAACCAGGGGTCACAGTCTAAGGATAAGGGGTAAGCCATTTAGGACTGAGATGAGGAGGAATTTCTTCACCCAGAGAGTGGTGAACCTGTGGAATTCTCTACCACACAAGGCAGTTGAGGCCAATTCATTAAATATATTCAAGAAGGAGTTAGATATATTTCTTAAGGCTAAAGGGATCAAGGGATATGGGGAGAAGGCAGGGACAGGGCACTGAATTTGGATGATCAGCCATGATCTCATTGAATGGCGGAGCAGGCTCGAGGGGCCGAATGGCCGACTCCTGCTCCTATCTTCTATGTTTCTATGACAGGGTAGATGCTGAGAGGCTGTTTCCCCCCTGGCTGGAGAGTCTAGAACCAGGGGGCACAGTCTCAGGATAAAGGGGTCGGCCATTCAGGACTGAGATGAGGAGGAATTTCTTCACTCAGAGGGTGGTGAATCTTTGGAATTCTCTCCCCCAGAGGGCTGTGGAGGCTCAGTCGTTGAGTCTATTCAAGGCTGAGATCGAGAGATTTTTGGACTCTCGGGGAATTAAGGGATATGGGGATCGGGCGGGTGAGTGGAGTTGAGGTCGATGATCAGCCATGATCTTATTGAATGGCGGAGCAGGTTCGAGGGGCCGAATGGCCGACTCCTGCTCCTATTTCTTATGTTATCAGGACAGGGGCTCCCTGTCCCTGAGGTTCACCTGATAACGTGTTAAACATTGTACCTTTTTTTTAAAAACTCTTTCTAATCGCTTTCCTCGTCCTCTTGTTGATCAGAGTTCGAGGCTGCAAGGAAGCGTGCCAAGAAAGCCAAGCAGGCCTTCGAGCAGGTCAAGATGGAGCGCTTTGATCGTTTTAACGCCTGTTTTGAGGCCGTGGCCACCAACATCGATGAGATCTACAAGGCCCTCTCGCGGAACAGTAGTGCGCAGGTAAGGCCGAGGCACACCCCAGGACCATCCGCCAGCCGACACCCAAACCTGTCTCGTCCTCTCTGCAGTGAACCGGAGCCGTCGCCTTCAGATTACGTTACGATACTTCTCTCCCTGCTCTTGTCAGTGCAGCACTGCATCCTTGGCTCCAAGCCCTGTACAGTGCAGCTCCGTCAATGGACTCGTGTCGCTTCGGTCCAGCTGATCAGAGGCCAGAAGGGGGCCTCGGTTTGATGCCTCATCCGACAGTGCGGCGCTCCCTCAGTACTGCCCCTCCGACAGTGCGACGCTCCCTCAGTACCGCCCCTCCGACAGTGCGACGCTCCCTCAGTACCGCCCCTCCGACAGTGCGGTGCTCCCTCAGTACTGCCCCTCCGACAGTGCGGCGCTCCCTCAGTGCCGCCCCTCCGACAGTGCGGCGCTCCCTCAGTACCGCCCCTCCGACAGTGCGGCGCTCCCTCAGTGCTGCCCCTCCGACAGTGCGGCGCTCCCTCAGTGCCGCCCCTCCGACAGTGCGGCGCTCCCTCAGTACCGCCCCTCCGACAGTGCGGCGCTCCCTCAGTGCCGCCCCTCCGACAGTGCGGCGCTCCCTCAGTACCGCCCCTCCGACAGTGCCGCCCCTCCGACAGTGCGGCGCTCCCTCGGTGCCGCCGCTCCGACAGTACGGCGCTCCCTCGGTACCGCCGCTCCGACAGTGCGGCGCTCCCTCAGTACTGCCCCTCCGACAGTAAGCGCCTTGGGCTTTTATATTACGTTAAAGGCGCTGCATAAATGCCAGGTGTGTGTGTCTGTATATTCATCAATGACCAAATTCCTTGGGTTTTCCAGGCATTCCTGGGACCGGAGAATCCGGAAGAGCCCTACCTGGACGGGATTAACTATAACTGCGTGGCTCCAGGGAAGAGGTTCCGGCCCATGGACAACCTGTCTGGAGGGGAGAAGACGGTGGCTGCCTTGGCCCTTTTGTTTGCCATCCACAGGTACGGATGTTTGCGTTTGTGTAGCGGGGCCTCCCTGAGGCAGTGTGGGACACCCGGGGTCTGATCCACAAGCGACGCCCGAGGGTGAGTTGCCGAGGGAATAAACCTGGATCTGAATCCAGCTTGAATTGACGGAGTGAAATAATGTTTCTAAGTTTGAGACTGTAAGGCTGTCCCTGTAAACAGTGTGACATCTCACTAAAAACCGTGTGCACGTTCTGTTCATGTAGCGATATCAGCCCCCTCGAGCCTGTTACATTAGGAACAGGAGGAGGCAATTCGGCCCCCTCGAGCCTGTTACATTAGGAACAGGAGGAGGCAATTCGGCCCCCTCGAGCCTGTTACATTAGGAACAGGAGGAGGCCATTCAGCCCCTTGAGCCTGTTACACAGGAACAGGAGGAGGCAATTCAGCCCCTCGAGCCTGTTACATTAGTAACAGGAGGAGGCCATTCAGCCCCTCGAGCCTGTTACATTAGGAACAGGAGGAGGCCATTCAGCCCCTTGAGCCTGTTACATTAGGAACAGGAGGAGGCCGTTCAGCCCCCTCGAGCCTGTTACATTAGGAACAGGAGGAGGCCGTTCAGCCCCTCGAGCCTGTTACATTAGGAACAGGAGGAGGCCGTTCAGCCCCCTCGAGCCTGTTACATTAGGAACAGGAGGAGGCTGTTCAACCCCTCGAGCCTGTTACGCAGGAACAGGAGGAGGCCATTCAGCCCCTCGAGCCTGTTACATTAGGAACAGGAGGAGGCCGTTCAGCCCCCTCGAGCCTGTTACACAGGAACAGGAGGAGGCCATTCAGCCCCTCGAGCCTGTTACATTAGTAACAGGAGAAGGCCATTCAGCCCCTCGAGCCTGTTACATTAGGAACAGGAGGAGGCCGTTCAGCCCCTCGAGCCTGTTACATTAGGAACAGGAGGAGGCCATTCAGCCCCTCGAGCCTGTTACATTAGGAACAAGAGGAGGCCATTCAGCCCCTCGAGCCTGTTACATTAGGAACAGGAGGAGGCCGTTCAGCCCCTCGAGCCTGTTACATTAGGAACAAGAGGAGGCCATTCAGCCCCTCGAGCCTGTTACACAGGAACAGGAGGAGGCCATTCAGCCCCTCGAGCCTGTTACATTAGGAACAGGAGGAGGCCGTTTGGCCATTGCCCTCGACAAGTATCTACCAATCTCCATCCTGAAAATTCCGGCGGTGCTGGTCCCTTGACTTTTGCACCTTGTTGTCGGTGAGGGACACGTTGTTAACCTGCTGCTAACCAGGGCTGTCCCCTTTCCCCCCACCCCAGCTACAAGCCGGCCCCGTTCTTCGTTTTGGACGAGATTGACGCTGCCCTGGACAACACAAACATTGGGAAGGTGAGAGCTTTCATCCTGATCCACGCCGAGGCCGCGAGCTTAACAGCCAAAGGTGCAGGAGCCCTGCGACAGCAGGAGGGGTGGGGGGACCATTCGCCCCTGCGACAGCAGGAGGGGTGGGGGGACCATTCGCCCCTGCCAGTGCAGGAGGGGTGGGGGGCCATTCGCCTCTGCCAGAGCTGTCGTGGGTCTCTGTGTGCGCGAGCCTGCAGAATAAACTCGCCCTCGCACGCGCTCTCCCTCACTCATGCAGCCTCTCGCACTCAATCTCGGGCGCTCTCCCTCACAGTCATCCCTTGCTCACGCGCGGGGGGCGGGGGGCGGTCACCCTTGATCTGGTTCCTGCATCGTTCCTAGTAACGAGCTGTGCGGCAGCCCCAGTAGATCTGGCAGTCGCTTTTGAGTCATAGAGTTAAACAGCACGGAAAGAGGCCCTTCAGCCCATCGTGTCTGCGCCGGCCATCAAGCACTGTCATAAAACATAGAAAATAGGAGCAGGAGTAGGCTATTCGGCATCTCGAGCCTGTTCTGCCATTCGATGAGATCATGGCTGATCATCCAAATTCAGTACCCTGTCCCTGCCTTCTCCCCATATCCCTGGATCCCTTTTGCCTTAAGAAATATATCCAACTCCTCCTTGAATATATTAAATGAATTGGCCTCAACTGCCTTGTGTGGTAGAGAATTCCACAGGTTCACCACTCTGGGTGAAATTCCTCCTCATTTCTGTCCTAAATGGCTTACCCCTTATCCTTAGACTGTGACCCCTGGTTCTGGACTCCCCCGACCATCGGGAACATCCTTCCTGCATCTAGTCTGTCTAGTCCTGTTAGAATTTTATAAGTTTCAATGAGATCCCCTCTCATTCTTCTAAACTCCAGCGAGTATAAGCCCAATCGACCCAATCTCTCCTCATACGTCATTCCTGCCATCCCAGGTATCAGCCTGGTGAATCTTCGCTGCACTCTCTCCATGGCAAGAACATCCTTCCTCAGATAAGGCGACCAAAACTGCACACAACGCTCAAGGTGTGGTCTCACCAAGGCCCTGTACAACTGCAGCAAGACATCCTTGTTCCTGCACTTTAATCCTCTTGCTACGAAGGCCAACATACCATTTGCCTTCTTAACCGCCTGCTGCACCTGCATGCTTACCTTCAGCAACTGGTGCACAAGGACACCCAGGTCTCGTTGCACTTCCCCTTCTCCCAATCTATTGCCATTCAGATAATAATCTGCCTTCCTGTTTTTGCCACCAAAGTGGATAACCTTGCATTTATCCACATTATACTGCATCTGCCATGCTTCTGCCCAATCACTCAACCTGTCCAAATCATCCTGGAGTTTCTCTGCATCCTCCTCACAGCACACACACCCACCCAGCTTTGTGTCGTCTGCAAACTTGGAGATATTGCATCTATTTCCCTCGTCTAGATCATTAATATATATTGTGAATAGCTGGGGTCCTAGGACCGATCCCTGCGGTACCCCACTAGTCACTGCCTGCCACTCGGAAAAAGACCCGTTTATTCCAACTCTTTGCTTTCTGTCCGCCAACCAGTTCTCTATCCAAGTCAATACTTTGCCCCCAATCCCATGTGCTTTAACTTTACACGCTAATTTATTATGCGGGACCTTATCGAAAGCCTTCTGAAAGTCCAAATACACCACATCCACTGCTATTTTACCTCCCTGTTCTTATATGCTCTTATGCGCCTGCCCCCACCCCCCCCCACTCCACTGCTGGTAGCGTGGGGAGAAGTGAGAGGAGAGTTAAACTTGCTTTACCTCCGGCTTCTCCTCCTCCCAGGTTCACCCAGACGACTGTTGAGGAGCAGCGCCCGGGGTGGGGGGCTCCGGGTTACACTCCGAGGACCTGGATAAGTGAGCTAATCCTGAACGGCTCGTGTTCCCGCCCCGGGCCCAGTGTCGTGCGCTGCAGAGCGTCGGGCGAGCGCTGCTGCGGTGCCCCGCGTGGTCGAATAGCCGGCCCTGGAACACTGGCGTCGAGGGAAGGGTGGGCGGGGGTGGCCGGACCAATTTTTTCAACTGACTGAATTGAGGGTTGTGGCCTTCCTGCAGGTTGCCAACTACATCAAGGAGCAGTCGGTCTCCAACTTTCAGGCTGTGGTCATTTCCCTGAAAGAGGAATTCTACACCAAGGCTGACGCTCTCATTGGAGTCTACCCTGAGGTATGTGACCGCTCCAGGTCTTGCTCTCCTCCTCCTCCGCCGCATCAACTCGGGGCGCTTCTCTGGACGTAACTACAAACCACTATGCTTTCGGGGCGGGGGCTGGTGGGAGTTCATTGCTTTCAACTTGCTGACAAACGCCCTCTGCCACCATCGCCCATCCAATTTAAACAGCAAATTCCTCTCCACTCGCTCACTCCGACGGGAGCCAGCTTCACGAATTCTCCCAGTTCCAGTGGTGCAAAGACCTGAGAGTCAGATCCCCCTCCTCATTCTATTGCCCTACCTCCCCTTCGTAGCTTAGAGACCCGCCCCTCTCCCCTGACTCCCTTGTTCCTGCTGTGCTCCTGACGGAGAGCGCCGCACTGTCGAAGGGGCGGTACTGAGGGAGTGCCGCACTGTCGGAAGGGCGGTACTGAGGGAGCGCAGCACTGTCGGAGGGGCAGTACTGAGGGAGCGCCGCACTGTCGGAGGGGCGGTACTGAGGGAGCGCCGCACTGTCGGAGGGACAGTACTGAGGGAGCGCCGCACTGTCGAAGGGGCGGTACTGAGGGAGCGCCGCACTGTCGGAGGGGCGGTACTGAGGGAGCGCAGCACTGTCGGAGGGGCAGTACTGAGGGAGCGCCGCACTGTCGGAGGGGCGGTACTGAGGGAGTGCCGCACTGTCGGAGGGGCAGTACTGAGGGAGCGCCGCACTGTCGGAGGGGCGGTACTGAGGGAGTGCCGCACTGTCGGGGGGACAGTACTGAGGGAGCGCCGCACTGTCGGAGGGGCAGTACTGAGGGAGCACCGCACTGTCGGAGGGGCAGTACTGAGGGAGCGCCGCACTGTCGGAGGGGCAGTACTGAGGGAGCGCCGCACTGTCGGGGGGACAGTACTGAGGGAGCGCCGCACTGTCGGGGGGACAGCACTGAGGGAGCGCCGCACTGTCGGAGGGGCGGTACTGAGGGAGCGCCGCACTGTCGGGGGGACAGTACTGAGGGAGCGCCGCACTGTCAGAGGGGCGGTACTGAGGGAGCGCCGCAGTGTCGGAGGGGCGGTGCTGAGGGAGCGCCGCACTGTCGGAGGGGCGGTACTGAGGGAGCGCCGCACTGTGGGAGGGGCGGTACTGAGGGAGTGCCGCACTGTCGGAGGGGCGGTACTGAGGGAGCGCCGCACTGTCGGAGGGGCAGTACTGAGGGAGCGCCGCACTGTCGAAGGGGCGGTACTGAGGGAGCACCGCACTGTGGGAGGGGCGGTACTGAGGGAGTGCCGCACTGTCGGAGGGGCGGTACTGAGGGAGCGCCGCACTGTCGGGGGGACAGTACTGAGGGAGCGTTAATTGATGCCGCGTTTCCTACATTACGACAGTGGCCACACTTCAAAAAGTGCTTCATTGGCTGTGAAGCCCTTTGGGACGTCCTGAGGTGGTGAAATACGCTGTAGAAATCCGAATTCTTTTCTTAATGCTGTCCGACTCACTCATCCTCCTCACTCTGTCGCCACCCGGACTCGCGACGCCCTCTTCTCCTGTAGCCCGTTCTATCCCAGGACCTCCAAACCGCGCGCCTCCTCTCCTTCCCATACTAGCGGTGCACTGACCGCCGCTCGCCCGCACTCGTGCTGCCCGCCCGCTCGCTCTCTCTTCCCCCGCAGCTGGTGTCCTCGGCCTTGGCCCCCTCGCTGCGGGGATTCCCGCCGGCCCATCGGGACCCCAGGGTTCAGTCCCCAGCCTGCGCTTGACCTCGGCAAGGGGCAGCAGTAGGAGTCCTGACGATTGACCTCCGTGCGCCCGATGTCAGGGGGCAGTCAGCTGACGGGGTCGCTGCTCCCTTGACGCTTGCTGGAAAGGTGCGGTTGGGTGAGAACTGGCTCAGGCACGGCCACGAGCGGAGAATCACACCGCACAGAAGGTGGCCATTCGGCCCCTCGTGTACTTGCCAGCTCTCTGAAAGAGCTCTCCATTGAGTCTCACTCTTTCCCCACAGCCCTGCAATTTTTATTGTTCCCCTTCAAGTATTTCTCCAATTCCCCTTTTGAAAGTTACTATTGAATCTGCTCCCACCGCCCTTTCAGGCAGCGCATTCCAGATCATAACAACTCGCTGCCTAAAAACATTCTTCTCCTCATCCCCTCTGGTCGCTTTGCCAATTATCTTCAATGTGTGTCCTCTGGTTTCCGACCCTCCTGCCAGTGGAAACAGTTTCTCCTCCTCCACTCCATCAAAACCTGTCATGATTTTGAACGCCTCTATTAAATCTCCTCTTAACCTTCTCTGCTCCGAGGAGAACAACCCCAGCTTCTCCAGTCTCTCCGCGTCACTGAAGTCCCTCATCCCTGGTACCATTCTGGTCAATCTCCCCTTAACCTTCTCTGCTCTAAGGAGAACAATCCCAGCTTCTCCAGTCTCTCCGCGTCACTGAAGCCCCTCATCCCTGGTACCATTCTGGTCAATCTCCCCTTAACCTTCTCTGCTCCAAGGAGAACAACCCCAGCTTCTCCAGTCTCTCCACGTCACTGAAGTCCCTCATCCCCGGTACCATTCTGGGCAGTCTCCCCTTAACCTTCTCTGCTCTAAGGAGAACAACCCCAGCTTCTCCAGTCTCTCCGCATCACTGAAGCCCCTCATCCCTGGTACCATTCTGGTCAATCTCCCCTTAACCTTCTCTGCTCTAAGGAGAACAACCCCAGCTTCTCCAGTCTCTCCACATCACTGAAGCCCCTCATCCCTGGTACCATTCTGGTCAATCTCCCCTTAACCTTCTCTGCTCTAAGGAGAACAACCCCAGCTTCTCCAGTCTCTCCGCGTCACTGAAGCCCCTCATCCCCGGTACCATTCTGGTCAATCTCCTCTGCACCCTCTCCAAGGTCTTAACATCCTCCCTAAAGAATTAGACACAACACTCCAGCTGGGACCGAACCAGTGTTTTTTAAAGATTTCATAATAACACCCTTGCTTTTGCACTCTACGCTTCTATTTACAAAGCCCAGGAATCCAGTATGTTTATTTTTTAACAGCCTTCTCCACTTGTCCTACCACCTTTGAAGATTTGTGTGTACATGCAGCCCCGGGTCTCTCTGTTCCTGCACCCACCCACTTTTTAAAATCAGACCACTTCATTCATATCCCCATTTTCAAGTGACTTTGACTGTCGGTCAGTGCTTTGATGCCATTCCTGCTCTCTCATTTAGTGTTTTGGGGGTTTAAACCAAGGACGGCAACACTAAATGGTGCTGCGCTGGTTGGGGGCGGGGCGGGTGGTGGCGGGGGGAGCTTTGCCAACTGGCTATTTCAGGCCGCAGTTTGCTGGAATCGCGATCCAAGCACAGCCAGGGGAGGCTGCCAAGAAATGATGTTTATCAGGGTTCACATGCAATCCGCCGCTCCAGATGTTTCTGGAGTTGGTTTATTTTTTTTCTGTGCTGCAGGAGAAACACACACTACCTGCCAGGAATCTTTCCGAGGTTTCTAAGCCTTGCGGGGGCTTATGTCGAGCTCGTGCTGCGCTGTTGCTGTTTGTGTCCGACTTGCCTTGGTTGCCAAACAGCCCGTCACCCAGTCTATCGGGGGGGGCGGGGGGCTGTCGATTATCTGCCACCTTCCCACGACCGTGCCCCAGATTTACCTCGTGATGCCCTGTTATCATAGAATGATGCAGCGCAGGCCTGTGCCGGCTCTTTGAACGAGCTCTCCAATTCGTCCCACTCCCCCCCCCCCCCCCCCCTGCTCTTTCCCCACAGCCCTGCAAATATTTCCTTCAAGTATTTCTCCAATTCCCCTTTTGAAAGTTACTATTGAATCTGCTCCCACCGCCCTTTCAGGCAGCGCATTCCAGATCACAACAACTCGCTGCGTAAAAACATTCTCCTCATCTCCCCTCTGGTTCTTTTACTGATTATCTTCAATCTGTGTCCTCTGGTTACCGACCCTCCTGCCACTGGAAACAGTTTCTCCTTATTTACTCCATCAAAACCCTTCATGATTTTGAACACCTCTATTAAATCTCCCCTTAACCTTCTCTGCTCCAAGGAGAACAACCCCAGCTTCTCCAGTCTCTCCGTGTCACTGAAGTCCCTCATCCCTGGTACCATGCTGGTCAATCTCCCCTTAACCTTCTCTGCTCTAAGGAGAACAGCCTCAGCTTTTCCAGTCTCTCCACGTCACTGAAGTCCCTCATCCCTGGTACCATTCAAGTCAATCTCCTCTTAAGAACATAAGAAGTAAGAGCTGGAGTTGGCCATACGGCCCCTCGAACCTGCTCCGCCATTCAGTAAGATCGTGGCTGATCATCAACCTCAACTCCACTTTCCTGCCCGATCTCCATATCCTTTGATTCCCCTTAAGGATGCAAAAATCTCTCGATCTCAGCCTTGAATCTACTCAACGACTGAGCCCCCACAGCCCTCTGGGGCAGAGAATTCCAAAGATTCACCACCCTCTGAGTGAAGAAATTCCTCCTCATCTCTGCTCTAACCTTCTCTGCTCCAAGGAGAACAATCCCAGCTTCTCCAGTCTCTCCACATCACTGAAGTCCCTCATCCCCGGTACCATTCTGGTCAATCTCCCCTTAACCTTCTCTGCTCTAAGGAGAACAATCCCAGCTTCTCCAGTCTCTCCACATCACTGAAGTCCCTCATCCCTGGTACCATTCTGGTCAATCTCCCCTTAACCTTCTCTGCTCTAAGGAGAACAACCCCAACTTCTCCAGTCTCTCCACATCACTGAAGTCCCTCATCCCTGGTACCATTCTGGTCAATCTCCCCTTAACCTTCTCTGCTCTAAGGAGAACAACCCCAGCTTCTCCAGTCTCTCCACATCACTGAAGTCCCTCATCCCTGGTACCATTCTGGTCAATCTCCCCTTAACCTTCTCTGCTCTAAGGAGAACAACCCCAGCTTCTCCAGTCTCCCCACATCACTGAAGTCCCTCAGTTATGAGAGAATTTCCAACCTCACCCTTAACCCCTTACCCCCCCCCCCCCCCCCAATCCCCATTTGAAAGCTCTCGGATGGTTTAATTAAGTGCATCGACCTGAGATCTTGCAGCAAAGTGTCCCGGGAGCTGTCCTCTCGAGTGTGGGGTGGGAAATGGCTGCCCCTTTCCCTGACTGTTTTATTTAATATTATTTTTTCTCTCTCTCTCCTTTTCTTCCAGCAAGGGGACTGCGTCATCAGCAAGGTGCTGACCTTCGACCTGACTGTGTTCCCAGAAGCTGGACCGTCTCCCAACGAGTAATCTGAGGGCGGAATGGGGGGGGTGGGGTGGGTGTACAGTGCTTTATACACCTGGCAGTGCGTGTCGGGCAACTGAGGGAGAGGGGGGAACCTTCTCGCTTTGTACCTTCTGGCGATTTGCTGATCCCCGTCGTAGGCCCCAGTGTCTAGTGCCGGGGGGTAGAGCTGGGGGAAAGGATGCCTCAGTGAGGCGTTGTGGGTCTTTTCTTGCTTTCATCGCCCCCCCGCGAGTCAGAGGCTTGACGGTTCAAGCCCCACCACACCCGGCCCCAACTGCACCAACCAGAGCCACTCTCCCGACGCTAGTACAGAAGGCGTCCCGCCCAGCCGGTTCTCCCACAGCTGTCCAATCGCTTGCCCGGATTGACGGAGCGTCTTTTCAAAGGGGCGGAGTTATCCGTTTCGGAGTGTTGCGGGGCGTGCGATCCCGAGGGGAGTGGCGTTCTGCCCCGACCCGGTAAACTCCGCCGTTTAACCCAGCACCTTGAGACAGTCAGTCGCCTGAAATTCGGCGATGCGGGCGAAATAATTCGCAAGAGTCGATCAAAGCGTCGGTTAGCGGGTTGGAGAAATGGAGGGCGGGAGGGAGGGAGGATGTGGTGTCTTGTCTTGTCTTTTTAAGATTTTGCCGTGCCGCCGAGCCTCGACTCTAATCCCGAAGAGAGAGGATGTTTTGTTGGTGCGCTTCCTGTTCAGTGCCGCAGAAACTGTACAGGGGGGGCGCCGTACGTACGAGGGAGATGAGTCGGCGCTGTGACGCACTGTTTAAAATCAGGGGACCGCTCCCCGGACTCTCGCTTCTCCTCTTCCTCGCGCTGTTGGCCACCGCCCCCCCCCCCGAATAACCGCATCACGGGGGAAAGAGAGAGCGCTTTAAGTGCTGCTCGTCTTCCGAATCCATCCCCTCGCTGCTGCTCCCACCAGGGGCGCACCCGGTGCCCGCCAGCACTTCTTCACCCTCTTGCTTGCCCGCCCAAGCTCTGAAGGCATCGCCCGCCCGGGTATCCTTGCCGAAGGTTGGATGCACCGCTATCGCCGGTCGACTGAAATCCCAGGGCGTGACTGTAATATATAAACCGCGGGATGGGGGGGGGCTTTTTAAGATGAAGAGCCCGTTAGGATATTTGATACCTGGTGTGTTCGGATCATGATCTGCTTGCCGTGTAGAATGAATTTAATATCCCGTCGCTTGCTCGCTGTCGTGTTGCTGTGTTAGGTAACTTTATCAACATTGAATACTGTGCTCTTTGTAATAGTGACCGGCAATTAATTTCTTTTTTTATTTTAGAAAGAATCATGTTAAACTTCATATCGCAGCTTTGTGCAAAATCACGTTTGTCCTGAATATTTTTTGCCCCCCAATAAAAATCCATTTTATTGACCTAACGGTACGTTGTGGTGCGTTCCCAGCGAGTCGTCCCGAGCCATTTAACATGGCCCCCCCCCCCACGGCGGCCTGCTTTATGCCCTGCCCCCTCTCCCCCTTCACTTTCTGGTCTAAGTCCCCGGCCTGACTGCGGGCCGCTGGGATTCGGCGCCGTCCCCCTCTCCTCCTCCTCCTGCTCTCCAGCTGGTCGGAGGCGGGGACACCCCTGCAGGGCGGGGAGGAGTCGCAGGTACAGGCTTGTCTTTCCTGTCGCTCTGTTTCTGAGTGGGGCTGGGGCGGGGGGGAATCTCGAGTCTGGAGTGTGTTGTGAGGCCACCGCAACACGAAGGGAGTTCAGGCAACACTGTCAACTGCAAGCGTCTGCCAACGTCAGCCCGACGCCTGACAGCTAGTGCCTCGGGACACACTGCCACTGTTGGTGCTGTGCAGGAGTTGGAACCTGTTCTGCAGGAATATTTTCTTCTTGCGCACACAGAACGTACATCACACGAAACAGGCCAGTCGGCCCAACTGATCCGCGCCGGTGTTTCTGCTCCACTCGAGCCAGCTTCCCCTTAAAGGCATCTCCGCTATCGGCCTCGACCACTCCCTGTGGTAGCAAGTTCCACATTCTCACCACTCTCTGGGTAAAGAAGTTTCTCCTGAATTCCCGATTGGATTTATAGAGTTATACAGTACAAAAAGAGGCCCTTCAGCCCATCGTGTCCACACCGGCCATCGAGCCCTGTCTATTCTAATCCTATTTTCCAGCACTTGGTCCGTAGCCTTGTATGCTGTGGCATTTCAAGTGCTGATCTAAATGCTTCTTGAATGTTGAGGGTTCCTGCTTCTACCACCCTTTCAGGCAGTGAGTTCCAGATTCCAACCACCCTCTGGGTGAAAAAGTTTTTCCTCAAATCCCCTCTAAACCTCCTGCCCTTGAAACTATGCCCCCTGGTTATTGACCCCTCTACTAAGGGGAAAGTTTGTTTCGATCTACCCTATCTATGCCCCTCATAATTTTGTACACCTACATAGAAACATGGAAGATAGGAGCAGGAGTAGGCCATTCGGCCCCTCGAGCCTGCTCTGCCATTCAATGCGATCATGGCTGACCATCCAAATTCAGTACCCAGTCCCTGCTTTCTCCCCATACCCCTTGATCCCTTTAACCTCAATCAGGTCCGCCCCTCAGCCTTCTCTGCTCTAAGGAAAACAACCCCAGCCTGCCCAGCCTCTCTTCATAGCTGAAGCGCTCCAGCCCAGGTAACATCCTGGTGAATCTCCTCTGCACCCTCTCCAATGCAATCACATCCTTCCTATAGTGTGGCGACCAGAACTGCACACAGTATTCCAGCTGTGGCCTAACTAGCATTTTGTACGGCTCCGTCATAACCTCCCTGCTCTTATATTCTATGCCTCGGCTAATGAAGGCAAGTATCCCATATGCCTTTTTAACCACCTTATCTACCTGTCCTGCTGCCTTCAGGGATCTGTGTACATGCACACCAAGGTCCCCTGGTGACTGTCTTATATTGATGGCCCCTAGTTCTGGTCTCCCCCTCACAAGTGGAAACATCCTCTCTGTCGAACCCATTTAATTAATTATATTTATTGTAGAGATGGAGACCAGTATATTTCTCCACTTCTCTGCCTCTCGTGAAACGGTTGCTCGGGATGCAGTTCCAGTGGCAGCCCTCTAGCACCTCCCCGAAGTGACGTGTTTCTTGAGTGCGAGCGTCGGCGGGTCACTGGACCACGGGGACATGCGACAGCCCATCATGCCCTCGCACGCACGAACCTTCCAGCAGGAATCAAGAGACGGAGCCTTGGCTTGATCGTATTCCCGGCCCATCAGCACAGGTGGCAAACCATTAGCTCCCCCCACCCGCAACCAATGCCCTAAGCTATCTTTATGTTCCCTCTCCCGCTCCCCCCTCTCCTGTGGAAACTCGTGCTCAAGAGTCTCCAAGAAACGACTGAGAAATCCACGCGGGTGGAGTTTCGGTTTCTCCGATATGTCCCTGGACCATACCTAAGCTCGGGTTGGTATGAGTTGAACCTTAGTGACTCGCAAGCGCCCAGAGAAGCACTGCTCAAACCCAGCAGCTTACCAGCACAGCGCCACTACAGCTAAGAGCATTAGAATTTGGAGCAGAAGTCAGGCATTCGGCCCCTCGAGCCTGCTCCGCCATTCGGTAAGATCACGGCTGATCTTTGACCTCAACTCCACAATCCCCATATCCCTTAATTCCCCGAGAGTCCAAAAATCTATCGATCTCAGCCTTGAATAGACTCAACGACTGAGCCTCCACAGCCCTCTGGGGCAGAGAATTCCAAAGATTCACCGCCCTCTTGAGTGAAGAAATTCCTCCTCATCTCAGTCCTAAATGGCCGACCCCTTATCCTGAGACTGTAACCCCTGGTTCGAGACTCTCCAGCCAGGGGGGAAACAGCCTCTCAGCATCTACCCGGTCAATCCCCCTCAGAATCTTATGTTTCAATGAGATCACCTCTCATTCTTTTAAACTCCAGAGAGTATCGGCCCAATCTACACAATCCCTCATCAAAGGCAGCCCTCTCACCCCAGGAATCAATCTAGTGAACCTTCGTTGCACCGCCTCCAAGGCAAGTATATCCTTCCTCAGATAAGGAGACCAGAACTGTGCACAGTACTCCAGGTGCCAGTTCCTACTGCTTTGCCCAGCTGGGACCACCGGAGTTACTGGGGCGTTAACTTTTGCAGGTTTATTTGGAACCGAGGAGCCGGCGGTCCCAGTCCCCAGTTGGCTGCTCTACCCCGCCTCTGGGTCCCGATAGTGAGGCAGGTTGTTGGGTCAGCAGTGTCCCGGGGAGCAGCGCACCTCCCTGGCACGGGCTGCAAGCCCAGTGAGGTAATAAAACTCACTACGCACTTGGTTCGAGCATAAAGCAAGGCTTTAATCAACTTGTTTCAGAACATGGAGGTCTAGTTGTACTTCACTAGTTCCTTGTCTTACAAAATGTCCCTAGGCAAGCTGGGCCCACGTCCGAGTATTTACACTCCTTGGACGGCGCCACCAGCTGGCCGTCCAGTGTTATTTCATGAGCAGTTTCTTCATGATGAGATTTATAACACCTGGCATGCCCCCCTGTGACAGTAGCAGTGACCTTGCTGGTTTGCATGGCTGGACTTAAACCTTGAATAAAGTTGCTGAGCCACTGTGCTGGGTGGAGAGGGCCCCTTGCTGTGGACTCCTGCTTCGCGAGTGAATAAAAAGGACAGAACGAGCAGCGCCCAGTGACGCACGGAGCATCGGAGATGAGGCGGTGTGTGTCCTCCGACTCACAGGAAGCAGCAACAAGAAGTCGCCTTGGTTAAAGGTACCAAGGCGCTTCACAGGAGCGTAATCCGACAGTATTTGATGCTGAGCCAAAGAAGGAGACAGCAGGAGAGGTGCCCAGAAACTTGGTCAAAGAGGTAGGTTTTAAAGGGAGAGATTTGGGGAGGGAATTCCGGAGTTTGGGGTCGAGACGGCTGCCAATGGAAGTGGGGGGATGCGCAAGAGGCCAGAATTGGAGGAGCGCGGAGATCTCGGAGGGTTGCAGGGGCTGGAGGAGGTCACAGAGATAGGGAAGGGAGAGGAGGCCACGGAGGGATTCGAACATGATGAGAATTTTAAAATTGAGGCATTGGTGGACAATGTAGGTCAGCGAGCTCAGGGTGTGGGGGGGGGGTCGATGGGTGAACGGGACTTGATACGGGCAGCGGGGTCCCGGGGAGAGGCGGGGTCCCGGGGAGAGGCGGGAGCTCAAATTGATGAAGATGGGAGGGCAGCCAGGAGAACGTTGGAATAATGGAGCCCGGAAGTAACAAAGGCACGGATGCGGGTTTCAACAGCAGATGGGCTGACGCAGGGGGCCGGAGACGGGCGATATTACGGAGCTGGAAGCGGGCAGTCTTGGCGGCTGAGAGGTTATGGGGTCGGAAGCTCAGCTTTGGGTTGTCGGGGGTGGGTGGGGAGGTCAGAGGTTGCGAACAGTCCAGTTCAGCCTCGAGACAGCGGCCAGGGGAGGGAACCGGTGCGGGGGCCGCAGACGACTGCTTGGGTCTTGGCAAGGAAAGGGGGGGTCAGCTCGGCAAGGCCTGGAGTCGGGACCCCGTGCTGGTCAAATAGCCACCAGCCCCTCGCTGTCGAGGATCCCCACGCACGAAGGATGGCCGAGGTAGCGAAGCCTGTGAGTCGCACACCGGCACGCGTTCAGAGGAGGAGGACAGAAGATCACACAAGGTACAAATCCTCTTTGCCCCGGAACGTTTCACAGCTGTCCCTTTGTGCTCCGAAAGAGTTAATCTTTGCGGTTTTCAGTTTTCAGCCCAATGTAATTTATAACCAAAATCCTT
The DNA here is from genome assembly GCF_052327205.1 of Somniosus microcephalus. Lineage (NCBI taxonomy): Eukaryota > Metazoa > Chordata > Chondrichthyes > Squaliformes > Somniosidae > Somniosus > Somniosus microcephalus. The sequence goes on from NW_028225185.1 coordinate 27,714,074, forward strand.
TCAACAGGAAAAAGAACGAGATCTTACGAAATGAATTTTCGGTGCTTTGGGGCAAAATGTTTTTCCATCCCAGTGCGGGATAAACGTGCTTCTTGTTTTAAATGTCAAGAATGACTTATGCAGACGAGAGCTGGGGTCGGACCAAGTGAGCAACAGATTCCTGGTACTTAACCTTTTGGTTGGAACTGTTCTTTTCCTCCAGCTATCTTTTTTTTTTTAATCGACTTTTCTCATCAATGTGCGGTACTTGTCATTGCCTTGGAATAGAATACGTTTGTTCACCCAGTGTCCTCGTCGGACACTCCCAGTTACAGCATGGCCAGATACAGAGTAAACCTCCCATCAGAAACTCCCAGGGCAGGTACAGCACGGGTTAGATACAGAGTAAAACTCCCTCTACACTGTCCCCATCAAACACTCCCAGGGCAGGTACAGCACGGGGTTAGATACAGAGTAAAGCTCCCTCTACACTGTCCCATCAAACACTCCCAGGGCGGGTACAGCACGGGTTAGATACAGAGTAAAGCTCCCTCTACACTGTCCCCATCAAACACTCCCAGGGCAGGTACAGCACGGGTTAGATACAGAGTAAAGCTCCCTCTACACTGTCCCCATCAAACACTCCCAGGGCAGGTACAGCACGGGTTAGATACAGAGTAAAGCTCCCTCTACACTGTCCCATCAAACACTCCCAGGGCAGGTACAGCACGGGTTAGATACAGAGTAAAGCTCCCTCTACACTGTCCCCATCAAACACTCCCAGGGCAGGTACAGCACGGGTTAGATACAGAGTAAAGCTCCCTCTACACTGTCCCCATCAAACACTCCCAGGGCAGGTACAGCATGGGTTAGATACAGAGTAAAGCTCCCTCTAAACTGTCCCCATCAAACACTCCCAGGGCAGGTACAGCACGGGTTAGATACAGAGTAAAGCTCCCTCTACACTGTCCCCATCAAACACTCCCAGGGCAGGTACAGCACGGGTTAGATACAGAGTAAAGCTCCCTCTACACTGTCCCATCAAACACTCCCAGGGCAGGTACAGCACAAGTTAGATACAGAGTAAAGCTCCCTCTACACTGTCCCATCAAACACTCCCAGGGCAGGTACAGCACGGGTTAGATACAGAGTAAAGCTCCCTCTACACTGTCCCATCAAACACTCCCAGGGCAGGTACAGCACGGGGTTAGATACAGAGTAAAGCTCCCTCTACACTGTCCCATCAAACACTCCCAGGGCAGGTACAGCACGGGTTAGATACAGAGTGAAGCTCCCTCTACACTGTCCCCATCAAACACTCCCAGGGCAGGTACAGCACGGGTTAGATACAGAGTAAAGCTCCCTGGGCATGATGAGAATTGTAAAATCGAGGCTTGGAGTCAGAAGGTTGTGGGTTCAAGCCCCACTCCAGAGACTTGAGCTCACAAAATCTAAGCGAACGCTCCAGTGCATTACTGAGGGAGCGGCACACTGTCGGAGGTGCCATTTTTCGGCTGAGACTTTAAGCCGAGGCCCCATCTGCCCTCTCGGGTGGATGTAAAAGTTAGATCCCAGGGCACTATTGGAAGAAGAGCAGGGGAGTTCTGGGGAAAATATTTAACCTTCAGTCAACATCACTGAAACAGATGGCATTGCTGTTTGTGGGAGCTTTCCGCTGCGGCAATAAAAGTTAAGCATTGAATAGTGATTTTATTTTGTAAAAGTGCATTCCTTGTCACACTGGGGCTTGAATCTTGTAGCTTTCTTTAGACCGGTGCTAAAAGGGTTAACTCCCGAGGACAGGTCGCACAGACTTTGCTTGTGTTACCTCGAGTTTAGAAGATTAAGGAGTGATCTGATCGAGGTGTTTAAGACGATTAAAAAGGATTTGATGGGGTAGAGAGAGATAGAGAGAAACTATTTCCTCTGGTGGGGGGAGTCCAGAACAAGGGGGCAGAACCTTCAAATTGGAGCCAGGCCGTTCAGGGGTAATGTCAGGAAGCACTTCTTCACACAAAGGGTGGTGGAAATCCGGAACTCTCCCCCCCCCCCTCCGCACCCGCACCCCCCCCCCCAAAGGGCTGTCGCGGCTGGGGGTCAATTGAAAATGTTAAGACTGAGATCGATAGATGTTTGTTGGGTAAGGGGTATTAAGGGTTACGGAGCCAAGGCGGGTAGATGGAGTTAAGATCAACCATGATCTCATTGAATGGCGGAACAGGCTCGAGGGGCTGAAAGGTCTCCTCCTGTTCCTAATGCAATAGGCTCGAGGGGGCTGAACGGCCTCCTCCTGTTCCTAATGCAATAGGCTCGAGGGGGCTGAACGGCCTCCTCCTGTTCCTAATGCAATAGGCTCGAGGGGGCTGAACGGCCTCCTCCTGTTCCTAATGTAACAGGCTCGAGGGGCTGAACGGCCTCCTCCTGTTCCTAATGTAACAGGCTCATGGGGCTGAATGGCCTCCTGTTCCTAATGTAACAGGCTCGAGGGGGCTGAACGGCCTCCTCCTGTTCCTAATGCAACAGGCTCATGGGGCTGAATGGCCTCCTGTTCCTAATGTAACAGGCTCGAGGGGTCTGAACGGCCTCCTCCTGTTCCTAATGTAACAGGCTCGAGGGGGCTGAACGGCCTCCTCCTGTTCCTAATGTAACAGGCTCGAGGGGACTGAACGGCCTCCTCCTGTTCCTAATGTAACAGGCTCGAGGGGCTGAACGGCCTCCTCCTGTTCCTAATGTAACAGGCTCGAGGGGGCTGAATGGCCTCCTCCTGTTCCTAATGTAACAGGCTCGAGGGGGCTGAACGGCCTCCTCCTGTTCCTAATGTAACAGGCTCGAGGGGGCTGAACGGCCTCCCCCTGTTCCTAATGTAACAGGCTCGAGGGGCTGAACGGCCTCCTCCTGTTCCTAATGTAACAGGCTCAAGGGGCTGAACGGCCTCCTCCAGCTCCTAATGTAACAGGCTCGAGGGGCTGAACGGCCTCCTCCTGTTCCTAATGTAACAGGCTCGAGGGGCTGAACGGCCTCCTCCTGTTCCTAATGTAACAGGCTCGAGGGGGCTGAACGGCCTCCTGCTGTTCCTAATGTAACAGGCTCGAGGGGCTGAACGGCCTCCTCCTGTTCCTAATGTAACAAGCTCGAGGGGCTGAACGGCCTCCTCCTGTTCCTAATGTAACAGGCTCGAGGGGGCTGAACGGCCTCCTCCTGTTCCTAATGTAACAGGCTCGAGGGGGCTGAACGGCCTCCTCCTGTTCCTAATGTAACAGGCTCGAGGGGCTGAATGGCCTCCTCCTGTTCCTAATGTAACAGGCTCGAGGGGCTGAACGGCCTCCTCCAGTTCCTAATGTAACAGGCTCGAGGGGCTGAACGGCCTCCTCCTGTTCCTAATGTAACAGGCTCGAGTGGGCTGAACGGCCTCCTCCAGTTCCTAATGTAACAGGCTCGAGGGGCTGAATGGCCTCCTCCTGTTCCTAATGTAACGGGCTCGAGGGGCTGAATGGCCTCCTCCTGTTCCTAATGTAACGGGCTCGAGGGGCTGAATTGCCTCTTCCTGTTCCCATGTTCCTAAATGATATTTTAACACTGAACTGTCGGTTGTAAAACTGTAAACGAGTGCTCTCCTTTTTAGTTTGTGTGAACCAGTGTGGAGGGGCTCAGGGGAAACTGGATTAAACTGAAATTGAAAGTTAAAATGATGCACGGAACATCTAGTAATTCAAAAACTTGCAGCTGGTGTGTATATCGTGGCCACAAACATAACTTTTTAATTTCAACAATTATAATGGGATCTTCCTATGTCAGCATTGTGCAGTGGAAATGTCTATGTAAACGTTTCATTGTCACGCTTTATTGATGAACCAATTGACAACAACTTGTCTTGACATAGCTCCTTTAACGTAGTAAAACGTCCCGCGATTATCTGGTCATGTATCACATTGCTGGTTGTGGGAGCTTGCTGTGCGCAAATAGACTGCCGCGTTTCCTACTTTACAACAGTGACCGCACTTCAAAAAAAAAACTTCATTGGCTGTGAAGCGCTTTGGGACGTCCTGAGGTTGTGTAAGGCGCTATAGAAATGCAAGTTCTTTCTTCAAGGTAAAGAGCCTGTGCTGAGATGGTCTCCTGTCTCGGGTGGAGAAGAACCAGCCAGGGTTTCCGCTCCTGATCGCCACCCAGAGGCTGACGCTGGAATGTGCGCGCGCGGAGGCCTGGCTGCGCGGCAGAATCGGGCACGGTCCCCCGTGGTCGAATATCCACTTTGTCGGAGCTGTCCCGTGCAGGAGGGCCACTTGAGCGAGGTCGCTTCAGCTAGAGGGAGGGGAGCATTTTGGGCCGAATCTCGCTCTCCGACCCCCTTCCTGCTCTCCACCCACCACACCCCAGAATTCAAGGCTGGAAGGTTTCACCGCAAGGAATTCTCTTGAGCGATTCTCCGTGCCCCAGGCTCGGTGAAACTCCCGGGGCATGAAAGCCCGTTGAGGACTGAACGCGCAAACCATGCGTTGTAATCGCTTCGGCGCTTGTTGCATCTGAACGGCTGCGGTTCCGAGGCAGCAACTTACATTTATACAACGCCTTTAACTTAATATAAACGTTCCAAGGCGCTTCACAGGAGCGTTATCAGACATTGAGCCACACAAGGAGATATTAGGGACAGGCGACCAGCGGTAGGTTTTAATGAGCGCCTTAAAGGAGGAGGGAGAGGTTTAGGGAGGGAATTCCAGAGCTCGGGGCCCCAGGCAGCTGAAGGCATGGCCGCCAATGGTGGAGCGATGGAAATCGGGGGGATGCGCAAGAGGCCAGAATTGGAGGAGCGCGGAGATCTCGGAGGGTTGTGGGGGCTGGAGGAGGCTACAAAGATAGGGAGGGAGGCCGTGGAGCGATTTGAACACAAAGATGAGTTTTAAATCGATGGCAGTCGGCAGCCTGTGCAGCCACAGTGATGATCCCCTCTGAGAGGATTCTTGCAGGCAGCGCAAATAGTTTTGGGAGCGTGTCCTAACAGGCCGGCACCTGCCCCAGGATAGAGGTGGACGCGAGGTGAATCCCAGCCCTGTGCTCCACACCGTCCATTAGAGCAGTGGGAGTTAGTGCTGACTTGCTGCGCAGCTAAACAGAAGGTCCCAGGGCAGGTACAGCACGGGTCAGGTACAGCACGGGTTAGATACAGAGTAAAGCTCCCTCTACACTGTCCCCATCAAACACTCCCAGGGCAGGTACAGCACGGGTTAGATACAGAGTAAAGCTCCCTCTACGCTGTCCCATCAAACACTCCCAGGGCAGGTACAGCATTGGTTAGATACAGAGTAAAGCTTCCTCTACACTGTCCCCATCAAACACTCCCAGGGCAGGTACAGCACGGGTTAGATACAGAGTAAAGCTCCCTCTACACTGTCCCCATCAAACACTCCCAGGGCAGGTACAGCACGGGTTAGATACAGAGTAAAGCTCCCTCTACACTGTCCCATCAAACACTCCCAGGGCAGGTACAGCATTGGTTAGATACAGAGTAAAGCTCCCTCTACACTGTCCCCATCAAACACTCCCAGGGCAGGTACAGCACGGGTTAGATACAGAGTAAAGCTCCCTCTACACTGTCCCCATCAAACACTCCCAGGGCAGGTACAGCACGGGTTAGATACAGAGTAAAGCTCCCTCTACACTGTCCCCATCAAACACTCCCAGGGCAGGTACAGCATTGGTTAGATACAGAGTAAAGCTCCCTCTACACTGTCCCCATCAAACACTCCCAGGGCAGGTACAGCACGGGTTAGATACCGGATAAAGCTCCCTCTACACTGTCCCCCATCAAACACTCCCAGGGCAGGTACAGCACGGGTTAGATACAGAGTAAAGCTCCCTCTACACTGTCCCCATCAAACACTCCCAGGGCCGGTACAGCACGGGTTAGATACAGAGTAAAGCTCCCTCTACACTGTCCCATCAAACACTCCCAGGGCAGGTACAGCACGGGTTAGATACAGAGTAAAGCTCCCTCTACACTGTCCCCATCAAACACTCCCAGGGCAGGTACAGCACGGGTTAGATACAGAGTAAAGCTCCCTCTACACTGTCCCATCAAACACTCCCAGGGCAGGTACAGCACGGGGTTGGATACCTGGCAGAGTCCAGCAAGAGAAAAGCGCAGCAAGTAACGAGCACAAAGTTTAAACCTGTAGAGAAAGGGTTAAGGTAGCTCTCCTCCCGGGGACAGAGGGGAAGGTGCTCAGTAACTGCAGACGTCGGATTGCTCTCTGCAGCTTAAAATGACTGGCCTTTCTGTTTGAGATTAGCTGCACGGATCGGGCAGAGCTCGGGAGTGTTTCCGGGAGAGGATAAGGGAGTATGGGCTGAGGACAGAGTGGGAATGCTGGCGTGAGAGAGAATTCGCTGGAAAAAAAACTTTGCAGGTAAGAACTCTGTGTGTGTGTGTGTGTGTGTGTGTGTGTGTGGAAAAAAAATGCTGCCTGTGTGCAGACCCGCAGAGAGCTAGGCTGGTTCGGACAAGCACACCGAGTCTATCCTGAGAGCTCGGTATTTGTGAGGCAGCTGTTAATGACCCCTCGGCTCCCTGCAAGATACGGTACAGTGTGGGGGTTCATTCTTGGAAAGTGGGGGGGTGGTGACGGGGGAGTGGGTTGGGCCATATATCGCTCAGCACCGAACATTGTGTAAAAATGCATTGGCTTGCGATGTTGTCTCTCTTCAAGAGGCAGGGAGCGTCTGTGGGGACTAATTCTCTCCCACTCTCCAGGCTCGCCGTGGTCACAGTGTGTGACAGTGTATCCCCGGGGTCACAGTGTGTGACAGTGTACCGCCCCGGGGTCACAGTGTGTGACAGTGTATCCCTGGGGTCACAGTGTGTGACAGTGTATCCCCGGGGTCACGGTGTGTGACAGTGTATCCCCGGGGTCACGGTGCGTGACAGTGTATCCCCGGGGTCACGGTGTGTGACAGTGTATCCCTGGGGTCACAGTGTGTGACAGTGTATCCCCGGGGTCACGGTGTGTGACAGTGTATCCCCGGGGTCACGGTGCGTGACAGTGTATCCCCGGGGTCACGGTGTGTGACAGTGTATCGCCCCGGGGTCACAGTGTGTGATGGTGTATCCCCGGGGTCACAGTGTGTGACAGTGTATCCCCGGGGTCACAGTGCGTGACAGTGTATCCCCGGGGTCACAGTGTGTGACAGTGTATCCCCGGGGTCACGGTGTGTGACAGTGTATCCCCGGGGTCACGGTGTGTGACGGTGTATCCCCGGGGTCACAGTGTGTGACAGTGTATCCCCGGGGTCACAGTGCGTGACAGTGTATCCCCGGGGTCAGGGTGCGTGACAGTGTATCCCCGGGGTCACGGTGCGTGACAGTGTATCCCCGGGGTCACGGTGCGTGACAGTGTATCCCCGGGGTCACGGTGCGTGACAGTGTATCCCCGGGGTCACGGTGCGTGACAGTGTATCCCCGGGGTCAGGGTGCGTGACAGTGTATCCCCGGGGTCACGGTGCGTGACAGTGTATCCCCGGGGTCACGGTGTGTGACAGTGTATCCCCGGGGTCACGGTGCGTGACAGTGTATCCCCGGGGTCACGGTGTGTGACAGTGTATCCCCGGGGTCACGGTGCGTGACAGTGTATCCCCGGGGTCACGGTGCGTGACAGTGTATCCCCGGGGTCACGGTGCGTGACAGTGTATCCCCGGGGTCACTGTGCGTGACAGTGTATCCCCGGGGTCACGGTGTGTGACAGTGTATCCCCGGGGTCACGGTGTGTGACAGTGTATCCCCGGGGTCACGGTGCGTGACAGTGTATCCCCGGGGTCACAGTGCGTGACAGTGTATCCCCGGGGTCACGGTGCGTGACAGTGTATCCCCGGGGTCACGGTGTGTGACAGTGTATCCCCGGGGTCACGGTGTGTGACAGTGTATCCCCGGGGTCACGGTGCGTGACAGTGTATCCCCGGGGTCACGGTGTGTGACAGTGTATCCCCGGGGTCACAGTGCGTGACAGTGTATCCCCGGGGTCACAGTGCGTGACAGTGTATCCCCGGGGTCACAGTGTGTGACAGTGTATCCCTGGGGTCACAGTGCGTGACAGTGTATCCCCGGGGTCACGGTGCGTGACAGTGTATCCCCGGGGTCACGGTGCGTGACAGTGTATCCCCGGGGTCACAGTGTGTGACAGTGTATCCCCGGGGTCACGGTGTGTGACAGTGTATCCCCGGGGTCACAGTGTGTGACAGTGTATCCCCGGGGTCACGGTGCGTGACAGTGTATCCCCGGGGTCACGGTGCGTGACAGTGTATCCCCGGGGTCACGGTGTGTGACAGTGTATCCCCGGGGTCACGGTGCGTGACAGTGTATCCCCGGGGTCACGGTGCGTGACAGTGTATCCCCGGGGTCACAGTGTGTGACAGTGTATCGCCCCGGGGTCACGGTGTGTGACAGTGTATCGCCCCGGGGTCACTGTGTGTGACAGTGTATCCCCGGGGTCACGGTGTGTGACAGTGTATCCCCGGGGTCACGGTGCGTGACAGTGTATCGCCCCGGGGTCACTGTGCGTGACAGTGTATCCCCGGGGTCACGGTGCGTGACAGTGTATCCCCGGGGTCACGGTGCGTGACAGTGTATCCCCGGGGTCACGGTGTGTGACAGTGTATCGCCCCGGGGTCACGGTGTGTGACAGTGTATCGCCCCGGGGTCACTGTGTGTGACAGTGTATCCCCGGGGTCACTGTGTGTGACAGTGTATCCCCGGGGTCACGGTGCGTGACAGTGTATCCCCGGGGTCACGGTGCGTGACAGTGTATCCCCGGGGTCACGGTGCGTGACAGTGTATCCCCGGGGTCAGGGTGCGTGACAGTGTATCCCTGGGGTCACAGTGTGTGACAGTGTATCCCCGGGGTCACAGTGCGTGACAGTGTATCCCCGGGGTCACAGTGTGTGACAGTGTATCCCCGGGGTCACGGTGCGTGACAGTGTATCCCCGGGGTCACGGTGCGTGACAGTGTATCCCTGGGGTCACAGTGTGTGACAGTGTATCCCCGGGGTCACAGTGCGTGACAGTGTATCCCCGGGGTCACAGTGTGTGACAGTGTATCCCCGGGGTCACAGTGCGTGACAGTGTATCCCCGGGGTCACGGTGCGTGACAGTGTATCCCCGGGGTCACGGTGCGTGACAGTGTATCCCCGGGGTCACGGTGCGTGACAGTGTATCCCCGGGGTCACAGTGCGTGACAGTGTATCCCCGGGGTCAGGGTGCGTGACAGTGTATCCCTGGGGTCACAGTGTGTGACAGTGTATCCCCGGGGTCACAGTGCGTGACAGTGTATCCCCGGGGTCACAGTGTGTGACAGTGTATCCCCGGGGTCACTGTGTGTGACAGTGTATCCCCGGGGTCACAGTGCGTGACAGTGTATCACCCCGGGGTCACAGTGCGTGACAGTGTATCCCCGGGGTCACGGTGTGTGACAGTGTATCCCCGGGGTCACGGTGCGTGACAGTGTATCCCCGGGGTCACGGTGCGTGACAGTGTATCCCCGGGGTCACAGTGCGTGACAGTGTATCCCCGGGGTCACGGTGCGTGACAGTGTATCCCCGGGGTCACAGTGCGTGACAGTGTATCCCCGGGGTCACAGTGCGTGACAGTGTATCCCCGGGGTCACAGTGCGTGACAGTGTATCACCCCGGGGTCACAGTGCGTGACTGCATATTGCCGCGGTCCCGAAAGGAGGTGGCGTTAACAGCAAGTGCAGGAACTCGGAGCCGAGAAAGATACTTTTCCTACAAGAGCAGGTCAGAGGCTGGGTATTCTGCAGCGAGTGTCTCACCTCCTGACTCCCCAAAGCCTTTCCACCATCTACAAGGCACAAGTCAGGAGTGTGATGGAATACTCTCCACTTGCCTGGATGAGTTGCAGCTCCAACAACACTCGAGAAGCTTGACACCATCCAGGACAAAGCAGCCCACTTGATCGGCACCCCCGTCCACCACCTTAAACATTCACTCCCTCCACCACCGGCGCACCGTGGCTGCAGTGTGGACCATCTACAAGATGCACTGCAGCAACTCGCCAAGGCTTCTTCGGCAGCACCTCCCAAACCCGCGACCTCTTCCACCTAGAAGGGCAAGGGCAGCAGGCGCACGGGAACACCGCCACCTCCAAGTTCCCCTCCAAGTCTCACACTCCACCCTGACTTGGAAGTTTATCGGCCGTTCCTTCATCGTCGCTGGGTCAAAATCCTGGAACTCTCTCCCTAACAGCGCTGTGGGAGCACCTTCACCACACGGACTGCAGCGGTTCAAGAAGGCGGCTCACCACCACCTTCTCGAGGGCGATTAGGGATGGATAATAAACGCCGGCCTTGCCAGCGACGCCCACATCCCGTGAATTAATTAAAAGAATTACGCACAGCTGGTCTGTTGGCGGGAGTGTGTCAGGCTAGAGGCTGATGTCTCTGGTTAGGACCGAAGTGTCGGGAAGGGGTCTGAGCGCCCAGTGCAGACCTGTCCCACTCTCCTTTCAGACAACAGACGTGCTCTGGCACTCGCTATCTGTGTGTGTGAAATTGTTCTGTGTGTCACACGAAGAGCATTCGGCTTATATTCTTCCGTTTTGCTCTTTTGCCCACTCGCCCTCCAATTGTGATCTCCTGACCAATGTCCAGTGAATGCCGGTGGATAATTTGTGTATATCATTTCCTGCGTGTGTATGTGACACATCTCATTAGGACAGGATCAGGCCAGAGGGAAACCGGGGTGAGCGGGTGAGGGATCCTGCTCCTTGTACCCTGGCAGCCGTCTGGAGAGGTGCGAATGAAGAACGGAGATTCCCTCAATTAAATGAAGTTGGCCAACGATGAAACTCTCCCGTGGCCGTCGGACCACGATAGGGATCCTGGTGCTCTGCACATTCCCCTGTGATGTGGTCCGAGAGGCACCAGTGACGGAGCTCACCGCTCGTCCCCCAGTCCTCCCGCTTGGGAATTGAAGATCTTCAATCGAGGAGTGAAGACTTCACCGCCTCTACTCTTAATCCTTTCAGATGCTCCTTAAAAGCCAAGTGTCCGCTGTGGCTCAGAGGGTCTCACTCGCACCTCTGAGTAAGAAGGTCGTGGGTTCGATCCCCCTACTCCAGAGACCTGAGCCCCATAATCCAGGCCAGCACTCCCCCGCTGCCAGTACTGAGGGAGCGCCGCACTGTCGGAGGGGCAGTACTGAGGGAGCGCCGCACTGTTGGAGGGGCAGTACTGAGGGAGCGCCGCACTGTCGGAGGGGCAGTACTGAGGGAGCGCCGCACTGTCGGAGGGGCAGTACTGAGGGAGCGCCATACTGTCGGAGGGGCGGTACTGAGGGAGCGCCGCACTGTCGGAGGGGCAGTACTGAGGGAGCGCCGCACTGTCGGAGGTGCAGTAGACAACAGTGACTTCACTTCAATAAGTATTTAACTGGATGTAAACGTTGGAACATCCAGAGCTGGTGCAGAAATGCAAAGCACATCCGTCAGCGCAATCGGTTAAAGCTTTATACAACTAACTAGACCGCACATCTGTGCGACATTCTCTGAGCGAGGTAGAGAGGAACCAGATGGGACTGGGGGGGGAAACACAGAATGTAACAAACAAAACATTACTTCAATCCAACAATAAAAGAGAAAGGAGTGACTTCAAAGATGGCCGATAACAGCCAGAGGGGAGACTTTTATTGAGGGCTGTTCGGCAGACAGCCTGCTAAACACACACACGTCTAAATCCATACTGCCCTTCCACAGTGCGGCGCTCCCTCAGTACCGTCCTTCCACAGTGCGGGGCTCCCTCAGTACTGCCCCTCCGACAGTGCGGCGCTCCCTCAGTACCGCCCCTCCCACAGTGCGGCGCTCCCTCAGTACCGCCCCTCCGACAGTGCGGCGCTTCCTCAGTAGCGCCCTTCCACAGTGCGGCGCTCCCTCAGTACCGCCCTTCCACAGTGCGGCGCTCCCTCAGTACCGCCCCTCCGACGGTGCGGGGCTCCCTCAGTACTGCCCCTCCGACAGTGCGGCGCTCCCTCAGTACCGCCCCTCCGACAGTGCGGCGCTCCCTCAGTACCGCCCCTCCGACAGTGCGGCGCTCCCTCAGTACCGCCCCTCCGACAGTGCGGCGCTCCCTCAGTACTGTCCCTCCATCAGTGCGGCGCTCCATCAGTGCGGCGCTCCCTCAGTACCGTCCCTCCGACAGTGCGGCGCTCCCTCAGTACCGCCCCTCTGACAGTGCGGCGCTCCCTCAGTACCGCCCCTCCGACAGTGCGGCGCTCCCTCAGTACCGCCCCTCCGACAGTGCGGCGCTCCCTCAGTACTGCCCTTCCACAGTGCGGCGCTGCCTCTGCGGCGCTGCCTCAGCACCGCCCCTCCGACAGTGCGACGCTCCCTCAGTACCGCCCCTCCGACAGTGCGGCGCTCCCTCAGTACCGCCCCTCCGACAGTGCGGCGCTCCCTCAGTACCGCCCCTCCGACAGTGCGGCGCTCCCTCAGTACCGCCCCTCCGACAGTGCGGCGCTCCCTCAGTACCGCCCTTCCACAGTGCGGCGCTGCCTCAGTACCGCCCCTCCGACAGTGCGACGCTCCCTCAGTACCGCCCCTCCGACAGTGCGGCGCTCCCTCAGTACCGCCCCTCCGACAGTGCGGCGCTCCTCAGTACCGCCCTTCCACAGTGCGGCACTCCCTTAGTACCACCCTTCCGACAGTGTGGCGCTCCCTCAGTACCGCCCCTCCGACAGTACTACCCCCCTTTTTCTCTCCCTCTCCCGCTCTCCCCCTCTCCCGCTCTCCCTCTCCCGCCTCTCCCTCTCCCGCTCTCCTCTCCCGCTCCCCTCTCCCTCTCCCTCTCCCGCTCTCCCTCTCCCGCTCTCCCTCTCCCGCTCTCCCTCTCCCTCTCACGCTCTCCCTCTCCCCCTCTCCCGCTCCCCCTCTCCCGCTCCCCCTCTCCCTCCCGCGCTCCCCCTCCCCCGCTCCCCCTCCCCCTCTCCCGCTCCCCCTCTCTCCCGCTCTCCCCCGCTCGCCCCCTCTCCCTCTCTCTGCCCCCCCCCCCTCTGTCTGCCCCCCCCCCCCTTCAAACTTTGATGTGAGTTGCTGTGGGCAGCTTGCTCTCTGCGACACCCAGAAGGCCCCTCCCTCCTACTCCCCCTCTTGCTCCGCCGTTCGGTGCAGGGAGACCAAACTCCTCGAGCCTGCGGCTCACCGGCAGGACAATGGAGCATCAGCTCAGCTCCTGCCTGTTACGATATGGCACGAAATCCGCTCCAGGCACAGAGAGGAGGAAGAAATCTTGCTTAAAAAGCTAATGCGCAAATTTAAGCCAGTAAAAGTTAAAGAGGATTACACAGGACCTTCCGAAGCGAAAAGGCTGTCCCTGCCCTGGGAGTGTTTGATGGGACAGTGTAGAGGGAGCTTTACTCTGTATCTAACCCGTGCTGTACCTGCCCTGGGAGTGTTTGATGGGACAGTGTAGAGGGAGCTTTACTCTGTATCTACCCCGTGCTGTACCTGCCCTGGGAGTGTTTGATGGGGACAGTGTAGAGGGAACTTTACTCTGTATCTACCCCGTGCTGTACCTGCCCTGGGAGTGTTTGATGGGTGATGCGCTATCAATAACTCAAAAGACTGAGATTAAGCGAGTAACTAACAGGCTTTTATTAACAAGAGAATGAAGGTGTGCCTCGAGTGGTCGACCGGTCCTGAATACAGAGGGACTGTGGAGCAGTCACCTTTATACCTGGACTCGTGGGAGGAGTCAGCCGAGACATGTACAGGCATGTACACAGTGGAATACAAACAGTGGTTTACCACATTCACCCCTTGTTTAAAATTGAGTCCGGCGGGGTGAAGTGTATTAAAAGTTAGTGTATTGGAGTCTCTCCGGAGGTCTTGTCTGCCGCTGTGATCGACGTGGCGACGGCAGCGGTAGTGAAGCTTCCGGCGTCGAGTCCCGCATAGGCTGGGGCACTGGTGCGTAGTCCTCGTAGGTGTCGAGCGGGTCGCGGGGCCCAGGCCTGCCGTCTGCTGGGGCTGGATATCGGATCGTGGGGGGCGGGTGGTAGTGGGTAGTGGGTTACTGCGGCCCCCGAGGGTGCGAGGTCTCGTATGGAGACTGTGTCCTCCCGCCCGTCCGGGTACGCAATGTAAGCATACTGGGGGTTGGCGTGGAGGAGGTCGACCCTCTCGACCAGGGGGTCCGTTTTATGGGTCCTCACGTGTCTTCTCAGTAGGACCGGCCCTGGGGACGTCAGCCATGGCGGTAGCGATGTCCCCGATGTGGACTTCCTTGGGAAGACAAACATTTTCTCGTGAGGGGTGGCGTTAGTGGCAGTGCAGAGCAGTGACCGAATAGAGTGGAGCGCATCGGGGAGCACATCCTGCCAGCGGGAGGTCGGAAGGCCCCTAGACTTTAAGGCTAGCAGGGCGGCCTTCCAAACTGTCGCATTCTCTCTTTCCACCTGTCCGTTCCCCCGGGGGTTGTAACTGGTGGTCCTGCTTGTGGCAATACCCCTAGCGAGCAGGTACTGACGGAGTTCGTCGCTCATAAACGATGAGCCCCGGTCGCTATGGATATAGCTGGGGAAACCGAACAGGGTGAAGAGGTCGTTCAGACATTTAATGACCGTGGCACTGGTCATGTCCGGGCAGGGGATGGCGAACGGGAAACGGGAGTACTCATCAATAATGTTGAGGAAGTACACATTGCGGTCGGAGGAGGGGCGAGGCCCTTTAAAATCAACGCTAAGGGGCGAGTGGCTTTTATCAGGTGAGCCCTGTCTGGTCTATAAAAGTGCGGTTTGCACTCAGCGCAGACTTGGCAGTTCCTGGTCATGGTCCTCACCTCCTCAATGGAGTAAGGCAGGTTGCGGGCCTTGATGAAGTGGAAGAACCTGGTGACCCCCGGGTGGCAGAGGTCATTGTGGAGGGCCCGCAGTCTATCGATCTGCGCGCTGGCGCAGGTGCCATGCGATAGAGCATCCGGGGGTTCATTGAGCTTCCCGGGCCAGTACAAGATCTCGTAATTGTAGGTGGAAAGTTCGATTCTCCACCTCAAGATCTTGTCGTTTTTGATTTTGCCCCTCTGCTTGTTGTTAAACATAAAAGCAACTGAACGCTGGTCAGTGAGCAGGATAAATCGTTTTCCGGCCAGGTAGTGCCTCCAATGACGCACAGCCTCCACAATAGCCTGGGCCTCCTTCTCAACAGCGGAGTGTCTGGTCTCCGGGCCCTGGAGGGTTCGTGAAAAGAAGGCCACGGGTCTCCCCGCCTGATTGAGGGTAGCGGCCAGGGCAAAGTCGGACGCGTCGCTTTCCACCTGGAAGGGGATGGATTCGTCCACTGCGTGCATGGTGGCTTTGGCAATGTCTTCCTTGATACGGTGGAAGGCTAAGCGGGCCTCTGCCATCACGGGAAAAGAGGTGGACTTGATCAGCGGACGGGCCTTGTCCGCATAGTAGGGGACCCACTGGGCGTAATAAGAGAAAAACCCTAGGCACCTCTTCAGGGCCTTGAGGCAGTGGGGCAGTGGGAGTTCCATAAGGGGACGCAGCCGGTCGGGGTCGGGACTGATGACTCCGTGTTCCACAACACAGCCAAGGATGGCGAGGCGGGTTGTGCGCAATATGCACTTCTCCTTGTTATACGTCAGGTTGAGGAGTTTGGCGGTGCAGAGGAATTTTTCGAGGTTTGCGTCATGGTCCTGCAAGTCATGGCCGCAGATGGTCACATTGTCCAGATATGGGAAAGTGGCCTGCAACGCATTTTGATCGACCATCCGGTCCATCTCCCTTTGGAAGACGGAGACCCCGTTGGTGACGCCAAAGGGAACCCTAAGGAAGTGATAGAGGCGGCCGTTTGCCTCAAAGGCAGTATACTGGCGGTCCTCAGGGCGGATAGGGAGCTGGTGGTACGCTGATTTCAGGTCAATGGTCGAGAAGACGCGGTACTGCGCGATCTGGTTGACCATATCAGCTATGCGGGGGAGTGGGTAAGCGTCCAGCAGGGTGTAGCGATTTATTGTCTGGCTGTAGTCGATGACCAGGCGCTGCTTCTCGCCGGTCTTAACGACCACAACCTGGGCTCGCCAGGGGCTGCTGCTGCCCTCAATAATCCCTTCCTTCAGGAGCCGCTCCACTTCGGTTTTAATGAAAACCCTGTCCCCGGCACTGTATCGCCTGCTCTTTGTGGCGATGGGCTTACAGTCGGGGGTAAGGTTAGCAAACAGTGGGGGGGGGGGTGACTGAGTGTGGAGAGGTTGCACCTGGTGCGCGGCTGGCAATTTGGAAGCTGCTGGCTGCGGACTGAGAGTGGGGGGAGGGGTCCACCGTACGCCATCGTAACACTTTTAAGGTGGCACTGAAAATCTAACCCCAGTAGAACGGCAGCGCAGAGGTGGGGCAGGACCAGAAGTTTAAAATTATCGTACGCAGTCCCGTCTACTACGAGTGTCACCACGCAGTAGCCGCCAATGTCCGCCGACTGGGACTCGGAGGCCATAGAAATCCGCTGGTGCGCAGGCAGGACTGGGAGAGAGCAACGCCGCACCGTGTTGGGGTGGATGAAGCTCTCCGTGCTCCCAGAGTCAAAAAGGCAGATTGTTTCGTGACCATTTACCTTAATGTCCATTGTAGACCGGGCCAGCTGGTGCGGTCTCGCTTGGCCCAGCGTAACGGAGGCCAGCGTAGGGGTCGGTGTGTCGCTGCGGGTATCAGATGAGGCGGTGTTGGGGGCCTGCTGCGTCCCGGCTGTCGTCCAAGATGGCGGCGTCCATGATCCCCATGTGGCTGGAGGCGTCCAAAATGGCTGCTGTTCCGGTGGTTCGCACATGGCTGGGGAGGCCCAAGATGGCGGCCCGCACGGCCCACACGCGGCGCTGCTGGGGTTCAGGGTGGCTTTGGCCCTGCAGACGCTGGCGTAGTGTCCCTTCTTCCCGCAGCCCGAGCAGATCGCATTTTTCGCCGGACAGCGTGCTCTGGGGTGTTTGGCCTGGCCACAGAAGTAGCATTTCTGGCCTTGGGGCACTGCTGTCTTGCCTTGGGACACTGCTGCGGTAGTTGGGCCGTTGCTGGGATGTGGCTGGGGTGGCACGGCGCTATGAGACGGTCCTACCGTGTCCCAGGCTGTCGTTCCCCGCGGCGTCCACGGTGCAGAGGAGTAGGCATCCATGCCCCGGTAGGCTGCGTCCAATGATAGTGCGAGTTCAGAGGCCTTGTTGAGGTCGAGGTCACTCTGCTCCAACAGTCGCTGTCGGGTGTAATTGGACCTGTGGCCCACTACAAAAGCGTCCCGGATAAGTTCCTCTGTGTACATGGCGGCCTTTACATCCTTACAACCACAGGCCCGGCCAAGCACAGACAGTGCCTGAAGGTATTCCTCGGTCAATTCCCCAGGTTGTTGTTTACGACTCCCCAGAAGGTGCCTGGCGTACACTTCGTTCACTGGGCGCGTGTACTGGTCCTTGAGGAGCTTGATAGCGTCCGCGTACGAGGTCGCGTCTTGGATGACCGAGTACACTCGGTGGTTCACTTTGGAGGTCAGGACATCCAGTTTGTCCTCGTCCGATTTGACTGTTGCAGCGGAGGCGATCAGGAATTTTTCAAAGCACCTCAGCCAGTGAGTAAACTTGGTGGATGCGTCCGCCTCCCGATGGTCTAAGTCTAGGCATGCTGGTGTGAGGATCTTCTCCATTATAAAAATCTTGTTCATAAAATTGATGCGCTATCAATAACTCAAAAGACTGAGATTAAGCGAGTAACTAACAGGCTTTTATTAACAAGAGAATGAAGGTGTGCCTCGAGTGGTCGACCGGTCCAGAATACAGAGGGACTGTGGAGCAGTCACCTTTATACCTGGACTCGTGGGAGGAGTCAGCCGAGACATGTACAGACATGTACACAGTGGAATACAAACAGTGGTTTACCACAATGGGACACTGTAGAGGGAGCTTTACTCTGTATCTAACCCGTGCTGTACCTGCCCTGGGAGTGTTTGATGGGGACAGTGTAGAGGGAGCTTTATTCTGTATCTAACCTGTGCTGTACCTGCCCTGCGAGTGTTTGATGGGACAGTGTAGAGGGAGCTTTACTCTGTATCTAACCTGTGCTGTACCTGCCCTGGGAGTGTTTGATGGGGACAGTGTAGAGGGAGCTTTACTCTGTATCTAACCTGTGCTGTTCCTGCCCTGGGAGTGTTTGATGGGACAGTGTAGAGGGAGCTTTACTCTGTATCTAACCCGTGCTGTACCTGCCCTGGGAGTGTTTGATGGGACAGTGTAGAGGGAGCTTTACTCTGTATCTAACCCGTGCTGTACCTGCCCTGGGAGTGTTTGATGGGACAGTGTAGAGGCAGCTTTACTCAGTACCGCCCCTCCGACAGTGCGGCACTCCCTCAGCACCGCCCCTCCGACGGTGCGGCGCTCCCTCAGTACCCCCCTCCGACAGTGCGGCGCTCCCTCAGTACCGCCCCTCCGACAGTGCGGCGCTCCCTCAGTACCGCCCTTCCGACAGTGCGGCGCTCCCTCAGTACCGCCCCTCCGACAGTGCGGCGCTCCCTCAGTACCGCCCCTCCGACAGTGCGGCGCTCCCTCAGTACCGCCCCTCCGACAGTGCGGCGCTCCCTCAGTACCGCCCCTCCGACAGTGCGGCGCTCCCTCAGTGCTGGCACCGAGGGAGTGTTGGACTGGGTTGTGGCTCGAACCCACGACCTTTTGTCCAGTAATGATTGACGGGAGAGAGCAGAGGGGGACGGGCGCAGGGCGCAAAGACGTTGCTGGTGTAAGGCGAATGTCGAATTCTCAGTTCTGAAGGACGTGTAACGGTCGTGTATCGAGGTGCCGACTCGGGCCATTGCTAACACACATGGCAGCCACACGGGCATCTGTAAGCTGTGCCAGATGTGCCAGCGTTGACAGTTTTTTGCCTGACCTGTGCTGCGCTGCACTAATTAGACACAACTACGCCTCCCGGAATAGCGCGCTGGTTCCAAACCTTCCCTTAGACCATTCTTTGCAGTTGTAGCAGGGATCAACCTCCATCCATTCACCACCTCAGGACTGTGGTGAGATCTGGGGCACTCGGATACTCGCCCGCGCTGGTCGTCGCTTAGTTGACGGCCGCGATCCGAGGCAGCGTCTAGAGCGAGGGGACACTGCACCACCGATTGACGGGACTCGGTTCTGTGTCTGCGATTCTCCCGCACGGTGACGGGACACTGGTCTGTGCCTGCTATTCCCCCGCACGGTGACGGGACGCGGGTCTGTGCCTGCGATTCCCCTGCACGGTGACGGGACGTGGGTCTGTGTATGCGATTCCCCCGCACGGTGACGGGACGCGGGTCTGTGCCTGCGATTCCCCCGCACGGTGACGGGACGCGGGTCTGTGCCTGCGATTCCCCCGCACGGTGAGGGGACGCGGGTCTGTGCCTGCGATTCCCCCGCACGGTGACGGGACGCGGGTCTGTGCCTGCGATTCCCCCGCACGGTGACGGGACGCGGGTCTGTGCCTGCGATTCCCCCGCACGGTGATGGGACGCGGGTCTGTGTCTTTGCTCCACATGGTGACGGGACGCGTGTCTGTGTCTGCGATTCCTCCGCACGGTGACGGGACGCGGGTCTGTGTCTGCAATTCCCCCGCACGGTGACGGGACGCGGGTCTGTGTCTGCGATTCCCCCGCACGGTGACGGGACGCGGGTCTGAGTCTGCGATTCCCCCGCACGGTGACTGGACGCGGGTCTGTGTCTGCGATTCCCCCGCACGGTGACGGGACGCGGGTCTGTGTCTGCGATGCCCCCGCACGGTGACTGGACGCGGGTCTGTGTCTGCGATTCCCCCGCACGGTGACGGGACGCGGGTCTGTGTCTGCGATGCCCCCGCACGGTGACGGGACGCGGGTCTGTGTCTTTGCTCCACACGGTGACGGGACGCGTGTCTGTGTCTGCGATTCCTCCGCACGGTGACGGGACGCGGGTCTGTGTCTTTGCTCCACACGGTGACGGGACGCGTGTCTGTGTCTGCGATTCCCCCGCACGGTGACGGGACGCGGGTCTGTGTCTGCGATTCCTCTGCACGGTGACGGGACGCAGGTCTGTGCCTGCGATTCCCCCGCACGGTGATGGGACGCGGGTCTGTGTCTTTGCTCCACACGGTGACGGGACGCGGGTCTGTGTCTGCGATTCCCCCGCACGGTGACGGGACGCGTGTCTGTGTCTGCGATTCCTCCGCACGGTGACGGGACGCGGGTCTGTGTCTGCGATTCCCCCGCACGGTGACGGGACGCGGGTCTGTGTCTGCGATTCCCCCGCACGGTGACTGGACGCGGGTCTGTGTCTGCGATTCCCCTGCACGGTGACGGGACGCGGGTCTGTGTCTGCGATGCCCCCGCACGGTGACTGGACGCGGGTCTGTGTCTGCGATTCCCCCGCACGGTGACGGGACGCGGGTCTGTGTCTGCGATGCCCCCGCACGGTGACGGGACGCGGGTCTGTGTCTGCGATGCCCCCGCACGGTGACGGGACGCGGGCCTGTGTCTGCGATGCCCCCGCACGGTGACGGGACGTGGGTCTGTGTATGCGATTCCCCCGCACGGTGACGGGACGCGGGTCTGTGCCTGCGATACCCCCGCACGGTGACGGGACGCGGGTCTGTGTCTGCGATTCCCCTGCACGGTGAGGGGACGCGGGTCTGTGCCTGCGATTCCCCCGCACGGTGACGGGACGCGGGTCTGTGTCTGCGATTCCCCCGTACGGTGACGGGACGCGGGTCTGTGCCTGCGATTCCCCCGCACGGTGACGGGACACGGGTCTGTGCCTGTGATTCCCCCGCATGGTGACGAGACGCGGGTCTGTGCCTGCGATTCCCCTGCACGGTGATGGGACGCTGGTCTGTGACTGCGATTCCCCCGCACGGTGACGGGACGCGGGTCTGTGTCTGCGATTCCCCCGCACGGTGACGGGACGCGGGTCTGTGTCTGCGATGCCCCCGCACGGTGACGGGATGCGGGTCTGTGTCTGTGATTCTTCCGCACGGTGAGGGGACGCGGGTCTGTGCCTGCGATTCCCCCGCACGGTGACGGGACGCGGGTCTGTGTCTGCGATGCCCCCGCATGGTGACGGGACGCGGGTCTGTGTCTGCGATGCCCCCGCACGGTGACGGGACGCGGGTCTGTGCGATTCCCCCGCACGGTGACGGGATGCGGGTCTGTGTCTGCGATGCCCCCGCACGGTGACGGGACGCGGGTCTGTGTCTGCGATTCCCCTGCACGGTGACGGGACGTGGGTCTGTGCCTGCGATTCCCCCGCCCGGTGACGGGACGCGGGTCTGTGCGTTCGATTCCCCCGCACGGTGACTGGACGCGGGTCTGTGTCTGCGATCCCCACGCACGGTGACGGGACGCGGGTCTGTGCCTGCGATCCCCCCGCTCGGTGACGGGACGCGGGTCTGTGCCTGCGATTCCCCCGCATGGTGACAGGACGCGGGTCGCGGACTGGGTTAACCCTTTAATACTCTTGCTGTCCGGGTCACTCCTTAATTACTCTATGTTGCTGTTTCGGGTGAATCCCCAATATGTCTGTGTGAGATTGGACTCTGGGTTACTGGCATTCCTGGCCTGTGTGCAGTTGCGTGACTTTGATAGCGGGTGGCACTATTTCCGGGTAACTGCTCTCGCTACCTGTGGCCACTTGTCTTTCGTACTGTGCTTGTCCTGAACGCAAGGAATGCTGTTTGCTCCCAGGGTATTCCACACCCGGGCGATGAAGTGCATGGACCTTTCTGTCTCCGTCCGGGAGTGTAATGAAATCTGTTTGTCTTGATCCTGTATTCGTTTTGCACTCATGTATATTACCCTCCCCCACTGTGTATAGTTTCACTTCCTCTTTCCCGACTAACCTGGGAGGTTCCAGGTCTTGGCTCTTGGCTCCGCCCCTGACTTCTCTTACATAAAGATCCCTGGATCTGTATGACTCATTCCTGTGAACCAGTCGGCGTGTTGAGATGTTAGCTCTGATCTTAGTGATTAAAAGCCAACTTGTTTAAGTCTATAACTTCTAGTTTTGTGGTTGTTGAAGGCCCATCAATTTTAATCACTAAAGAATACTAGGATGGATCGACTCCTAAAACCAGAGCGTCTGGACTTGGATCCACATTCTGCTGAAGCATCAAATCAATTTGGACACTGGCTCAAATGCTTCGAACTCTTCGCGGGGGCCTCATCCGCTAGCGAGGTAGATAAATTGCGTCTACTGACTACTCGCGTAAGTCATCGGATTTATTCGTTCATCCGGGACGCCACCTCTTACACGGAGGCCATCACTATCCTGAAGGCCCAATACCAGAGGCCGGTAAACGAAGTGTACGCCAGACATCTGCTGGCTACACGCAGGCAGCGACCAGAGGAATCAATGGACGATTTCTTACAGGGCCTAAAGGACCTGGTCCGGGACTGTAACTGCAAGGCCGTGATGGCCAACGCGTACTCTGACTAATTGGTCCGCGATTCCTTCATCACGGGCCTCAAATCGAATTATGTCCGGCAGAGACTGCTGGAGAAGGAGGTCCTGGACTTAAAAAAGGCAGTGGCCACTGTGCGATCGCTGGACGTGGCCCAGAGAAACTCTGACTCTTATTCTTCCGGCCATGCGGCCCTCACCGCCTCGTGCGCGCCGAGGGGGCCGCCATCTTGGAATAGCCATCTTCCCCATCCAGGTCTCAGACCAGCTCTACGCCGCCGGAGTCCCCACACAGAAGTTCACCCAGGAGTCCTACTACAGCGGCAATGTCTCGAGGCCCGAAATGCTACTTCTGCGGCCAGGCCAAGCACCCCAGACAACGATGCCCAGCGAAGGACGCTACATGCTTCAAATGTAAGAAAAAGGGGCATTTTAGCAAAGTCTGCAAGGGGAATCCGATTTCCAACTCCGTCACCGCCTCGTGCGTGCCGTGCGTGCCGCCATCTTGGGATCCGCCATCTTTTCCCGACTCAACAGCCGCCCAGGGCCCAACAGTGGCTTCGATCACGGTGGATCAATCCAGGCCACACCCGTTGACAAAATCCATGATGGACATACAGGTAAACAGGAATTTAACGAAATGTTTAATTGACTGTGGGAGTACCGAGAGTTTTATCCACCCTAGCCTGGTACGGCGGCACTCATTAACGGTAACCCCTACACGGAGCAGAATTGCTATGGCTGCTAAGCCCCACACTTCGGACATTTTGGGCTACTGTGTGGTAACACCGACTGTAAAAGGCACGGACTACAAGGATTTTAAACTCCTCGTGATGCCAGAACTCTGTGTTAATGTAATCTTGGGCCTGGACTTCCAATGACACCACAAAAGTGTCACGCTAGCATATGGCGGGTCCCAGCCGCCACTCACAGTCTGTGGCCTATCAACCTTAAAAATCAGCCCGCCCTCTTTATTCGCTAATCTCGCGCCGAACTGTAGGCCCATAGCGACCAAAAGTAGACGGTACAGTCTGGAAGACAGACACTTTATCAAGGCGGAAGTGGACAGACTCCTGCGGGAAGGCATTATTGAATGCAGTACCAGTCCGTGGCGTGCCCAAGTAGTCATAGTTAAAAATAGCGAAAAGAAACGGATAGTAATTGACTACAGCCAGACTGTTAATATTTATACCCAGCTGGACGCCTACCCTTTACCCCGCATATCAGAAATGGTCAACCAGATTGCGCAATACCGAGTCTTCTCGACTATCGACCTCAAATCCGCGTATCACCAGCTCCCCATTAGAACGGAGGACCGCCCGTACACCGCCTTCGAGGCGAACGGACGCCTCTACCATTTTCTCAGAGTGCCCTTCGGGGTAACAAATGGGGTCTCGGTCTTCCAACGTGAGATGGACCGCATGGTTGACGAGAATAAACTACAAGCTACCTACCCCTATCTGAACAATGTCACTATCTGCGGGCACAACGAGCAAGACCACGATCTAAATCTTGCGAGATTTTTAAAAACTGCCCTAAAGCTGAATCTAACCTACAACGAAGACAAATGTGTCTTCAACACAACCCGTCTCTGTATCCTCGGCTGTGTGGTGGAAGATGGGGTAATTGGACCGGACCCTGACCGATTGCGCCCCCTAAAGGAACTGCCCCTGCCACACAATCCCATAGCTTTAAAAAGGTGCCTGGGGTTTTTTTCGTATTATGCCCAATGGGTGCCCAATTACTCTGATAAGGCCCGACCCCTCATTAAATCGACGTCCTTCCCACTATCAGCTGAAGCTCGGGAGGCTTTCACCAGTATTAAACAGGACATTGAAAGGGCTGCAGTGTGTGCAGTGGACGAATGCATTCCCTTTCAAGTCGAAAGCGATGTGTCAGAATTTGCCTTAGCTGCGACCCTCAATCAGGCTGGGAGACCTGTGGCCTTCTTCTCCCGAACCCTTCAGGGACCTGAAATCAGGCACTCTCTGTCGAGAAGGAGGCACAGGCTATAGTGGAGGCAGTGCGGCACTGGAGACACTACCCAGCCGGCAAACGTTTCACCCTGCTCACCGACCAGCGGTCGGTGGCTTTCATGTTTAATAACAAACAAAGGGGGAAAATCAAGAATGACAAAATACTCAGGTGGAGGATCGAACTATCCACGTTCGACTATGATATTATGTACAGGCCGGGAGCCCTTAATGAACCCCCAGACGCCCTATCGCGGGGAATGTGTGCCAGCATTCATACGGACAAATTACAGGGTCTCCACAATGACCCCTGTCACCCAGAGGTCACCCGACTATACCATTTTATAAAGTCCCGCAATCTGCCCCACTCCATCGAGGAGGTCAGGGCAATGACCAGAGCCTGCCGCATCTGTGCGGAATGCAAGCTTCGTTTCTACAGGCCTGACCGTGCACACCTTATCAAAGCCACACGGCCATTCGAGCGCCTAAGTCTGGACTTCAAGGGACCCCTTCCCTCTGTCGACCGTAGCGTATACTTCCTCAATATCATTGATGAATATTCCCGCTTCCCCTTTGCCATTCCCTGCCCAGACATGACCAGTGCCACGGTCATCAAGTGTCTCTGTAATCTATTCTGCATGTTTGGCATGCCGAACTACATACACAGCGACAGGGGGACGTCATTCATGAGTGACGAGCTGCGCCAGTTCTTGCTCTCGAAGGGGATAGCCACTAGCAGAACCACTAGCTACAACCCCCGGGGTAATGGGCAAGTGGAAAGGGAGAATGCTACTGTTTGGAAGGCTGTCACGTTAGCCTTCAAGTCAAAAGGCCTTCCGACCTCCCGCTGGCAGGAAGTCCTCCCAGACGTGCTCCACTCCATAAGGTCTCTGTTATGTACTGCCACTAACGCTACCCCTCACGAAAAGATGTTCGTTTTCCCCCGGAAATCCACCTCGGGCATATCTCTACCCGCGTGGCTGACGTCTCCGGGGACAGTACTATTGCGGAAGCACGCGAGAGGCCATAAAACGGACCCCCTTGTGGAAAAGGTACAGCTCCTCCATGCAAACCCTCAGTACGCCTATATCGAATACTCTGACGGGCGAGAGGACACTGTTTCCATAAAACACCTCGCTCCCTCGGGGAGCGGAGAGAACAATGGGAGACTACCCGATGAAGACCTACACTACAAAGAGACAGGACGCCCAGAGGTATCAATACCCAACTTTAACCTGGAGGACACTGCAGATAACCTGGAAGACACTGCGGAGGCCCGGACAGCGGAGGAACCAGAATCCACTCCCCTAGAGGCACCCCAACCGGCTTTGCGCCGATCACTGAGAACTGCAAAACCTCCTGACAGACTCACTTATACCAACTTTTAAGAAACATCACCCCGATGGACTAAATCTATAGAAGGGGTGAATGTAATGAAATCTGTTTGTCTTGATCCTGTATTCATTTTGCACTCATGTATATTACCCTCCCCCACTGTGTATAGTTTCACTTCCTCTTTCCCGACTAACCTGGGAGGTTCCAGGTCTTGGCTCTTGGCTCCGCCCCTGACTTCTCTTACATAAAGATCCCAGGATCTGTATGACTCATTCCTGTGAACCAGTCGGCGTGTTGAGATGTTAGCTCTGATCTTAGTGATTAAAAGCCAACTTGTTTAAGTCTGTAACTTCTAGTTTTGTGGGTATTGAAGGCCCATCAGGGAGCATGAGGAAATCTGCCAGACTCTCGGTCTCGGCTTCAGTTCAGTTTGTGAGTTTAGATGTTGCAATATGTGTTATTTTTTTTCCCCTGACACTTGTGTCGCTGGTGTCTGAGTGAGTGATTCGACAAACCCGGCTTAGAACTGAGGCGCTCGGAGTGGGGTGGATGGGAAAGATCCTCCAGTCCGCACAGAATTGGCCACCGTTTCTGCGCTGGTCACCCTCCCACGCCTCACCCGCGTGGCCGTCCTTCAGCTCTGAGCCCAGGCCGGTGCGCGGCGCCGGGCTATTTGACTGGGGAGGCCCTCGCTGATCCCCCGCCGTTGTCCACCAGCCCCTTCCGGCGGAGGATCAGAAGCACGTTCCCCACCACAGACGTTAGGCTGATCTGCTCGAAGGGGCTGGAGTTTGCCAGGTGCCGGGTCGAGAGGCATGGAAGAGACTTTTCAGAAATTCCCCGGGTGCGAGGCTGAACCACGTAGACTCGGGAGGTCCCGATTCCCCAAAGCCTTTCCACCATCTACAAGGCACAAGTCAGGAGTGTGATGGAATACTCTCCGCTTGCCTGGATGAGTGCAGCTCCGACAACACTCGAGAAGCTCGACACCATCCAGGACAAAGCAGCCCGCTTGATCGGCACCCCATCCACCACCTTAAACATTCACTCCCTCCACCACCGGCGCACCGTGGCTGCAGTGTGGACCATCTACAAGATGCACTGCAGCAACTCGCCAAGGCTTCTTCGGCAGCACCTCCCAAACGCGCGACCTCTACCACCTAGAAGGACAAGGGCAGCAGGCGCAGGGGAACACCACCACCTCCAAGTTCCCCTCCAAGTCTCACACACCATCCTGACTTGGAAATATATCGGCCGTCCCTTCATCGTCGCTGGGTCAAAATCCTGGAACTCCCTCCCTAACAGCACTGTGGGAGCACCTTCACCACACGGACTGCAGCGGTTCAAGGAGGCGGCTCACCACCGCGCAGATGTGAGAGACATTCCTGCAGTTTACCCAGTAGCAGATCGGCGAGGAAACCGACTGATTGCTTCTAATCGGGACCAGATTTCCGGAAGTTTTATCTGGGAATTGAGCCTCTTCCTCCCCTTCCCCCACCCCCCACCCCCTGCTCCAATTTCTCTTCCTTCGGAGAGATTTACTTCCACGCTGACAGCCAGAGGCGGTTAAAATGCCGCTCCATCAGCCCAATCTCCAACCGCTTCCAACTGCACTTAATTTCTGCCCGATCTGACGGTGCAGCCCAGGGTGGAAATCGGGCCTTGAGACGCCGTTCCTCTTCCACGGGACTCTCCCCGCCTCCGTCGAGCATGTAGGCCAGGTACAGCCATGGGCAGGTGGAGGGGGGTGGGTGGGGGTCAGAACATAAGAACATAAGAAGCAGGAGTAGGCCAATCGGCCCCTCGAGCTTGCTCCGCCATTCAAGAAGATCATGGCTGACCTGATCCTAACCGCCAATCCACTATCACAGAACCATCTCCTGAATCTAACAGAATTAGACACACGAAATAGGAGCAGGATCAGGCTACACGGCCCCTGGGCCCGCTCCGCTACCCACAGGGCCATGACCGATCCGAACCTAGACTCATGTCCAAATTCCTGCCCGCTCCCCGTAACCCTTAATTTCCTTTACTTCTAGGAAACTGTCTATTTCTGTTTTAAATTTATGTAATGATGTAGCTTCTACAGCTTTTTGGGGCAGCATATTCCATGGACCTACTACCCTCTGAGTGAAGTAGTTCCTCCTCATCTCAGTTTTGAAAGAGCAGCCCCTTATTCTAAGACTATGCCCCCTAGTTCTAGTTTCACCCATCATCGGGAACATCCTCCCCGCATCCACCCGATCCAACCCCTTCACAATCTTATATGTTTCAATAAGATCGCCTCTCATTCTTCTGAACTCCAATGAGTAGAGTCCCAATCTACTCACCTCTCATATGTCCATCCCCTCATCCCCGGGATTAACTGAGTGAACCTTCTTTGTACTGACTCGAGAGCAAGTATGTCCTTTCTTAAGTATGGACACCAAAACTGTACGCAGTATTCCAGGTGCGGTCTAACCAATACCTTGTACAACTGAAGCAATACCTCCCTAATTTTATATTCTATCCCCCGAGCAATGAAAGCCAACATTCCATTGGCCCCCTTCAGTGGGCTATTCGACTGTGGAGGCCGTCGCTGGTCGTCACCCATTGCCCACCTGCAGTTTCTGGCAGGAGTCCGATAAGACTGTGGATATCTGGGAGCAGCAATCATGGCTCCGGGTCTGCTGAGGGCCAGTAATGGAGCCTCGGTCGCTGCCCTGGGTTGAAATCAGCTCGACCTGGGATCGTCCTGACTCGGTTCCCTCGGGTGTCAGTGGGCCCTCGAGCCAGTGTGTTCAAGTCCCCACTCCAGAGACTCGAACCCCATAATCTGAGCCCCGACACTATCACCCCCCCCCGATGCCAGTGCTGAGGGAGCGCCGCACTGTGGGTGGGGTGGCACTGAGGGAGCGCCGCACTGTCGGAGGGGCGGTACTGAGGGAGCGCCGCACTGTCGGAATGGCAGTACTGAGGGAGCGCCGCACTGTCGGAGGGGCAGTGCTGAGGGAGCGCCGCACTGTCGGAGGGGCAGTGCTGAGGGAGCGCCGCACTGTCGGAGGGGCAGTGCTGAGGGAGCGCCGCACTGTCGGAGGGGCGGTACCGAGGGAGCGCCGCACTGTCGGAGGGGCGGTACCGAGGGAGCGTCGCACTGTCGGAGGGGCGGCACTGAGGGAGCGCCGCACTGTCGGAGGGGCAGTGCTGAGGGAGCACCGCACTGTCGGAGGGGCGGTGCTGAGGGAGCGCCGCACTGTCGGAGGGGCGGTACTGAGGGAGCGCCGCAGTCGGAGTTGCCGTCTTTCAGATGAGACGTTAAACCGAGGCCCTGTCTGCCCCCTCAGCTGGACATAAAAGATCCCACGGCCACTATTTCAAAGAAGAGTTTTCCCCGGTGTCCTGGGGCCAATATTTATCCCTCAACCAGCATCACGGAAAACGATGCACTCGTCATTATCACATTGCTGTTTGTGGGAGCTTGCTGTGCGCAAATTGGCTGCCGCGTTTCCTACATTACAACAGTGACCACACTCAAAAAGTACTTTATTGGCTGTAAAGCGCTTTGGGACAGGATACGTTAAAGTAGATCGCGGATAGTGCAAGACAGTGATGTTTATGTCTTTGTAATTATATTAATCTGGGATTATACACCCGCCCTGGGAGGTAGCTGTGTGTTAACCGATCTCTGGGCCCCCTCTCCCAGTGAGCTGTGTGTTAACCGATCTCTGGGCCCTCTCTCCCAGTGAGCTGTGTGTTAACCGATCTCTGGGCCCTCTCTCCCAGTGAGCTGTGTGTTAACCGATCTCTGGGCCCTCTCTCCCAGTGAGCTGTGTGTTAACCGATCTCTGGGCCCTCTCTCCCAGTGAGCAGTGTGTTACGCGATCTCTGGGCCCTCTCTCCCAGTGAGCTGTGTGTTAACTGATCTCTGGGCCCCCTCTCCCAGTGAGCTGTGTTAACCGATCTCTGGGCCCTCTCTCCCAGTGAGCTGTGTGTTAACCGATCTCTGGGCCCTCTCTCCCAGTGAGCTGTGTGTTAACCGATCTCTGGGCCCTCTCTCCCAGTGAGCTGTGTGTTAACCGATCTCTGGGCCCTCTCCCCCAGTGAGCTGTGTGTTAACCGATCTCTCGGCCCTCTCTCCCAGTGAGCTGTGTGTTAACCGATCTCTGGGCCCTCTCCCCCAGTGAGCTGTGTGTTAACCGATCCCTCGGCCCTCTCTCCCAGTGAGCTGTGTGTTAACTGATCTCTGGGCCCCCTCTCCCAGTGAGCTGTGTGTTAACCGATCTCTGGGCCCTCTCTCCCAGTGAGCTGTGTGTTAACCGATCTCTGGGCCCTCTCTCCCAGTGAGCTGTGTGTTAACCGATCTCTCGGCCCTCTCTCCCAGTGAGCTGTGTGTTAACCGATCTCTGGGCCCTCTCCCCCAGTGAGCTGTGCGTTAACCGATCTCTGGGCCCTCTCTCCCAGTGAGCTGTGTGTTAACTGATCTCTCGGCCCTCTCCCCCAGTGAGCTGTGTGTTAACCGATCTCTGGGCCCTCTCCCCCAGTGAGCTGTGTGTTAACCGATCCCTCGGCCCTCTCTCCCAGTGAGCTGTGTGTTAACCGATCTCTGGCCCTCTCTCCCAGTGAGCTGTGTGTTAACCGATCTCTGGGCCCTCTCTCCCAGTGAGCTGTGTGTTAACCGATCTCTGGGCCCTCTCTCCCAGTGAGCTGTGTGTTAACTGATCTCTCGGCCCTCTCTCCCAGTGAGCTGTGTGTTAACCGATCTCTCGGCCCTCTCCCCCAGTGAGCTGTGCGTTAACCGATCTCTGGGCCCTCTCTCCCAGTGAGCTGTGTGTTAACTGATCTCTCGGCCCTCTCCCCCAGTGAGCTGTGTGTTAACCGATCTCTGGGCCCTCTCTCCCAGTGAGCTGTGTGTTAACCGATCCCTTGGCCCTCTCTCCCAGTGAGCTGTGTGTTAACCGATCTCTTGGCCCTCTCTCCCAGTGAGCTGTGCATTAACCGATCTCTCGGCCCTCTCTCCCAGTGAGCTGTGTGTTAACCGATCTCTGGGCCCTCTCTCCCAGTGAGCTGTGTGTTAACCGATCTCTGGGCCCTCTCTCCCAGTGAGCTGTGTGTTAACCGATCTCTCGGCCCTCTCCCCCAGTGAGCTGTGCGTTAACCGATCTCTGGGCCCTCTCTCCCAGTGAGCTGTGTGTTAACTGATCTCTCGGCCCTCTCCCCCAGTGAGCTGTGTGTTAACCGATCTCTGGGCCCTCTCTCCCAGTGAGCTGTGTGTTAACCGATCCCTTGGCCCTCTCTCCCAGTGAGCTGTGTGTTAACCGATCTCTCGGCCCTCTCTCCCAGTGAGCTGTGCATTAACCGATCTCTCGGCCCTCTCTCCCAGTGAGCTGTGTGTTAACCGATCTCTGGGCCCTCTCTCCCAGTGAGCTGTGTGTTAACCGATCTCTGGCCCTCTCTCCCAGTGAGCTGTGTGTTAACCGATCTCTGGGCCCTCTCTCCCAGTGAGCTGTGTGTTAACCGATCTCTCGGCCCTCTCTCCCAGTGAGCTGTGTGTTAACTGATCTCTCGGCCCTCTCTCCCAGTGAGCTGTGTGTTAACCGATCTCTCGGCCCTCTCCCCCAGTGAGCTGTGCGTTAACCGATCTCTGGGCCCTCTCCCAGTGAGCTGTGTGTTAACTGATCTCTCGGCCCTCTCCCCCAGTGAGCTGTGTGTTAACCGATCTCTGGGCCCTCTCTCCCAGTGAGCTGTGTGTTAACCGATCCCTTGGCCCTCTCTCCCAGTGAGCTGTGTGTTAACCGATCTCTTGGCCCTCTCTCCCAGTGAGCTGTGCATTAACCGATCTCTCGGCCCTCTCTCCCAGTGAGCTGTGTGTTAACCGATCTCTGGGCCCTCTCTCCCAGTGAGCTGTGTGTTAACCGATCTCTGGGCCCTCTCTCCCAGTGAGCTGTGTGTTAACCGATCTCTCGGCCCTCTCCCCCAGTGAGCTGTGCGTTAACCGATCTCTGGGCCCTCTCTCCCAGTGAGCTGTGTGTTAACTGATCTCTCGGCCCTCTCCCCCAGTGAGCTGTGTGTTAACCGATCTCTGGGCCCTCTCTCCCAGTGAGCTGTGTGTTAACCGATCCCTTGGCCCTCTCTCCCAGTGAGCTGTGTGTTAACCGATCTCTCGGCCCTCTCTCCCAGTGAGCTGTGCATTAACCGATCTCTCGGCCCTCTCTCCCAGTGAGCTGTGTGTTAACCGATCTCTGGGCCCTCTCTCCCAGTGAGCTGTGTGTTAACCGATCTCTGGGCCCTCTCTCCCAGTGAGCTGTGTGTTAACCGATCCCTGGGCCCTCTCTCCCAGTGAGCTGTGTGTTAACCGATCTCTCGGCCCTCCCAGTTAATCCTGTGCTGATGGCTGGCACAGTTTCAGAGCGGCGCTGGTTCCCATATGAATTCAATCATGCGATTACCCAGCGAACAGGTCTGTAATGCGAGCATCTGTCTCTAATGGGAAGCGTCCCGCTCGCTCTGTCTGCGTAGTTAACCCTTTGCAAGGTGCTGAATGGTTGCTTTCAAGTAAGGGTCGCGTCAAGCTTTCCCCAGCATCATTTTAATACACCTCAATTAAATCTCCCCTCAGCCTCCTGTGTTCCAAAGAAAACAACCCCAGCCTCTCCAATCTTTCCTCATTGCTAAAATTCTCCAGCCCAGGCAACATCCTCGGCAATCTCCTCTGTACCCTCTCTAGTGCAATCACTTCCTGTAATGTGGTGACCAGAACTGCACCCAGTACTCTAGCTGAGGCCTAACTAGTGTTTTATACAGTTGAAGCATAACCCCCCTGCTCTTGTATTCTATGCCTCGGCTAATAAAGGCAAGTATTCCATACGCCTTCTTAACCACCTTATCTACCTGGCCTGCTGCCTTCAGGGATCTGTGGACATGCACTCCAAGGACCCTCTGTTGCTCTACATTTCTCATTATCCTACCATTTAATGTGTATTCCCTTTCCTTGTTAGCCCTCCCCAAATGCATCACACTTCTCCGGATTGAATTCCATTTGCCACTGTTCTGCCCCCCCTGACCAATTTATTGATATCTTCCTGCAGTCTACAGCTTCCTTCTTTATCAACCACACGGCCAATTTTTGTATATACCACAAAAAGCAAAGGACCCAGTACTGAGCCCTGCGCAACCCCACTGGAAACAGCCTTCCAGTCACACAAACACCCTTCGACCATTACCCTCTGTTTCCTGTCTGAGCTAATTTTGGATCCAACTTGCCACGTTGCCTTGGACCCCATGGGCTTTTACTTTTGTGACCAGTCTGCCATGTGGGACCTTATCAAAAGCCTTGCTTAAAATCCATATAGACTACATCAAACACACTACCCCCATCGACCCTCGTTAACTGCTCAAAAAATTCCATCAAGTTAATCAGACACGACCTTCCCTGAACAAATCCATGCTGACTGTCCCTGAATAATCCGTGCCTTTCTAAATGAAGATTTATCCTGTCTTTCAGAATTTTTTCTAATAATTTTTCCACCACCAAGGTTAGGCTGACTGGCCTGTAATTACTCGGTCTATCCCTTTCTCCCTTTTCAAACAACGGTACTGTGTTAGCAGTCCTCTGGCACCACACCTGTAGCCAGAGAGGATTGGAAAATGATGGTCAGAGCCTCTGCTATGTTAATTTTCCAACTTTTTACTCATCCAGGCCCTTATTAGGATTGGCACAGAGTTCACTATCTCCATTACATGTTCCCATGCTTTCCCTCTCCTTTGCAAAAAAGAGGTCAGAAGTGGGGATGTTCGCTGATGACTGCACAGTGTTCAGTGCCATTCGCAACTCCTCAGATAATGAAGCAGTCCATGCCCGCGTGCAACAAGACCTGGACGACGTTCAGGCTTGGGCTGATGTGTGGCGTGAATGTTACCTGCCACTTAAGTGCCAGGCAATGACCATCTCCAACAAGCAAGAGTCTAACCACCGCCCCTTGACATTCAATGACATTACCATCGCCGAATCCCCCACCATCAACATCCTGGGGGTCACCATTGACCAGAAACTTAACTGGACCAGCCACATAAATACTGTGGCTACAAGAGCAGGTCAGAGGCTGGGTATTCTGCGGCGAGTGTCTCACCTCCTGACTCCCCAAAGCCTCTCCACCATCTACAAGGCACAAGTCAGGAGTGTGATGGAATACTCTCCACTTGCCTGGATGAGTTGCAGCTCCAACAACACTCGAGAAGCTCGACACCATCCAGGACAAAGCAGCCCGCTTGATCGGCACCCCGTCCACCACCTTAAACATTCACTCCCTCCACCACCGGCGCACCATGGCTGCAGTGTGGACCATCGACAAGATGCACTGCAGCAACTCGCCAAGGCTTCTTCGGCAGCACCTCCCAAACCCGCCACCTCTTCCACCTAGAAGGACAAGGGCAGCAGGCGCACGGGAACACCACCACCTTCAAGTTCCCCTCCGAGTCACACACCATCCTGACTTGGAAATATATCGGCCGTTCCTTCATCGTCGCTGGGTCAAAATCCTGGAACTCCCTCCCTAACAGCGCTGTGGGAGCACCTTCACCACATGGACTGCAGCGGTTCAAGAAGGCGGCTCACCACCACCTTCTCAAGGGCAACTAGGGATGGGCAATAAATGCCGGCCTTGCCAGCGACGCCCAGATCCCAGGAACAAATTTTTTAAAAAACTGACCGCACTCCCAAAAAAAAATGTCTTTCTGTTGCCCCGCAATTGGGTCCATGGAGGACATTGTGGGTAAAATCTGATTTATATTCTCTGCTATTAAGTTGACATTCATGGAAGACTTATGAAATAATACTGACCGGCCTGCGGGTGGCGCTGTCCAGGGAGAGTATAAATACTCGGGCACGGGCCCAGCTTGCTCAGGACATTCTTTAACAGGAACTAGTGGAGGACCCAGCTGTTCACAATTTACATTAATGACCTGGATCAGGGAGTCGGATGCAGCATTTCCAAATTTGCAGACGACACTAAACTAGGAGGTGGGGTGGGCTCAGAGGAAGAGACCAGGAAGCTCCAGAGCGATTTGGACAGACTGGGCGATTGGGCGGATAAATGGCAGATGCACTATAATGTGGACAAGTGCGAAGTTATCCACCTTGGGTGCAGGAACGGGAGGGCAAATTATTATTTAAATGGCAATAGATTGGGAGAGGGGGAAGTACAGAGAGACCTGGGTGTTCTTGTACACCAGTCACTGAAGGCGAGCATGCAGGTGCAACAGGCGGTCAAGAAGGCAAACGGTATGCTGGCCTTCATAGCAAAAGGGTTAGAATACAGGAACAGGGATACCTTGCTGCAGCTGTACAGGGCACTGGTGAGACCACACCTCGAGTACTGTGTACAGTTTTGGTCGCCTCATCTGAGGAAGGATGTTCTTGCCATGGAGGGGGTGCAGCGGCGATTCACCAGGCTGATACCAGGAATGGCGGGAATGACCTATGAGGAGAGACTATGTAGTTTAGGGATGTACACACTGGAGTTTAGAAGATTGAGAGGGGACCTCATAGAAGTGTATAAAATTCTGACAGGTCTAGACAGACTGGATGCAGAAGGAATGTTTCCCTTGGCGGGTGAAAACAGAACTAGAGGACATAATTTAAGGATAAGGGCTAAACCATTTAGGGCAGAGATGAGGGGGAATTTCTTCACTCAGAGAGTGGTGAACCTGTGGAACTCATTGCCACAGAGGGCAGTGTACGCCAGCTCATTAAATATATTTAAGAGGGAATTAGATATATTTCTACGGGCAAAAGGGGTTAAGGGTTACGGAGAGAAGGCGGGGACGGGATACTGAATTAAAGGATCAGCCATGATCTCATTAAATGGCGGAGCAGGCACGAAGGGCCGAATGGCCTACTCCTGCTCCTATCTTCTATGTATCTATGACACAACTAGACCTCCATGTTGTAAAACAGTTGATTAAAGCTTTGTTTAACGCTTAGACCAAGTGCCTAGTAATTTTCTTAGGTCAAAGCTATTTTCCAATCCCATTGTATACTCCAAGACTGGATAAACACTTAAATAGCCTTGATAGTTGTTTGAGAAGTATTAATGTTAGTCCCTTTAATGTAGTAAAACCTCCCAAGGTGCTTCACAGGAGCGTAAATCAGACAAAATCTGACACCGAGCCACATGAGATATTGGGGACAGGTGAGCAAAAGCTTGGGTTAAAGAGGTCGGTTTTAAGGAGCGTCTTAAAGGAGGAGAGAGAGAGGCGGAGAGGTTTAGGGAGGGAATTCCAGAGCTCGGGGCCCTGGCAGCTGAAGGCACGGCCGCCAATGGTGGAGCGATGGAAATTGGGGGATGTGCGAGAGGGCAGAATTGGAGGAGCGCAGAGATCTCGGAGGGTTGTAGGGGCTGGAGGAGCGCAGAGATAGGGGGGGGGGGGCGAGGAGGTTACAGAGATAGGGAGGAGCGAGGAGGCCGTGGAGGGATTTGAACATGAGGATGAGAATTTTAAAATCGAGGCGTTGCCGGACCGGGAGCCAATGTAGGCCAGCGAGCACAGGGGGTGATGTGTGAACGGGACTGGGTGTGAGTTAGGACACGGGGCAGTGAGCACAGGGGGTGATGGGTGAACGGGACTGGGTGCGAGTTAGGACACGGGGCAGTGAGCACAGGGGGTGATGGGTGAACGGGACTGGGTGTGAGTTAGGACACGGGGCAGTGAGCACAGGGGGTGATGGGTGAACGGGACTGGGTGTGAGTTAGGACACAGGGCAGTGAGCACAGGGGGTGATGGGTGAACGGGACTGGGTGTGAGTTAGGACACAGGGCAGTGAGCACAGGGGGTGATGGGTGAACGGGACTGGGTGTGAGTTAGGACACGGGGCAGTGAGCACAGGGGGTGATGGGTGAACGGGACTCGGTGTGAGTTAGGACACGGGGCAGTGAGCACAGGGGGTGATGGGTGAACGGGACTGGGTGCGAGTTAGGACACGGGGCAGTGAGCACGGGGTGATGGGTGAACGGGACTGGGTGTGAGTTAGGACACGGGGCAGTGGGCACGGGGTGATGGGTGAACGGGACTCGGTGTGAGTTAGGACACGGGGCAGTGAGCACGGGGTGATGGGTGAACAGGACTGGGTGTGAGTTAGGACACGGGGCAGTGAGCACGGGGTGATGGGTGAACGGGACTGGGTGTGAGTTAGGACACGGGGCAGTGAGCACGGGGCGATGGGTGAACGGGACTGGGTGTGAGTTAGGACACGGGGCAGTGAGCACAGGGGGTGATGGGTGAACGGGACTGGGTGTGAGTTAGGACACGGGGCAGTGAGCACAGGGGGTGATGGGTGAACGGGACTGGGTGTGAGTTAGGACACGGGGCAGTGAGCACAGGGGGTGATGGGTGAACGGGACTGGGTGTGAGTTAGGACACGGGGCAGTGAGCACAGGGGGTGATGGGCGAACGGGACTGGGTGTGAGTTAGGACACGGGGCAGTGAGCACAGGGGGTGATGGGCGAACGGGACTGGGTGTGAGTTAGGACACGGGGCAGTGAGCACAGGGGGTGATGGGCGAACGGGACTGGGTGTGAGTTAGGACACGGGGCAGTGAGCACAGGGGGTGATGGGCGAACGGGACTGGGTGTGAGTTAGGACACGGGGCAGGGAGCACGGGGTGATGGGTGAACAGGACCGGGTGTGAGTTAGGACACGGGGCAGTGAGCACAGGGGGTGATGGGTGAACGGGACTCGGTGTGAGTTAGGACACGGGGCAGTGAGCACAGGGGGTGATGGGTGAACGGGACTTGGTGTGAGTTAGGACACGGGGCAGTGAGCACAGGGGGTGATGGGTGAACGGGACTGGGTGTGAGTTAGGACACGGGGCAGTGAGCACAGGGGGTGATGGGTGAACGGGACTGGGTGTGAGTTAGGACACGGGGCAGTGAGCACAGGGGGTGATGTGTGAACGGGACTGGGTGTGAGTTAGGACACGGGGCAGTGAGCACAGGGGGTGATGGGTGAACGGGACTGGGTGTGAGTTAGGACACGGGGCAGGGAGCACAGGGGGTGATGGGCGAACGGGACTGGGTGTGAGTTAGGACACGGGGCAGTGAGCACAGGGGGTGATGGGCGAACGGGACTGGGTGTGAGTTAGGACACGGGGCAGGGAGCACGGGGTGATGGGTGAACAGGACCGGGTGTGAGTTAGGACACGGGGCAGTGAGCACAGGGGGTGATGGGTGAACGGGACTCGGTGTGAGTTAGGACACGGGGCAGTGAGCACAGGGGGTGATGGGTGAACGGGACTTGGTGTGAGTTAGGACACGGGGCAGTGAGCACAGGGGGTGATGGGTGAACGGGACTGGGTGTGAGTTAGGACACGGGGCAGTGAGCACAGGGGGTGATGGGTGAACGGGACTGGGTGTGAGTTAGGACACGGGGCAGTGAGCACAGGGGGTGATGTGTGAACGGGACTGGGTGTGAGTTAGGACACGGGGCAGTGAGCACAGGGGGTGATGGGTGAACGGGACTGGGTGTGAGTTAGGACACGGGGCAGTGAGCACGGGGTGATGGGTGAACGGGACTGGGTGTGAGTTAGGACACGGGGCAGTGAGCACAGGGGGTGATGGGTGAACAGGACTGGGTGTGAGTTAGGACACGGGGCAGTGAGCACAGGGGGTGATGGGTGAACGGGACTGGGTGTGAGTTAGGACACGGGGCAGCCGAGTTTGGGATGAGCTGAAGTTTACGGAGGGTGGAATGTGGGAGGCCAGTCAGGAGTGCGTTGGAATAGTCGAGTCTGGAGGTAATGAAGATATGGATGAGGGTTTCAGCTGCGGGATGAGCTGAGGCAGGGGCGGAGACGGGCGACGTTACGGAGACGGAGGGTCTTGGTGATGGAGACGATATGTGGTCGGAAGCTCAGCTCAGGGTCAGATAGGACGCCAGGGTTGCGCACGGTCCGGTTTAGCCTCAGACAGTAGCCCAGGGAGAGGGATGGAGTGGAGAAGTTTCTTAGGATGCAGCATTAAATAGAAGTAAATCTCTGGTCCTGATCCGCACGCGGCAAGCGGATGCCAGGTGCTGGGTTACTGAACACAGCGTCGGGGGGGCCTCGGACAGTCGTAGCACCTGGGTTTGGGACAGCCTCGGATTCTGCTCCTGACCTCTGTCCAGCTTCATAAGAACATAACATATGAAATAGGAGCAGGAGTTGGCCATTCGGCCCCTCGAGCCTGCTCCGCCATTCAATAAGATCACGGCTGATCATCGACCTCAACTCCACTTTCCCGCCCGATCCCCATATCCCTCGATTTCCTTAATATTCAAAAATTGTGTACTGTGGTGGGAGCTCTTCATTGGGGTGTACACAGAGGGAGCTTTACTCTGTATCTGACCCGTGCTGTCCCTGCCCTGGGAGTGTTTGATGGGACAGTGTAGAGGGAGCTTTACTCTGTATCTAACCCGTGCTGTACCTGCCCTGGGAGTGTTTGATGGGGACAGTGTAGAGGGAGCTTTACTCTGTATCTAACCCGTGCTGCACCTGCCCTGGGAGTGTTTGATGGGGACAGTGTAGAGGGAGCTTTACTCTGTATCTAACCCCATGCTGTACCTGCCCTGGGAGTGTTTGATGGGGACAGTGTAGAGGGAGCTTTACTCTGTATCTAACCCGTGCTGTACCTGCCCTGGGAGTGTTTGATGGGACAGTGTAGATGGAGCTTTACTCTGTATCTAACCTGTGCTGTACCTGCCCTGGGAGTGTTTGATGGGACAGTGTAGAGGGAGCTTTACTCTGTATCTAACCCATGCTGTTCCTGCCCTGGGAGTGTTTGATGGGGACAGTGTAGAGGGAGCTTTACTCTGTATCTAACCCGTGCTGTCCCTGCCCTGGGAGTGCTTGATGGGACAGTGTAGAGGGAGCTTTACTCTGTATCTAACCCGTGAAATCTAACATTTTGTCGATGTGCCCCACAGGTTTCCGAGTCATGGCTGCACGGAGGGGTCGGGGCTCGCTGAGCCTCTGCGGCGGATTCTTGCTGTGCTCCGCCCTGGTGCTGTCGGGCGCTCTGGGCCAGCAGGACTGCACGGGCGTGGAGTGCCCGCTGCTGGAGAACTGCATCGAGGAGACGCTGGAGAGCGGTGCCTGCTGTGCCAGCTGCCTGCAGGCGGGCTGCCAGTGCGAGGGCTACGAGTACTATGACTGTCTGAATGCTGGGCACCAGGGCGGCAAGGTGCCGGCTGGGCAGTCTTACTACGTGGACGCTGGCAGCACCGAGTGCAAGTGCCCCAAAGGTGGCGGCAAGATCCACTGCAGCTTTATTCCCTGCCCGGAACTGCCCAAGAACTGCATCAAGTCCTACCAGCCCCAGGACGGATGCCCGCAGTGCGCCAGGCTGGGCTGCGTCAGCAGCGGGCACCAGTACCCGGCCGGCCACTCCTTCCGCGTCGAACCCTGCACCGTCTGCCACTGCCTGAGCTCGGGCTCCCTCATGTGCACCGCGGACGCCGACTGCGGGCCCGAGACGGCCAACGGGGTCCTGTCTGACCAGAAGGACCCGGCCGGGGGGACGCAGGCCGGCCAGCGGGAGACGGAGGAGAGCGCGGCCCCAAGTGACGGCAAGAGAGGTGAGCGGGGCAAGGGGAGGGTGGCGAAGGGGAGGGGGGCGGAGGGACGAGGGGGGTGGGGGCGGAGGGACGAGGGGGGCGGGGGGGAGAGAGGCGAGGGGGGGGGGGAGAGGCGGGGGGGGGGAGGGGAGGGGCGGAGGAGGGGGGGGGAGGGAAGGGAAAGGGGCGGAGAGGGAGAGGGGTGGGGGGGTGGTGAGGGCGGGGGGTGGAGGGGAAGGGGAGGGGCGGAAGGGGATGTGGTGGAGGTGGAGAGGGGAGGGGAAGGGAAGGGGATGGGGGCGAGGTGCAGAGAGGAAGGGGACAAAGGGGGTCGTCATTGAGGGGTGATGATGGGGGTAGAGAAAGGCGGGGCGGGGTGTGGGAGGGCTGGGGCAGTGTTGGGAGCGAGAGAGCCCAAGCGCCCCCGGTCCGTGCGGAGATATATCCTCTCGTCCTGGGTGTCTGCGCGAGTCCTCCGCCCCCTCCGTGAAAAATCACCCAGCGAGAGAACGTGGACATCGGTCTGGACTGCGATGCCTCACCTAGTCGAAGTGCCTGCCGATATTTGCAGCGGGCGGGGACGGTTGAGCGGCCGGCAGACCCCCCCCCCCCCGCAACTGTTCAGCAAGTGGGGTGGGAGAATATTGTGGGTCGGGGAGGGAGGCGAGAAATTGATTGAACGCAATCCGTGTGCTTCTAGCAACAGATTCTGGAGCTGGGCCCGAGGGGGACAGGAACCCCGCAGCCCCACACACTGACCGGGCAAGCGTCCCGACGGCCGCCAGCTCCGAACACACGCGTCCCGTCACCGCACAGGAGCCGGAGAAGGACCACAGCGGCACGACCGAGAGAGGTAGGTCCAGCACCATCGATCGGGGGGCCCCGAACTCCCACTGACTGCCTCTCCGTTAAGTGTTAAGGCCGGGGGGCGGGTGGCGGGCGGACGGGGAGTGCGCGAGACTCTTGCTCATATCCTTCCGTTGATTCTAATAATGTCCTGATGCAGTGCACGTGTAACCATCACTAAAAAAAACATGATCTGGTCATTTATCACATTGCTGTTTGTGGGAGCTTGCTGTGCGCAAATTGGCTGCTGCGTTTCCTACATTACAACAGTGACCACACTTCAAAAGAAGTCCTTCATTGGCTGTGAAGCGCTTTGGGACGTCCTGAGAAGTGAAAGAACGAGGAGAGGCAACATAAACTAAAGGGTACGATCCTAAAGAGGGTGCATGAACAGAGAGACCTGGGGATATATGCACAAATCGTTGAAGGTGGCAGGGCAGGTTGAGAAAGCTGTTTAAAAAAAGCACACGGGGTCCTGGGCTTCATAAATCGAGTACAAAAGCAAGGAAGTTATGATGAACCTAACTGGTTCGGCCTCAACTGGAGTATTGTGTCCAATTCTGGGCACCGCACTTTAGGAAGGATGTGAAGGCCTTAGAGAGGGTGCAGAAAAGACTTACAAGAATGGTCCCAGGGATGAGGGACTTCAGTTACGTGGAGAGACTGGAGAAGCTGGGATTGTTCTCCTTAGAGCAGAGAAGGTTAAGGGGAGATTGACCAGAATGGTTCCAGGGATGAGGGACTTCAGTTACGTGGAGAGACTGGAGAAGCTGGGGTTGTTCTCCTTAGAGCAGAGAAGGTTAAGGGGAGATTGACCAGAATGGTCCCAGGGATGAGGGACTTCAGTGATGTGGAGAGACTGGAGAAGCTGGGATTGTTCTCCTTAGAGCGGAGAAGGTTAAGGGGAGATTGACCAGAATGGTACCGGGGATGAGGGACTTCAGTGATGTGGAGAGACTGGAGAAGCTGGGGTTGTTCTCCTTAGAGCAGAGAAGGTTAAGGGGAGATTGACCAGAATGGTACCGGGGATGAGGGACTTCAGTGATGTGGAGAGACTGGAGAAGCTGGGGTTGTTCTCCTTAGAGCAGAGAAGGTTAAGGGGAGATTGACCAGAATGGTACCAGGGATGAGAGACTTCAGTGATGTGGAGAGACTGGAGAAGCTGGGATTGTTCTCCTTAGAGCAGAGAAGGTTAAGGGGAGATTGACTAGAATGGTACCAGGGATGAGGGACTTCAGTGACGTGGAGAGACTGGAGAAGCTGGGATTGTTCTCCTTAGAGCAGAGAAGGTTAAGGGGAGATTGACCAGAATGGTACCAGGGATGAGGGACTTCAGTGACGTGGAGAGACTGGAGAAGCTGGGATTGTTCTCCTTAGAGCAGAGAAGGTTAAGGGGAGATTGACCAGAATGGTACCAGGGATGAGGGACTTCAGTGATGTGGAGAGACTGGAGAAGCTGGGGTTGTTCTCCTTAGAGCAGAGAAGGTTAAGGGGAGATTTAATAGAGGCGTTCAAAATCATGAAGGGTTTTGATGGAGTAAATGAGGAGAATCTGTTTCCAGTGACAGGAGGGTCGGTAACCAGAGGACACAGATTGAAGATAATCGGTAAAAGAACCAGAGGGGAGATGAGAATGTTTTTTACGCAGCGAGTTGTTGTGATCTGGAACGCGCTGCCTGAAAGGGCAGTGGGAGCAGATTCAATAGTAACTTTCAAAAGGGGAAGTGGAGAAATAGTTGTAAAGGAGGAATTAGCAGGGCTGTGGGGAAAGAGCAGGGGGGAGTGGGACTGATTGGAGAGCTCGTTCAAAGAGCCGGCACAGGCACGACGGGCCGAATGGCCTCCTCCTGCTGTGCTGTGTGATTCTGTAGCATCTCCCTGCCCGCTCGCTATTGCCATCTTGGTTTGATTTTCGGATTGCCCCCAGATTGACCCGTGCTTTGTGTTTGATCTGTGCAGCGGTGTTTGAGGAATCTCTGGCCTCGTGCTGTGCTGCCGGCCGTCGCTCTGCAGTCGAGGATGGCAAATGCCTCAGGATTTCATCGCACGGAGGGGACTCGGAGCTGTGCAGGTCTGTTTCCCTTTCCTTCACCCTGGAAGCTCTTCCGCGACAGCGTCGGACCCCCTGGAGTTCACGCCTCAGCGACCCTCTGTCAGGAGTTAGTGTCACTGTGTGTGAGAGAGTCTCTGTTTCTGTGTATCAGAGTCTGTGGCTGTGTGTGTTTGTGTGGCTGTGTATCAGAGTCTGTCTGTCTGTCTGTGGCTGTGTGGCTGTGTATCAGAGTCTGTCTGTCCGTGTGTGTCTGTGTATCAGAGTCTGTCTGTCCGTGTGTGGCTGTGTGTCTGTGTATCAGAGTCTGTCTGTCTGTCCGTGTGTGTCTGTGTATCAGAGTCTGTCTGTCCGTGTGTGCTTGTTTGTCTGTGTATCAGAGTCTGTCTGTCTGTCCGTGTGTGTCTGTGTATCAGAGTCTGTCTGTCTGTGGCTGTGTGTCTGTGTATCAGAGTCTGTCTGTCTGTGGCTGTGTGTCTGTGTATCAGAGTCTGTCTGTCTGTCCGTGTGTGTCTGTGTATCAGAGTCTGTCTGTCCGTGTGTGCTTGTTTGTCTGTGTATCAGAGTCTGTCTGTCTGTCCGTGTGTGTCTGTGTATCAGAGTCTGTCTGTCTGTGGCTGTGTGTCTGTGCATCAGAGTCTGTCTGTCTGTGGCTGTGTGTCTGTGCATCAGAGTCTGTCTGTGGCTGTGTGTCTGTGTATCAGAGTCTGTCTGTCTGTGGCTGTGTGTCTGTGCATCAGAGTCTGTCTGTCTGTCCGTGTGTGCCTGTGTATCAGAGTCTGTCTGTCTGTGGCTGTGTGTCTGTGTATCAGAGTCTGTCTGTCTGTCCGTGTGTGTCTGTGCATCAGAGTCTGTCTGTCTGTCTGTGGCTGTGTGTCTGTGTATCAGAGTCTGTCTGTCTGTGGCTGTGTGTCTGTGCATCAGAGTCTGTCTGTCTGTCTGTGGCTGTGTGTCTGTGTATCAGAGTCTGTCTGTCTGTCCGTGTGTGTCTGTGTATCAGAGTCTGTCTGTCCGTGTGTGCTTGTTTGTCTGTGTACCAGAGTCTGTCTGCTGTCTATCTGTCTGTTTGTTTG
Source organism: Somniosus microcephalus (assembly GCF_052327205.1). NCBI lineage: Eukaryota > Metazoa > Chordata > Chondrichthyes > Squaliformes > Somniosidae > Somniosus > Somniosus microcephalus. The sequence goes on from NW_028225185.1 coordinate 27,758,331, forward strand.
TCTGTGTATCAGCGTCTATGTGTGTGTCTGTGGCTGTGCGGTGTGTGTAGTCCCTCCTCATCCTTCTTGACCTGTCTGCAGCCTTTGACACGGTTGACCACTCCATCCTTCTCCAACGCCTCTCCACCATCGTCCAGCTGGGTGGGACTGCACTCGCCTGGTTCCATTCTTATCTAATCGTAGCCAGAGAATCACCTGCAACGGCTTCTCTTCCCGCTCCCGCATCGTTACCTCTGGTGTCCCCGAGGATCTATCCTTGGCCCCTCCTATTTCTCATCTACATGTTGCCCCTTGGTGACATCATCTGAAAACACAGCCTCAGTTTCCACATGTACGCTGACGACACCCAGCTCTACCTCACCACCTCTTCCCTCGACCCCCTCCACTGTCGTAAACTGTCAGACTGCTTGTCCGACATACAGTTCTGGATGAGCAGAAATTTTCTCCAATTAAATATTGGGGAGACCGAAGCCATTGTTTTCGGTCCCGGTCACAAACTCGGTTCCCGAGCCACTGACTCCATCCCTCTCCCTAACATCTGTCTGAGGCTGAACCACACTGTTCGCAACCTTGGGGTCATATTTGACCCTGAAATGAGCTTCCGACCACATCCGCAGCATAACAAAGACCACCTACTCCCACCTCTGTAACATCGCCCGTCTCCGCCCCTGCCTTAGCTCATCCGCTGCTGAAACCCTCATCCCTGCCTTTGTTACCTCCAGACTCGACTATTCCAACGCACTCCTGGCCGGCCTCCCACATTCCACCCTCCGTAAATGGGAGGTCATCCAAAACTCTGCTGCCCCCGTGTCCTAACTCGTACCGAGTCCCGTTCGCCCATCACCCCCTGTGCTCGCTGACCTACATTGGCTCCCGGTTAAGCAATGCCTCGATTTAAAAATTCTCCTTGTTTTCAAATCCCTCCATGGCCTTGCCCCTCCCTATCTCTGTAATCTCCTTCAGCCCCACAACCCCTCCGAGATCTCTGCGCTCCTCCAATTCCGGCCTCTTGAACATCCCCCCGATTTCCATCGCTCCACCATTGGCGGCCGTGCCTTCAGCCGCCTGGGCCCCGAGCTCTGGAATTCCCTCCCTAAACCTCTCCGCCTCTCTCTCTCCTCCTTTAAGACGCTCCTTAAAACCTGCCTCTTAGACCAAGCTTCTGGTCACCTGCCCCTAATATCTCCTTATGTGGCTCGGTGTCAAATTTAATAGAAACACAGAAACATAAAAAATAGGAGCAGCATTCGGCCCTTCGAGCCTGCTCCGCCATTCAATACGCTCATGGCTGATCCTCTATCTCAATACCATATTCCCGCTCTCTCCCCATACCCCTTGATGCCTTTTGTGTCTAGAAATCTATCTATCTCCTTCTTAAATATATTCAGTGACTTGGCCTCCACAGCCTTCTGTGGTAGAGAATTCCACAGGTTCACCGCCCTCTGAGTGAAGACATTTCTCCCTCATCTCAGTCCTAAATGTCCTACCCCGTATCCTGAGACTGTGACCCCCTCGTTCTAGACCCTCCCCCCCAGCCAGGGGAAACACCCTCCCTGCATCCAGTCTGTCTAGCCCTGTCAGAATTTTATACGTTTCCACGAGATCCCCTCTCATTCTTCTAAACTCTAGTGAATACAGGTCTAGTCGACCCAATCTCTCCTCATACGACAGTCCTGCCATCCCAGGAATCAGTCTGGTGAACCTTATTGTCTGATTATACTCCTGTGAAGCGCCTTGGGATGTTTTACTACGTTAAAGGTGCTACATAAATACAAGTTGTTGTTACTGTCTGTGAGTGTTACTGTCTGTGAGTGTGTGAATGCGTGTTGCCGTGTGTGCGTGTTGCCGTGTGTGCGTGTTGCCGTGTCGGTGTGCGTGTTGCCGTGTCGGTGTGCGTGTTGCCGTGTCGGTGTGCGTGTTGCCGTGTCGGTGTGCGTGTTGCCGTGTCGGTGTGCGTGTTGCCGTGTCTGTGTGCGTGTCGCCGTGTCTGTGTGTGTCGCTGTCTGTGTGTGTGTGTGTATGTCTGTGTGTGTGTCGCTGTGTCTGTGTGGGTGTCGCTGTGTCTGTGTGGGTGTCGCTGTGTCTGTGTGTGTGTCGCTGTCTGTGTCTGTGTGTGTGTGTATGTCTGTGTGTGTGTTACTGTCTCTGTGTGTGTCTGTGCGGGGCCCTGGGACTGAAGCTGACATTGGGTTCCATTCCCCAGCGTCGAATGTCCTGCTGATGATTTTGATTTTAGTGCAGACTGTGGGATCTTTCTGTGATCTTGTTCCCCACCCCCAGGGAGCTGCAGGACCAGTGCTGCCTGGCCGCGCTGGAGGAGGCGAAATGCCAGGCGGGAGTCGTGGCGGCGAATCGAGGCGGCTTCTGCACGCTGGAGGCCAACGACGCTTGCGGTTCGGACGTGTTTAAGGTGAAGCCCCCCCTCGCACCGCCGCTCCTTTCTCACCTGGCGCTTGCAGCGGGCGGAGGTGGGGGTGGCGGGGGATCGAAGGTGACCCCGGGGGGCCTCTGGGCCTGTGAGCGTGGTGCTAATAACGCCAAGGTCGCGAGTTCAATCCCTGCTTTTGACATCCGGAAACATAGAAGATAGGAGCAGGTGTAGGCCATTTGGCCCCTCGAGCCTGCTCCGCCATTCAACGAGATCATGGCTGATCATCCAAGTTCAGTACCCTGTCCCTGCCTTCCCCCATATCCCTTGATCCCTTTAGCCTTAAGAAATATATCTAACTCCTTCTTGAATATATTTAATGAATTGGCCTCTACTGCCTTCTGTGGTAGAGAATTCCACAGGTTCACCACTCTCTGGGTGAAGAAATTCCTCCTCATCTCTGTCCTAAATGGCTTACCCCTTATCCTTAGACTGTGACCCCTGGTTCTGGACTCCCCGCCATCGGGAACATCCTTCCTGCATCTAGTCTGTCTAGTCCTGTTAGAATTTTATAAGTTTCAATGAGATCCCCTCTCATTCTTCTAAACTCTAGCGAGTATAAGCCCAATCGACCCAATCTCTCCTCATACGTCATTCCTGCCATCCCAGGTATCGGTCTGGTGAATCTTCGCTGCACTCCCTCCATGGCAAGAACATCCTTCCTCAGATAAGGCGACCAAAACTGCACACAATACTCAAGGTGTGGTCTCACCAAGGCCCTGTACAACTGCAGCAAGACATCCTTGTTCCTGTACTCGAACCCTCTTGCTATGAAGGCCAACATACCATTTGCCTTCTTAACCGCCTGCTGCACCTGCTTGCTTACCTTCAGCGACTGGTGCACAAGGACACCCAGGTCTCGTTGCACTTCCCCTTCTCCCAATCTATTGCCGTTCAGATAATAATCTGCCTTCCTGTTTTTGCCGCCAAAGTGGATAACCTCACATTTATCCACATTATACTGCATCTGCCATGCATCTGCCCAATCACCCAACCGGTCCAAATCGTACTGGAGTTTCTCGGCATCCTCCTCACAGCACACACGCCCACCCAGCCGGAAATTCCGTTTCAGAAAGTTACGATGAAGGAAGGTGGAGCATAAGCACCGACGTGGACCAGTTGCGGCCAGATGGTCTGTTTCTGTGCTGTAAATACTGTGTAACCCTCCCGGATTACAGAAGAACATAAGAAATAGGAGCAGGAGTCGGCCAATCGGCCCCTCGAGCCTGCTCCGCCATTCAATAAGATCATGGCTGATCTGATCCTAACCTCAAATCTTCTATCACTCGCCATCCCACCCGAACCCATGTGATCTCCCGGGAGAGGCGAAAAACCAGATAAAGACCCAATGGCCAATTTGGGAGAAAAAAATCTGGGAAATTCCTCTCCGACCCATCTAGGTGATCGAGATTCTTCCAGGAGATCACTCTGTCCCTATATTTTCTACAGTACTTACCTTCTGTAAAGGCGATCTCCACCCCAGCCAGGAACAGGAATAAAACCATCTCCTGACATCTAACACCGAATTAGAACACAAGAAGTAGGAACAGAACCAGGCTACACGGCCCCTGGGCCCGCTCCACAATTGTCCTGGGGTGTCCCAGGAGTAGAACATGAACCTCCCGGAGATTAGAACGCGGGGCTCGAAGCAACAGAATCGGACAATATAAATTTTACACAGACATTACCGTCCTTTCGGGTTAGAGAAAGAACTCCCCATTTCTCCAGCAACTCTCACCACCTCAGAACCTCCCAAAACGCTTCACAGCCAAGGAAGTACTTTTTGTTTGAAGTTGCAATGTAGGAAACGCGGCAGACAGTTTGCGCACAGCAAGCTCCCACAAACAGCAATGTGATAAATGACCAGATCATCTGTTTTTAGTGATGTTGGTTGAGGGATAAATATTGGCCCCAGGACACCGGGGAGAACTCCCCCCTGCTCTTCTTCCAATAGCGGCCGTGGGATCTTTTGCATCCACCTGAGGGGGCAAGGTGAGAGAGCATTGGCAGAGTCTGGAGGGACGTATACAGTGGTGTTCCCCAGGGGTCGGTTCTAGGACCACTGCTTTTCATGATATATATTAATGACTTGGTACACTTTCAAAACTTGCAGATGACTCAAAACTTGGAAGTATAGTGAACAGTGAGGAGGAGAGTGACAGACTTCAGGAAGACATAGAGAGGCTGGTGGAATGGGCGGACACGTGGCAGATGAAATTTAACGCAGAAAAGTGTGAAGTGACACATTTTGGCAGAAAGAATGTGGAGAGACAATATAAACTAAAGGGTACAATCCTAAAGCGAGTGCAGGAACAGAGAGACCTGGGGGTATATGTGCACAAATCGTTGAAGGTGGCAGGGCAGGTTGAGAAAGCGGTTTAAAAAAGCACACGGGATCCTGGGCTTCATAAATAGAGGCATGGAGTACAAAAGCAAGTAAGTTATGATGAACCTTTATAAAACACTGGTTCAGCCCCAACTGTAGTGCTGTGTCCAATTCTGGGCACCGCACTTTAGGAAGGATGTGAAGGCCTTAGAGAGGGTGCAGAAAAGATTTACAAGAATGGTTCCAGGGATTAGGGACTTCAGTGATGTGGAGAAGCTGGGGTTGTTCTCCTTAAAGCAGAGAAGGTTAAGGGTCGATTGTCCAGAATGGTACCAGGGATGAGGGACTTCAGTGATGTGGAGAGACTGGAGAAGCTGGGGTTGTTCTCCTTAGAGCAGAGAAGGTTAAGGGGAGATTGACCAGAATGGTACCGGGGATGAGGGACTTCAGTGACGTGGAGAGACTGGAGAAGCTGGGGTTGTTCTCCTTAGAGCAGAGAAGGTTAAGGGGAGATTGACCAGAATGGTACCAGGGATGAGGGACTTCAGTGATGTGGAGAGACTGGAGAAGCTGGGGTTGTTCTCCTTAGAGCAGAGAAGGTTAAGAGGAGATTGACCAGAATGGTACCAGGGATGAGGGACTTCAGTGATGTGGAGAGACTGGAGAAGCTGGGGTTGTTCTCCTTAGAGCAGAGAAGGTTAAGGGGAGATTGACCAGAATGGTACCAGGGATGAGGGACTTCAGTGATGTGGAGAGACTGGAGAAGCTGGGGTTGTTCTCCTTAGAGCAGAGAAGGTTAAGGGGAGATTGACCAGAATGGTACCAGGGATGAGGGACTTCAGTGATGTGGAGAGACTGGAGAAGCTGGGGTTGTTCTCCTTAGAGCAGAGAAGGTTAAGGGGAGATTGACCAGAATGGTACCAGGGATCAGGGACTTCAGTGATGTGGAGAGACTGGAGAAGCTGGGATTGTTCTCCTTAGAGCAGAGAAGGTTGAGAGGAGATTTGATCGAGGTGTTCAAAATCATGAGGGGTCTGGACAGAGTAGATAGAGAGAAACTGTTCCCATTGGCGGAAGGGTTGAGAACCAGCGGACACAGATTTAAGGTGATTGGCAGAAGAACCAAAGGCGACATGAGGGGAAACACTTTTTCACGCAGCGAGTGGTTAGGATCTGGAACGCGCTGCCTGAGAGGGTGGTGGAGGCAGACTCAATCGTGGCTTTCAAAAGGGAGTTGGATAAGTACCTGAAGGAAAAAAATTTGCAGGGCTACGGGGAAAGGGCGGGGGACTAGCTGAAGTGCTCTCGCAGAGAGCTGGCACGGGCTTGATGGGCCGAATGGCCTCCTCCTGTGCTGTAACCGTTCTAGGATTCTATGAAGATCAGGGCTGATCTTCGACCTCAACTCCACTTTCCTGCCTGATCCCCATATCCCTCGATTCCCCTAGAGTCCAAAAATCTATCAATCTCAGCCTTGAATATACTCAACGACTGAGCCTCCACAGCCCTCTGGGGCAGAGAATTACAAAGATTCACCGCCCTCTGAGTGAAGAAATTCCTCCTCATCTCAGTCCTGAATGGCCGACCCCTTATCCTGAGACTGTGACCCCTGGTTCTAGACTCTCCAGCCAGAGGGAAACAGCCTCCCAGCATCTACCCTTTTTTATTCGCTTATGGGATGTGGGCATCACTGGCAAGGCCGGTATTTATTGCCCATCCCTAATCGCCCTCGAGAAGGTGGTGGTGAGCCGCCTTCTTGAACCGCTGCAGTCCCGTGTGGTGAAGGTGCTCCCACAGTGCTGTTAGGGAGGGAGTTCCAGGATTTTGACCCAGCGACGATGAAGGAACGGCCGATATATTTCCAAGTCGGGATGGTGTGTGTGACTTGGGGGGGAACTTGGAGGTGGTGGTGTTCCCGTGCGCCTGCTGCCCTTGTCCTTCTAGGTGGAAGAGGTGGCGGGTTTGGGAGGTGCTGCCGAAGAAGCCTTGGCGAGTTGCTGCAGTGCATCTTGTAGATGGTCCACACTGCAGCCACGGTGCGCCGGTGGTGGAGGGAGTGAATGTTTAAGGTGGTGGATGGGGTGCCAATCAAGCGGGCTGCTTTGTCTTGGATGGTGTCGAGCTTCTTGAGTGTTGTTGGAGCTGCAACTCATCCAGGCAAGTGGAGAGTATTCCATCACACTCCTGACTTGTGCCTTGTAGATGGTGGAGAGGCTTTGGGGAGTCTGGAGGTGAGACACTCGCTGCAGAATACCCAGCCTCTGACCTGCTCTTGTTGCCACAGTATTTATGTGGCTGGTCCAGTTAAGTTTCTGGTCAATGGTGACCCCCCAGGATGTTGATGGTGGGGGATTCGGCGACGGTAATACCGTTGAATGTCAAGGGGAGATGGTTAAACTCTCGCTTGTTGGAGACAGTCATTGCCCGCAGCAGATGAGCTGAGGTGGGGCGGAGACGGGCGGATGTTACGGAGTTGTAAGCGGGCGGTCTTGCGGATGGAGCGGGTACAACCTGCGTTTGACGCCAGTCTCTCTGTTTTGTAGCGCTGCTGCAAGTGCTGCTCTCTGGGACTTCAGGCCCGCAGTCAAGGGGCGGAGTGCGATCAGATCCCACCCCTTGGACTGGGCTGTGGCCAGGCTTTCACCACCTGCTGCCGGGAGACAGACAGCCGCCTTCCCTCGTCCATCAGTCGCCGCGAACCCAGGCGCCCACAAGAGACAGCGTCTGCGGGTGAGTCACTGTCGGTGAGGGCAGGGAGAGGGGGCACTTTCCACTGTGGGGCCCCAGCAAGGACTGGGAGAACATGGCACAGGACTGGGAGAACATGGCACAAGACTGGGTTGGCCTGGGAGAACATGGGACAAGACTGGGCTGGCCTGGGTGAGCATGGGACAAGACTGGGCTGGCCTGGGTGAGCATGGGACAAGACTGGGCTGGCCTGGGAGAACATGGGACAAGACTGGGTTGGCCTCGGAGAACATGGGACAAGATTGGGTTGGCCTGGGAGAACATGGGACAAGCCTGGGCTGGCCTGGGAGAACATGGGACAAGACTGGGTTGGCCTGGGAGAACATGGGACAAGACTGGGCTGGCCTGGGAGAACATGGGACAAGACTGGGCTGGCCTGGGAGAACATGGGACAAGACTGGGTTGGTCTCGGAGAACATGGGACAAGATTGGGTTGGCCTGGGAGAACATGGGACAAGCCTGGGCTGGCCTGGGAGAACATGGGACAAGACTGGGTTGGCCTGGGAGAACATGGGACAAGACTGGGCTGGCCTGGGAGAACATGGGACAAGACTGGGCTGGCCTGGGAGAACATGGGACAAGACTGGGTTGGTCTCGGAGAACATGGGACAAGATTGGGTTGGCCTGGGAGAACATGGGACAAGACTGGGTTGGCCTGGGAGAACATGGGACAAGGCTGGGCTGGCCTGGGAGAACATGGGACAAGACTGGGCTGGCCTGGGAGAACATGGGACAAGACTGGATTGGCCTGGGAGAACATGGGACAAGACTGGATTGGCCTGGGAGAACATGGGACAAGACTGGATTGGCCTGGGAGAACATGGGACAAGACTGGGTGGGCCTGGGAGAACATGGGACAAGACTGGATTGGCCTGGGACAGGGCGCGGTGGCCATAGGACAACTGCGATCCCTCTCTCGGTCTGCCATGGTGAGATGTAGAGGCTGCGATCGGGCGTGAATGCGGCTAATGGAATTAGATCCGTGAGTGGATATGAAGGGTTTTGATCAGAGTAGATCGGGAGAAACTCTTTCCAGTGGCAGGAGGGTGGGGAACCAGAGGGGAGATGAGAATATTTTTCCACGCCGCGAGTGGTTATGATCTGCAAACCGATTCAATCGGAGCATTCGAAAGAGAATTGGATAAATACTCGGAACAGGCAAAATGTGCAGGGCCCTGGGGCAAGAGCAGGGGGGAGTGTGGGACCAATTGTCTTATCGTGCTGGGGGCAGAAACCGCCCTCCGTGTCACGGGACTACCTCCCAATGATTGAACGTCTCTTCCTCTGACCCTGGCAGAAGTGGACGAGGGAGGAGGAGGAGGAGGAGGAGGAGGAGAGGACGAGGAACGGAGCCCACCACAAGCCTCACCGTCTGAAGTGGACGATCACTGCCAAGGTAACGGTGGAATGCATTCGGGCAGCATTCAGTATAAAAAAGACTCGCGTCTCTCCGACGCCTTTCACCATTCAGGACGTCCCAAAGCGCCTCAGCCATTGAAGAATTTTTGAAGTGCGGTCAGTGTTGTAATGTAGAAAAGGCAGCAGCCAATTTGTGCACAGCAAGCTCCCACAAACAGCAATGTGATAATGACCAGATCATCTGTTTTAGTGATGTTGGTTGAGGGATAAATATTGGCCCCAGGACACCGGGGAGAACTCCACGCCCTCCCCCCCCCCCCCCCCCCCCCGCTTTTGTTCCCACAGTGGATGTGGGATCTTTACGTCCACCTTTCATCTGAAAGATGGCACCTCCCTCAGTACTGCCCCCCTGACGGTGCGGCGCTCCCTCGGTACTGCCCCTCCGACGGTGCGGCGCTCCCTCGGTACGGCCCCCCCCCCCCCCGACGGTGCGGCGCTCCCTCGGTACAGCCCCCCCGACGGTGCGGCGCTCCCTCGGTACCGCCCCCCCCGACGGTGCGCCGCTCCCTCGGTACCGCCCCCCCCGACGGTGCGGCGCTCCCTCGGTACCGCCCCCCCGACGGTGCGCCGCTCCCTCGGTACCGCCCCCCCCGACGGTGCGGCGCTCCCTCGGTACCCGCCCCCCCGACGGTGCGGCGCTCCCTCGGTACCGCCCCCCCCGACGGTGCGGCGCTCCCTCGGTACCGCCCCCCCGACGGTGCGCCGCTCCCTCGGTACCGCCCCCCCCGACGGTGCGCCGCTCCCTCGGTACCGCCCCCCCGACGGTGCGGCGCTCCCTCGGTACCGCCCCCCCGACGGTGCGGCGCTCCCTCGGTACCGCCCCCCCCCGACGGTGCGCCGCTCCCTCGGTACCGCCCCCCCGACGGTGCGCCGCTCCCTCGGTACCGCCCCCCCCGACGGTGCGCCGCTCCCTCGGTACCGGCCACCCGACGGTGCTCCGTTCCCTCGGTACCGGCCCCCCGACGGTGCGGCGCTCCCTCGGTACTGCCCCTCCGACGGTGCGGCGCTCCCTCAGTACTAGCACTGGGGGACTGTTGGGCCTGGATTATGGGGCTCGAATCTATGGAGTGGGGGCTCGAAACCCACGACCTTCTGGCTCAGAGGCGTGAGTGAGGCCCACCGAGGAGGAGGAGGCGCTGAGGTGAATCAAGAAGTAATTAGCTCGGATATAAAGATGCCTGTCGGTTCTGCAGTCGGCGATGGAGAGAGTATTTCATGGGCATCAGTCGGTTCGGTGTCTCTGCTGATAACGTGTTATCTGTGTGGCCACAGGTGACCATCCCTGTTCGCAGGTGTGTACGAGTGAAGGAGGGTCCATCGTTTGTTCCTGTCTACCGGGATATCGGCTGATGAACGACGGAACCTCCTGCGAAGGTAATTACTGCCGGAGGAACAACTTGCAACACAGCCAGTGTCTGGAGCGAGGTCGTAATATACTCCATACTGTTCACTGGGGCAGTGTTCATAGAAATCTATCGTCGAATCATAGAAATTCACGGAACAGAAGGAGGCCATTCGGCCCCTCGTGTCCGTGCCGGCCGACAAAGAGCTCTCCAGCCTAATCCCACTGTCCAGCTCTCGGTCCGTAGCCCTGTAGGTTCCGGCGCTTCGAGTGTGTATCCAAGTACTTTTTAAATGTGATGAGGGTTTCTGCCTCGACCCCCCCTTTCAGGCAGTGAGTTCCAGACCCCCACCACCCTCTGGGTGAAGAAAGTTCTCCTCAACTCCCCTCTAATCCTTCTCCCAATGACTTTAAATCTCTGCCCCCCTGGTTATTGACCCCTCTGCTCAGGGAAATAGGTCCTTTCTATCCAGGGCCCCTCATCATTTTATACACCTCGATTAAATCTCCCCTCAGCCTCCTCTGTTCCAGAGAAAACAACCCCAGCCTCTCCGATCTTCCCTCATCGCTAAAATTCTCCAGTCCTGGCCACATCCTCGGAAATCTCCTCTACTGTACATGGGACAGTGTTATCAGGAGTGATGGTGTAATATATTTTTCTGTACTGTAGCTCTGATTGATTTCTCTAATGATGTTCTGTCTGAGCTGACTGCGATATTCCGCATGTCGTATCTGTATCATTTCACTATTGATTTTGACAAAATATTTCTGACTCCCCCCCTCCCCCCCGCCACCTCTTTCCACGGCCTCTGTGTGTCTCCTTGCACCTTGTGCTCCATCTGCGTCTCTCTTTCCCTCACTCCTGTTTTCTATCGCTCTCCCTCTCCCACACTCTATCTCACGCTCTGCCCCACCTCTCCCTGACCCCTTGTTCTCCCGCTATATCTCCCCCTCTTTTGCTCTCTCTCCCTCACTTTCTCTGCCTCTCTCCTCCGCTTCCCCACTCCCTTTTTCTGTTCGTTTCTCTTTCCGTTGCTCCCTCTGCGCTCTTTTTCTCTGTCTCTCCGTTTCTCTCCATGTTTCTGTTTTTCCGTGTCTCTGATTTTCTCTCCGTCCCCCACACTCCGTCTGTCTCTCTCTCTCGCTCTCGCTCTCTCTGTCTCTCTCTCGCTCTGTCTCTCTCTCTGTCTCGCTCTCTCTCTCCCTGTCTCTCTCTCTCTCTCTCTCTCTCGCTCTCTGTCTCTCTCTCTCGCTCTCTGTCTCTCTCGCTCTCTCTGTCTCTCTGTCTCTCTCGCTGTCTCTGTCTCTCTGTCTCTCTCTCGCTCTCTGTCTCTCTCTCGCTCTCTGTCTCTCTCTCGCTCTCTGTCTCTCTCTCTCTGTCTCTCTCTCTCTCTCTGTCTCTCTCTCGCTCTCTCTCGCTCTCTGTCTCTCTCGCTCTCTCTGTCTCTCTCGCTCTCTGTCTCTCGCTCTCTGTCTCTCTCGCTCTCTGTCTCTCTCGCTCTCTCTGTCTCTCTCGCTGTCTCTGTCTCTCTGTCTCTCTCTCGCTCTGTCTCTCTCTCGCTCTGTCTCTCTCTCGCTCTCTGTCTCTCTCTCGCTCTCTGTCTCTCTCTCGCTCTCTGTCTCTCTCTCGCTCTCTGTCTCTCTCGCTCTCTGTCTCTCTCGCTCTCTGTCTCTCTCTCGCTCTCTGTCTCTCTCTCGCTCTCTGTCTCTCTCTCGCTCTCTGTCTCTCTCTCGCTCTCTGTCTCTCTCTCGCTCTCTGTCTCTCTCTCGCTCTCTGTCTCTCTCTCGCTCTCTGTCTCTCTCTCGCTCTCTGTCTCTCTCTCGCTCTCTGTCTCTCTCTCGCTCTCTGTCTCTCTCTCGCTCTCTGTCTCTCTCTCGCTCTCTGTCTCTCTCTCGCTCTCCCTGTCTCTCTCTCGCTCTCCCTCTCGCGCTCTCTGGCTCTCGCTCTCTCTGTCTCTCTCGCGCTCTCTCTCGCGCTCTCTCTCTCGCTCTCTGTCTCTCTCTCTCTGTCTCTCTCTCGCTCTCGCTCTCTGTCTCTCTCTCGCTCTCGCTCTCGCTCTCCCTGTCTCTCTCTCTCGCTCTCTCTGTCTCTCTCTCGCTCTGGCTCTCTCTGTCTCTCGCTCTCTCTGTCGCTCTCTCTGGCTCTCTCTCGCGCGCTCTCTCTCTCGCGCTCTCTCTCTCTCGCGCTCTCTCTCTCTCGCGCTCTCTCTCTCTCTCGCGCTCTCTCTCTCTCTCGCGCTCTCTCTCTCTCGCGCTCTCTCTCATTCTCTCGCTCTTTCCCTCTCTCCCTGTTACAGATGTTAACGAGTGTGTAACTGGAAACCACAACTGCTCCCGCCAGCAGTGGTGCATCAATGTGGAAGCTTCGTTCCGCTGTGCTCAGGGCAGCGAGCTCTGTGAGGAGGGCTACACGATGAGCGAACAAGGAGTTTGTGTCGGTAAAGTTTCAATTAGCCGTACAGCGCAACAGAGCCAGGAAAAAATCTCCGTTTATTTCTCATTGAAAGTCGGAATCACGGTTCCCAGGTGTGTCGAACTCAGTGTACAGATATCTCCCTGAGAGAGAGGGACTGAGAGACACCAGTCAGTGTACAGATATCTCCCTGAGAGAGAGGGACTGAGAGACACCAGTCAGTGTACAGATATCTCCCTGAGAGAGAGGGGACTGAGAGACACCAGTCAGTGTACAGATATCTCCCTGAGAGAGAGGGGACTGAGAGACACCAGTCAGTGTACAGATATCTCCCTGAGAGAGAGGGACTGAGACACCAGTCAGTGTACAGATATCTCCCTGAGAGAGAGAGGACTGAGAGACACCAGACAGTGTACAGATATCTCCCTGAGAGAGAGGGGACTGAGAGACACCAGTCAGTGTACAGATATCTCCCTGAGAGAGAGGGGACTGAGAGACACCAGTCAGTGTACAGATATCTCCCTGAGAGGGACTGAGAGACACCAGTCAGTGTACAGATATCTCCCTGAGAGACAGAGGACTGAGAGACACCAGACAGTGTACAGATATCTCCCTGAGAGAGAGGGGACTGAGAGACACCAGTCAGTGTACAGATATCTCCCTGAGAGAGAGGGACCGAGGGACACCAGACAGTGTACAGATATCTCCCTGAGAGAGAGGGACTGACACACACCAGTCAGTGTACAGATATCTCCCTGAGAGAGAGGGACTGAGTGACACCAGTCAGTGTACAGATATCTCCCTGAGAGAGAGGGACTGAGAGACACCAGTCAGTGTACAGATATCTCCCTGAGAGAGAGGGGACTGAGAGACACCAGTCAGTGTACAGATATCTCCCTGAGAGAGAGGGACTGAGAGACACCAGACAGTGTACAGATATCTCCCTGAGAGAGAGGGACTGAGAGACACCAGTCAGTGTACAGATATCTCCCTGAGAGAGAGGGACTGAGAGACACCAGTCAGTGTACAGATATCTCCCTGAGAGAGAGGGACTGAGAGACACCAGTCAGTGTACAGATATCTCCCTGAGAGAGAGGGGACTGAGAGACACCAGTCAGTGTACAGATATCTCCCTGAGAGAGAGGGGACTGAGTGACACCAGTCAGTGTACAGATATCTCCCTGAGAGAGAGGGACTGAGAGACACCAGTCAGTGTACAGATATCTCCCTGAGAGAGAGGGACTGAGAGACGCCAGTCAGTGTACAGATATCTCCCTGAGAGAGAGGGACTGAGAGACACCAGTCAGTGTACAGATATCTCCCTGAGAGAGGGACTGAGAGACACCAGTCAGTGTACAGATATCTCCCTGAGAGAGAGGGGACTGAGAGACACCAGTCAGTGTACAGATATCTCCCTGAGAGAGAGGGGACTGAGTGACACCAGTCAGTGTACAGATATCTCCCTGAGAGAGAGGGACTGAGAGACACCAGTCAATGTACAGATATCTTCCTGAGAGAGAGGGGACTGAGAGACGCCAGTCAGTGTACAGATATGTCCCTGAGAGAGAGGGACTGAGACACACCAGTCAGTGTACAGATATCTCCCTGAGAGAGAGGGACTGAGACACCAGTCAGTGTACAGATATCTCCCTGAGAGAGAGGGGACTGAGAGACACCAGTCAGTGTACAGATATCTCCCTGAGAGAGAGGGGACTGAGAGACACCAGTCAGTGTACAGATATCTCCCTGAGAGAGAGGGACTGAGAGACACCAGTCAGTGTACAGATATCTCCCTGAGGGAGAGGGGACTGAGAGACACCAGTCAGTGTACAGATATCTCCCTGAGAGAGAGGGACTGAGAGACACCAGTCAGTGTACAGATATCTCCCTGAGAGAGAGGGACTGAGACACCAGTCAGTGTACAGATATCTCCCTGAGAGAGAGGGGACTGAGAGACGCCAGTCAGTGTACAGATATCTCCCTGAGAGAGAGGGACTGAGAGACACCAGTCAGTGTACAGATATCTCTCTGAGAGAGAGGGACTGAGAGCCACCAGTCAGTGTACAGATATCTCCCTGAGAGGGACTGAGAGACACCAGTCAATGTACAGATATCTCCCTGAGAGAGAGGGGACTGAGAGATGCCAGTCAGTGTACAGATATCTCCCTGAGAGAGAGGGACTGAGAGACACCAGTCAATGTACAGATATCTCCCTGAGAGAGAGGGGACTGAGAGACACCAGTCAGTGTACAGATATCTCCCTGAGAGAGAGGGGACTGAGAGACACCAGTCAGTGTACAGATATCTCCCTGAGAGAGAGGGGACTGAGAGACACCAGTCAGTGTACAGATATCTCCCTGAGAGAGAGGGGACTGAGAGACACCAGTCAGTGTACAGATATCTCCGAGAGAGAGAGGGACTGAGACACACCAGTCAGTGTACAGATATCTCCCTGAGAGAGAGGGACTGAGAGACACCAGTCAGTGTACAGATATCTCCCTGAGGGAGAGGGACTGAGAGACACCAGTCAGTGTACAGATATCTCCCTGAGGGAGAGGGACTGAGAGACACCAGTCAGTGTACAGATATCTCCCTGAGGGAGAGGGACTGAGAGACACCAGTCAGTGTACAGATATCTCCCTGAGAGAGAGGGGACTGAGAGACACCAGTCAGTGTACAGATATCTCCCTGAGAGAGAGGGGACTGAGACACACCAGTCAGTGTACAGATATCTCCCTGAGAGAGAGGGGACTGAGACACACCAGTCAGTGTACAGATATCTCCCTGAGAGAGAGGGGACTGAGACACACCAGTCAGTGTACAGTGTGACTTGGCTATTGAATGGGTTGAAGCTGGTCGTCTCCTGTCAGTTTCCTTATCGCTTTACATGTGCCACTCTCGTCTATGAACAGATGTCGATGAATGCGAGGTGAGCTCTGATCGCTGTGGCTCCAACTTAATCTGCCAGAACATCCCCGGCTCCTTCCTGTGTCGCCCCAGGGCGCAGTGTGGACCTGGATTGACACTTGACCCTCAGGGTAGCTGTGTGGGTAAGTGTGGCCTCAACTGAAGCTCCCCTTTTTGTTGCAGGGGGTGAAAGGGAGGTGGGTCGTCTATGCAACCTAATTCAGGGGTTCAGGGGGGGTTTATATATAGAATAACAGATACCCGGGAGTGAGTTACAGGCTGGAATCTAATCGAGGGGTTCGGGGGGGTTTATATATAGAATAACAGATACCCGGGAGTGAGTTACAGGCTGGAATCTAATCGAGGGGTTCGGGGGGGTTTATATACAGAATAACAGATACCCGGGGGTGAGTTACAGGCTGGAATCTAATCGAGGGGTTCGGGGGGTTTATATACAGAATAACAGATACCCGGGAGTGAGTTACAGGCTGGAATCTAATCGAGGGGTTCGGGGGGTTTATATACAGAATAACAGATACCCGGGAGTGAGTTACAGGCTGGAATCTAATCGAGGGGTTCGGGGGGTTTATATATAGAATAACAGATACTCGGGAGTGAGTTACAGGCTGGAATCTAATCGAGGGGTTCGGGGGGGTTTATATATAGAATAACAGATACCCGGGAGTGAGTTACAGGCTGGAATCTATTCGAGGAGTTCGGGGGGTTTATATATAGAATAACAGATACCCGGGAGTGAGTTACAGGCTGGAATCTAATCGAGGGGTTCGGGGGGTTTATATATAGAATAACAGATACCCGGGAGTGAGTTACAGGCTGGAATCTAATCGAGGGGTTCGGGGGGGTTTATATATAGAATAACAGATACCTGGGAGTGAGTTACAGGCTGGAATCTAATCGAGGGGTTCGGGGGGTTTATATATAGAATAACAGATACCCGGGAGTGAGTTACAGGCTGGAATCTAATCGAGGGGTTCGGGGGGTTTATATATAGAATAACAGATACCCGGGAGTGAGTTACAGGCTGGAATCTAATCGAGGGGTTCGGGGGGGTTTATATATAGAATAACAGATACCCGGGAGTGAGTTACAGGCTGGAATCTAATCGAGGGGTTCGGGGGGTTTATATATAGAATAACAGATACCCGGGAGTGAGTTACAGGCTGGAATCTAATCGAGGGGTTCGGAGGTGTTTATATACAGAATAACATACCCGGGAGTGAGTTACAGGCTGGAATCTAATCGAGGGGTTCGGGGGGTTTATATATAGAATAACAGATACCCGGGAGTGAGTTACAGGCTGGAATCTAATCGAGGGGTCCGGGGGGTTTATATATAGAATAACAGATACCCGGGAATGAGTTACAGGCTGGAATCTATTCGAGGAGTTCGGGGGTGTTTATATATAGAATAACAGATACCCGGGAGTGAGTTACAGGCTGGAATCTAATCGAGGGGTTCGGGGGGTTTATATATAAAATAACGGATACCCGGGAGTGAGTTACAGGCTGGAATCTAATCGAGGGGTTCGGGGGGGTTTATATATAGAATAACAGATACCCGGGAGTGAGTTACAGGCTGGAATCTAATCGAGGGGTTTGGGGGGGTTTATATATAGAATAACTGATACCCGGGAGTGAGTTACAGGCTGGAATCTAATCGAGGGGTTCGGGGGGGTTTATATATGGAATAACAGATACCCGGGAGTGAGTTACAGCCTGGAATCTAATCGAGGGTTTTGGGGGGGTTTATATATAGAATAACTGATACCCGGGAGTGAGTTACAGGCTGGAATCTAATCGAGGGGTTCGGGGGGGTTTATATATAGAATAACAGATACTCGGGAGTGAGTTACAGGCTGGAATCTAATCGAGGGGTTCGGGGGGGTTTATATCTGGAATAACAGATACCCGGGAGTGAGTTACAGCCTGGAATCTAATCGAGGGGTTTGGGGGGGTTTATATATAGAATAACTGATACCCGGGAGTGAGTTACAGGCTGGAATCTAATCGAGGGGTTCGGTGGGGTTTATATATAGAATAACAGATACTCGGGAGTGAGTTACAGGCTGGAATCTAATCGAGGGGTTCGGGGGGGTTTATATCTGGAATAACAGATACCCGGGAGTGAGTTACAGGCTGGAATCTAATCGAGGGGTTCGGGGGGGTTTATATATAGAATAACAGATACCCGGGAGTGAGTTACAGGCTGGAATCTAATCGAGGGGTTCGGGGGGTTTATATACAGAATAATGGATACCCGGGAGTGAGTTACAGGCTGGAATCTAATCGAGGGGTTCGGGGAGTTTATATATAGAATAACAGATACCCGGGAGTGAGTTACAGGCTGGAATCTAATCGAGGGTTCGGGGGGTTTATATATAGAATAACAGATACCCGGGAGTGAGTTACAGGCTGGAATCTAATCGAGGGGTTCGGGGGGGTTTATATATTGAATAACAGATACCCGGGAGCGAGTTACAGGCTGGAATCTAATCGAGGGGTTTGGGGTGGTTTATATATAGAATAACAGATACCCGAGATTGAGTTACAGGCTGGAATCTAATCGAGCGGTTCAGGGGGTTTAAATATAGAATAACGGATACCCGGGAGTGAGTTACAGGCTGGAATCTAATTGAGGGGTTCGGGAGGGTTTATATATAGAATAACCGATACCCGGGAGTGAGTTACAGGCTGGAATCTAATCGAGGGGTTCAGGGGGGTTTATATATAGAATAACAGATACGTTTATATGTAGAGTAACTGTGTGTGTTTGTGACAGACACCAATGAATGCCTGGCCCTCAGCCAGCCCTGTGCCATGGGATTTAACTGCATCAACACCATTGGCTCCTACACCTGTCACAGGAACATCATCAGCTGTAGTCGAGGGTATCAGGCGAGCCAGGACAATGCGCGGTGTGTCGGTAAGACCTCCTGCGGGAAACCCCAGCTATTCACAATATATATTAATGATCTAGACGAGGGAACTAGATGTCATAGCTCCAAGTTTGCAGACGACACAAAGCTGGGTGGGCGTGTGCGCTGTGAGGAGGATGCCGAGAAACTCCAGTATGATTTGGACAGGTTGGGTGATTGGGCAGATGCAGTATAATGTGGATAAATGCGAGGTTATCCACTTTGGTGGCAGAAACAGGAAGGCAGATTATTATCTGAACGGCAATAGATTGGGAAAAGGGGAAGTGCAACGAGACCTGGGTGTCCTTGTGCACCAGTCACTGAAGGTAAGCATGCAGGTGCAGCAGGCGGTTAAGAAGGCAAATGGTATGTTGGCCTTCGTAGCGAGAGGATTTGAGTACAGGAGCAAGGATGTCTTGCTGCAGTTGTACAGGGCCTTGGTGAGACCACACCTTGAATATTGTGTGCAGTTTTGGTCGCCTTATCTGAGGAAGGATCTCATTGAAACTTATAAAATTCTAACAGGACTAGATGCAGGAAGGACGTTCCCGATGGCGGGGGAGTCCAGAACCAGGGGTCACAGTCTAAGGATAAGGGGTAAGCCATTTAGGACAGAGATGAGGAGGAATTTCTTCACCCAGAGAGTGGTGAACCTGTGGAATTCTCTACCACACAAGGCAGTAGAGGCCAATTCATTAAATATATTCAAGAAGGAGTTGGATATATTTCTTAAGGCTAAAGGGATCAAGGGATATGGGGAGAAAGCAGGGACAGGGGACTGAATTTGGATGATCAGCCATGATCTCATTAAATGGCGGAGCAGGCTCGAGGGGCCGAATGGCCGACTCCTGCTCCTGTCTTCTGTGTTTCTTCTATGCCTTGGTTTCGTGCTTGGTGTTGATGCTTCTCCTGTTCAAGCCACAGCGGAACTGATGCACTTGTCTCTCTGTCTCTGTCTCTCTCTCTCGCCCACAGATATCGACGAGTGTCAGACTGGAGCTCACCACTGCCAGGGGCAACAGATCTGCCGCAATGCTCCCGGGAGCTATCGCTGCGATTGTCGGCAGGGCTTCCGCCTGGACCCTTTCAGCAAGGCTTGTGTAGGTATGAGCATTATTGTGTACGGATTCGACTGCCCCCACATGCTCCTCCTCCCTGGTGTTGAAATTGAGACCCCCAGCACCGTCGCGTCGAGTATGGTAGATTCAGTAAGGGGTGATCTGATCGAGGTGTTTGAGATGATTAAAGGATTCGATTGGGTCGATCGAGAAAACAATTTCCTCTGGTGGGGGGAGTCCAGAACAAGGGGGCAGAACCTTCAAATTAGAGCCAGGCCGTTCAGGGGTGATGTCAGGAAGCACTTCTTCACAAAGGCTGGTGGAAATCTGGAAATCTCGCCCCCAAAGAGCTGTTGAGGCTGGGGGTCAGTTGAAGCTTTCAAGTCTGAGATGAATGGATTTTTGTTGGGTAAGAGTATTGAGGGTTACAGAGCCAAGGTGGGAAGATCAAGTTAAGATACAATCAGCCGTGATCTCATTGAATGGTGCAACAGACTCGAGGGGCTGAACGGCCTCCTCCTGTTCCTAATGTAACAGGCTCGAGGGGCTGAACGGCCTCCTCCTGTTCCTAATGTAACAGGCTCGAGGGGCTGAACGGCCTCCTCCTGTTCCTAATGTAACAGACTCGAGGGGCTGAACGGCCTCCTCCTGTTCCTAATGTAACAGGCTCGAGGGGCTGAACGGCCTCCACCTTTTCCTAATGTAACAGGCTCGAGGGGCTGAATGGCCTCCTCCTTTTCCTAATGTTCTTTCTGTGTTGGTGCCGGTTACCGAGTTGATGCATTAATGTGCGGGTTACCTGATGGTTAAGCTCCCCCTGCTCCCTCCACCCCCCACAACAGACATAGACGAGTGCCGCCGATACACGGGCCGGATCTGTGCCCAGAAGTGCGAGAACACACCTGGCTCCTATCACTGCACCTGTGGGGATGGCTTCAAACTCACCGAGGATGGCCGCAACTGCGAAGGTAATTGTCGCTTCTTAACGTTTAATAAAAAGGTGCTCCCTCAGTACCGCCCCACCGACAGTACCGCCCCTCCGACAGTGCGGCGCTCCCTCACACACTCCTCCCCCTCTTTGCCCCCGGCCTCTCTCTGCCCCTCGCCCCCGGCCTCTCTCTGCCCCTCGCCCCCGGCCCCTCTCTGCCCCTCGCCCCCGGCCCCTCTCTGCCCCTCGCCCCCGGCCCCTCTCTGCCCCTCGCCCCCGGCCCCTCTCTGCCCCTCGCCCCCGGCCCCTCTCTGCCCCTCGCCCCCGGCCCCTCTCTGCCCCTCGCCCCCGGCCTCTCTCTGCCCCTCGCCCCCGGCCTCTCTCTGCCCCTCGCCCCCGGCCTCTCTCTGCCCCTCGCCCCCGGCCCCTCTCCCCCCGCCTCCCTCCGCATCTGCCTCTCTCTGCCCCTCACCCCTGCCGATCTCTGCCGTTGCCTTTCTCTGCCCCTGCCCCTCTCAATTCAATTTTCAATTCAATTCAAATCGCTTTATTGGCATGATGACAAGGTACATCTTATGTTGCCAAAGCATCGAAAAACATTCATGGTTGAACACAAAAATACCGATCTATCCATACAGTGTATAAACAGATATATCCCTGAGTGTATAAATATACATTCATATAATTTGTATATACTCTTTTCTTATATTTAGTGGTTGTCCCTCTGTTTATGGCAAGCTGTAACATAGTGTGCCGCTAGGGTTACACAATTTCTCTCTTCCCCTAGTAGGTATGGGAGTTTTTGGTCGTCATTCAAATTTCTGAATTTTGGGTAGAAATTCTCCCTGATATTTTCTACAAGCTGTGAGGAAGTGCATTTCTGTCTCCACCACTCCCTGACTGCAGTGAGAGCATATCCTGTCCTCTCTTGGTAGCCGGGTCTGCCTGTGTCTACCTTTTTCGATCGCCAGGCTATGCTCACTAAGTCTGTACATTGTCAAGGTTTTTCTCAGTTTGCTATCCTTTACCATGGTCAGGTAATCAGCCATGTTGTATTGTCTGTTTAGGGCCAAGTTGCAATTGAGTTTGTTTTGGGTTTTTGTTGTTTCTGCCCAATATGACAGATATTTTTCCTTTTGCTTATTGACGATTGTGTTGGGTCGAATTCTTTGTGTTACGCTGTCACTGTCCTGGGGCTGGTTATTGTTAGTAGTGTTAGTAGTTACTTCACTGAGTCCCAGGACTAGTTGACTGAGGGTATTCTTCTTTATGGTCAGCTCTTGGCATTTCAGGGCTTCGTAATGATAGCAGTGGGGGTTGCTCATTTTTAGGTGTTTCCAAAATTTGGTGGCTCTTTTTTGGATCGTGATTATGAATGGATATTGGCCTAGTTCTGCCCTGCATGCATTGTTTACGGTTTTCCTTTGAGTCCGGAGGATACATTTACAGAATTCTGCATGTAGGATCTCAATTGGGTGTTTGTCCCATTTTGCAAATTCTTCTTGTGTTAGCGGTCCCCACACCTCACTGCCATAGCGTGCAATTGGTTCAATTACTGATTTGAAAATTTTGAGCCTCTCTCTCTCTCTCTCTCTCCCCCCTGCCCCGTCCCCTGCCCCTTCCCCCTTTCCCCCCTCCCCTGCTTTTTCCCCTTCCCCTGCCTCTTCCTCTTCCCCATCCTCTGCCCCTTCCTCTGCCCCGCCTCTGCCTCTTCCCCTGCCTCTGCCTCTTTTCCCCGCCTCTTCCCCTGCCCCTGCCTCTTCCCCTTCCCCTTCCCCCTGCCCCTGCCTCTTCCCCTGGGAGAGTGATAGGAGATGAGAGCCTGCCGTTATTATTAACCTCAGGAACCTGCCTGTTCTTGTGGCGAGATTGACCATTCGATCGTGAACACAGTGTCTTGTTCCCCCCTTCAGACGTGAACGAATGCGAGACCAACCCCTGCAGCCAGAGCTGTGCCAACGTGTATGGATCGTTCCAATGTTACTGCAGACACGGGTACACCCTCAGCCGGATGGACAGGACAACCTGTGAAGGTGAGTTCCCAGTCGCACCTCTTTGTTTCGAGTGAATATCCCAACGTGTGGCGGCGATGAGGGAAGGGGACTTTTTAGGATGAGCTGAAGTTCATGGAAGGTGGCTCTTAAGTCTGGAGGTGACAAAGGCACGAAAATTAATCTTTCATGTTTGGACACTCCCGCATGGCTGGCACACGCCCCCACCTTCAGGAGGGGAACAAAGTTGAATTTGACACGAGTCCCATGTTTCACCTCGTCTGTATGATAAAATGTAACTACTGTCTCTCGGTGTCCCTCAGATATTGATGAGTGCTCGCTGACTGCCTCAACCCTTTGTGCTTATCGCTGCGTTAACACGCCCGGAACCTTCACTTGTGTTTGCCCTAAGGAGGGTTACGTCCTCTCACCCAATGGAAGGAACTGCAGAGGTACGTTTTATATTTAGTATATTAATTCTCAGGATGCGCAGTGGGGACAATTGCGAGGAGGGGGGAGAATGCCAGTGTCAATGTCTCACGCTCGCTTCATTCACCAGATCTTGACGAATGCGCATTAGGAACTCACAACTGCTCAACGGCCGAGACCTGTTTCAACATTCAGGGTGGATTTAAGTGCCTCTCCTTTGACTGCCCCACAAACTACAGGAGAGTGGCACAGAAGTAAGTCACCATTTTTGTATTTTTCCTTCCCCCCCCCCCCCCACGGCTGGCTGTGTGCAGGAACACCGCTATGACCAGCCAGAATGGAGATGATTGGGTAATTCCTCCATCAATCGCGAGTGCGACTGCTAACCAGCCTCCGTGCTCTGCAATCAGCCTGCTTTTATCGGGAGAAGTTGCTGTAGTTTCGGTCATTTGCTGTTTGCTCCGAGTCCTCTCCCCCCTCCATGTCATTGGCTGACACGGTGATGCTCTGATATTACTCACGCACCTTGTTTTTATTTCCCGTTGCCCGAGCAGCCGCTGCGAACGACTATCGTGCCAGGATTACGTCGAGTGCCAGATGGTGCCGCAGAGGATCACCTACTACCAGCTGAGCTTCCCCACCAACATCCGGGTGCCGGCCAACATCTTCCGCATCAGCCCTGCCCCGGTCTACGCGGGGGACAACATCCTGCTGGGCATCACCGAGGGTAACGAGGGCATGTACTTCAGCACCCGCCAGCTCAACAAGTACACGGGCTTCGTCTACCTGCAGCTGCAGCCGCGGGGGCCCAAGGACTTCCTGCTTGACGTGGAAATGACCTTGATCCGCCAGGGCACGGCCACCAAATTCATCGCAAGAATCTACGTCTTCATTACGGGCCCCGCTCTCTGATAGGAACAGCAATAGGCCATTTAGCCCCTCCAGCCTGTTCCGCCATTCAATGAGATCATGGCTGATCTGCGACCTAACTCCATATACCCGCCTTTGGCTAACAAAAATCGTTCAATCTCAGATTTAAAATTGACAGGTGCCTCGTGAAATGGAACCCCTTTTCCCTCAGCCACATCTTCACCTCTATAAGCTGCTTATCCCAACACCAATTTGCACGCGGCTCAGTTAATAAGCTCGAGATGGCCACCAGACTCTTTTCCCAACCATTCATTTATCTTCTCCTAGTTCCGGCCTGTGGGGTGCAACTGTGGCAGTGAGATATTGCTGCTCCCTCTGGACACCAAGAAATCACCCCCCCACCAAGACTGTAAATACGATTTCTCCTGGGGGTTAAAGTTGGAGTAAGAAATGTAAAAGAAAAACGTGTGCCTTTCACATCCCCAACCGAAGTGCTTCAACTCCAAGAAGTACCGTCACTAGGAAATCCAGCAAGCTCCCACAGCCATGTGACAATAACCAGCTCATCTGTTTGAATGATGGATAAATATTAGCCAGGACACCTAGAGGGAGCTTTACTCTATCTCACCTGTGCTGTACCTGCCCTGGGAGTGTTTGATGGGACAGTGTAGAGGGAGCTTTACTCTGTCTCTAACCCGTGCTGTACCTGCCCTGGGAGTGTTTGATGGGGACAGTGTAGAGGGAGCTTTACTCTGTATCTAACCTGTGCTGTACTGACAAACACACCGCCACAGTAAGCTGGACAAGAATGAATAGTAGCCATTTTGACTTAGTATTAGTTCTCTGTAACAGGCAGATGCTTAAATATGTTACGTTAAAAGTAATTAATATAAAACTACTTTGTCTATTGCTGTTTGTTTCCATTCATAATATATTAGTAAACTACACAGTTCTACATTCTGTCTCCAGTTATTTTAATTATAATTGTGCTACTGCTGTGTGATAACTTGTGGACACGCTTGGATTGCAAAAAGACTCGCATTTCTCCAGCACCTTTCACCACCTCAGCACGTCCCAAAGTATTTCACAGCCAATGCAGTACTTTTGAAGTGTGGTCACTGTTGTGATGTGGGAATCGCGTCGGACACCGGGGGAGAGCTGCTCCTCTGCCAATAGTGGCCGTGGTTTAACATCTCATCCGAAAGACGGCACCTCCGACCGTGCGGCGCTCCCTCAGTACTGCACTGGGAGTGTCAGCCTAGATTTTTGTGCTCGAGTCTCTGGAATGGGATTTGAACCCATAGCCCAGGCGAATGCTACCAACTGAACCAAGCAATCCCACTGCACCCTAAATAAAACAGCTTTTCCATTGCTAGAATACAGCAAACATACTGAAACTATGCATTGCACCAAATAAAATGTTCACTCTCTACAGATTTTGGGGGGAAAAAAGTTTCCTCATTTCTAGGCTGTGTCCCCTAGTCCTAGAATCCCCAACAGTTTATCACTTCCCCTTAATATCTTGAAAAGTTTGATCAAATCATCCCTTAACCTTCTAAATTCCAGTTTGTGTAATCGCTCCTCGTAATTTAACCCTTGGAGTCCGGGTATCATTCTAGTTAACCTGTGCTGCACTCCCTCCAAGACCAATATATCCTTCCTAAGGTGCGGTGCCCAGAACTGCTCCCAGTGCTCCAGGTGTGGTCTAACCAGGGTTTTGTACAGCTGCAGCATAACTTCTACCCCCTTGTATTCTAGTCCTCGAGATCTAAAGGCCAGCATTCCATTAGCCTTTCTGATTATTTTCTGGACCTGTTCGTGACATTTTAATGATCGATGTACTTGGACCTCCACTGTTTTTAGTTTTTCACCATTTAGAAAGTACCCTGTTCTATAATTTCTAGGTCCAAAGTGGATGACCTCACATTTGCCTACATTGAAATCCAGTTTTGCCCATTCACTTTAATAGCTCTTTGTAATTTTATACTTCCTTCTATAATGCCGCCCATCTTCGTGTCATCGGCAAACTTGGATGTAACTTTCTACCCCCATCATCTAAGTCGTTAAATCCAGCAAATAGTCGAGGCCCCAACACAGACCCCTGCAGGACACTAGTCACAGCCTGCCAATTTGATTACCTGCCCATTGTCTCCTGCCGCTCAGCCAGTTTCCTAACCAGGTCAATAATTTGCCTTCAATTCCATGGGCTTCAACCTTAGTTAACAGTCTCTTATGAGGGACTTTATCAAAAGCCTCCCGGAAGTCCATATAAATAACATCCATAGACATTCCCCCTGTCCACAACTTCAATCACCTCTTCAAAAAATTCAATCCGGTTCGTCAGGCATGACCTGCCTTTCACAAATCCACGCTGGCTCTCTCTGATCTGCTGGTTTCCCTCTCTCGACATTCTTAAATAGCAGAGTGACATGCGCAATTTCCCAATCTGAAGGGACGGTTCCCGAATCAAGAGAACTTTGGACGATTACAGTTCGGGCCATCTGCAATGTGCTCACCTACTTCCTTGAAAACCCTGGGACTGAAACTATCTGGTCCTGGGGATTTGTCACTCTGACGCAAAGTAATTATTCAACATGTCCACCAGTTCCTTACTTTCATTGACAACATCACCATTACCAGTTTTCAAGGGGTCCACATTGCTCCTGACCACCCCTTGGGTCAGAGCGATCATAAGATGATCGAATTCTTCATTAAGATGGAGAATGAAGTAGTTGACTCGGAGACTGGGGTCCTCAATTTAAATAAAGGAAACTACGATGGTCTGAGGAGCGAGTTGGGTAGGATTGATTGGGGAATGTCACTCAAAGGGTTGACGGTGGATAGGCAATGGCAAACATTCATAGACCGAATGGATGAACTACAGAATTTGTTCATCCCAGTTTGGCATAAAAATAAAACAAAAAAGGTGACCCAACCGTGGCTAACAAGGGAAATTAGGGATAGCATAAGGTCCAAGGAGAGGGCATATAAATTGGCCAGAAAAAGCAATAATCCTGAGGATTGGGAGCAGTTTAGGATTCAACAAAGGAGGTCAACGGGATTAATTAAGAAAGGGAAAATAGAATATGAGAGTAAGCTTGCAGGAAACATAAAAACTGATTGTAAAAGCTTTTATAGATATGTGAAGTCAAGCGTAGGTCCCTTGCAGTCAGAATTGGGGGAATTTATAATGGGGAACAAAGAAATGGCACACCAACTAAATACATATTTTGGTTCTGTCTTCACAAAGGAGGACACAAATAACCTTCGAGATATGCCGGGGAACATAGGGTCTGATGAAAGGGTGGAACTGAAAGAAATCAGTATTTGTAGGGAAATGGTGTTTGGAAAATTGATGGGACTGAAGGCCGATAAATCCCCAGGGCCTGATCATCTACATCCCAGGGTACTTAAGGAAGTGGCCCTAGAAATAGTAGATGCAATGCTGGTCATCTTCCAGAACTTGATAGACTCTGGAACGGTACCCATGGATTGGCGGGTAGCTAATGTTACCCCACTATTCAAAAAAGGTGGGGAATTATAGACCGGTAAGCTTGACATCGGTAGTGGGGAAAATGCTAGAGTCCATTATAAAAGATGTAATAGCAGAGCACTTGAAAAGCAGTGACTGGATCGGACAAAGTCAACATGGATTTACAAAAGGTAAATCATGCTTGACTAATCTGGAATTTTTTGAGGATGTAACTGGTAAAATAGATAAGGGAGAACCAGTGGATGTGTATTTGGACTTTCAGAAGGCTTTCGATAAGGTCCCGCATAAGAGATTAGCATGCAAAATTAAGGCACATGGGATTGGGGGCAAGGTATTGACTTGGATAGAGAACTGGTTGGCGGACAGAAAGCAAAGAGTTGGAATAAATGGGTCGTTTTCCGAGTGGCAGGCAGTGACTAGTGGGGTACCGCAAGGATCGGTCCTAGGACCCCAGCTGTTCACAATATATATTAATGATCTGGACGAGGGAATTGGATGTAATGTCTCCAAATTTGCAGATGACACAAAGCTGGGCGGGAGGGTATGCTGTGAGGAGGATGTCGTGAAACTCCAGCACGATTTGGACAGGTTGGGTGATTGGGCAGAAACATGGCAAATGCACTATAATGTGGATAAATGTGAGGTTATCCACTTTGGTGGCAAAAACAGGAAGGCAGATTATTTGAATGGCAATAGATTGGGAGAAGGGGAAGTGCAAAGAGACCTGGGTGTTCTTGTGCACCAGTCGCTGAAGGTAAGCATGCAGGTGCAGCAGGCGGTTAAGAAGGCAAATGGTATGTTGGCCTTCGTAGCAAGAGGGTTCGAGTACAAGAACAAGGATGACTTGCTGCAGTTGTACAGGGCCTTGGTGAGACCACACCTTGAGTATTGTGTGCAGTTTTGGTCGCCTTATCTGAGGAACGATGTTCTTGCCATGGAGGGAGTTCAGCGAAGATTCACCAGGCTGATACCTGGGATGGCAGGAATGATGTATGAGGAGAGATTGGGTCGATTGGGCTTATACTCGCTGGAGTTTAGAAGAATGAGAGGGGACCTCATTGAATCTTATAACATTCTAACAGGACTAGACAGACTAGATGCAGGATGTTCCCGATGGCGGGGGAGTCCAGAACCAGGGGTCACAGTCTAAGGATAAGGGGTAAGCCATTTAGGACAGAGATGAGGAGGAATTTCTTCACCCAGAGAGCGGTGAACCTGTGGAATTCTCTACCACAGAAGGCAGTTGAGGCCAATTCATTAAATATGTTCAAGAAGGAGTTGGATATATTTCTTAAGGCTAAAGGGATCAAGGGATATGGGGAGAAGGCAGTGACAGGGTACTGAAGTTGGATGATCTCATTAAATGGTGGAACAGGCTCGAGGGGCCGAATGGCCGACTCCTGCTCCTATCGTGTGTGTTGATTTTGATATCCCTTGCAAGATTCTTTTCATACTCCCTTTTTGTAGCTCTTACTAACCGGTTTTGTCACCCTTTGCTGTTCTTCGTGTCTCTCCCATTCACCAGGATCTGGGCTATTTTTTGCTCTTTTAGTTTGGTGTTGTCTCTTACCTCTTGTCGTCCATGGCTGTGTTTTTTTTTGGCAAGTCGAGCCCTTGCCTCTGAGGAGCAGAAACTGGTTCTGGATCACATTCGTTTTTGAACATCTCCCACTGATCATCTGTCGTTTACCCAGTTTACTGTGGACAGCCTCTGTGGCCGTACCCAAATCTGGAATCTGAGTAGCCGTTTCTCCCTTTCAGGCAGAACGGAATCAGGATCAGACTTCTAAGCAGGTAGGGGTTGAGGGCTAAGTTGCTTATAGTCATAGAATTTTACAGCACACTGAGCAAACAGCACAGGAACAGGCCATTGGGCCCAACTGCTCCGTGCGGTGTTTCTGCTCCATACCAGCCTCCTCCCACCCCCTCTTCATCTCACCCCATCAGCAAACCTTTTGTTCCTTTCTCCCTCATGTGTTTATCCAGCTTCCCCTTAAATGCATCTCCGCTATTCTCCTCGACCACTCCCTGTGGGAGCGAGTTCCACATTCTCACCACTCTCTGGGTGAAGAAGTTCCTCCTGAATTCCCCATTGGATTTATTAGTGACTGTCTTCTATTGACGGCCCCTAGTTCTGGTCTCCCCCACAAGTGGAAACATCTTCTCTACCTCCACCCCATCGAACCCCTCCCACCCCCCAGCCCCGTCGAACCCCTCCCCCCCCGCCCCGTCGAACCCCTCCCCCCCGCCCCATCGAACCCCTCCCCCCCGCCCCATCGAAAACCTTTCATAATTTTAAACACCTCGATCGGGCCACCCCAGACGAGACAGATGTTGGGGGCAAGGGCGAGGAGGTTAAAAAGACACAGGCTCATGACACTCTTCGGTATTTTTAAACACATTTCTAAACTTTTATTTCTAGTGGGACCCAATAGAAACCCAGAAAAAAAAAATAAAGCCAAAAGGAAACAATAGTTATAACAAAATTAATGACAGGCAAAATCTAATTACAATGCAGTCAGAGAATCTGTGGGGTGAGGGAGCTGCTCCAACCTTCCACCGATACCGGTCACTGTACACTGATAAACTCACCCCGCTGAAACACGAGAGCGACGGGCCGAGGCTGGCTCCAGATCTGTGCCTCCACACAGGGTCAGGCATGCAGTTCGGCCGCAGCACAATCTGCGGGGGGGGTGGTGGTGGAGGAGTGGGACGTTTGACCGGTTGTGGAGAGGGGGGGGGTGGGCCGGCTGTTTCTTCCCCCCCCCCACCCGCCCCAGTGCCCTGGGGGGGCCAATATTCATCCCTCCACCAACGCCTAAGAGCAGAGGGTCGGGTGATTATGACGCTGCTGTTTGTGGGAGCTTGCTGTGCGCAAATTAGCTGCCGCGATTCCTACATTACAACAGCGACTACACTTCAACGACAGAAAGAACTCGCGTTTCTCCAGGCCGCCTTTCACATCTTCGGGACGTCCCAGAGCGCCGAGCGCCCACTGAAGTACTTTCCGAATTGTGAGGTGGGAAACGCGGCAGCCAACAAGCTCCCACAAACGGCAGCGGGGGTGAGCGATCGGGTCATCTGTTCCCGTTCGGTGTTGATCGAGGATGGGAATTTAGGACCCAGGAGACCAGGGAGGACTCCCTCCTGCTCTTCCCGGTTACAGGGTGGGCAGGGGAGCACCAGGCAAACCATACAAACACTGTCCTTTCAGGGTGCCCGCCGGCCCTTTTAACTGCTCGCCGCAGACTGTCCCCCCCACGCTGGGAGAAAAGACAAAATTAAAACATTTTCGTGGATCAAAACTATATACACAGAACAGTTTCTTCTCTTGTTTTGTGTCTGTTTTTTTTTTTTAAACTCAGCTATTTTCTGTTTTAAAAAAACAAAGTTACTTCACCGACAGGCATGGTCCTGTGTTCAAGTGGCATAATTACACAGGCGAGAGAGAGAGGGAGGGAGGGAGCAAGCGTTGCGGCAGGCATCGAGAAACCTCCCGTTGCCGTGCGTAGGATTCGTGGACGTCAGCGAGGAAAAGCTCTTCGGGTCTTCAACCCCACTCCTCCCCTTTGCCCAGCCGGATTGTTTTGGGGGGGGGGGGCGGTGGGGGTAACGGTGATCTTCGCATCCCGTGCAGCACAAAGGCACCCCTCAGGTCCT
Organism: Somniosus microcephalus; assembly: GCF_052327205.1. Lineage (NCBI taxonomy): Eukaryota > Metazoa > Chordata > Chondrichthyes > Squaliformes > Somniosidae > Somniosus > Somniosus microcephalus. The sequence goes on from NW_028225185.1 coordinate 27,789,278, forward strand.
CCGCTCGGAACTGCGACAAGTAGTTTAATACTTCGTGTACAGAGTACGTGCCGGTAAAGAACAAAAAAAAGAGGCCTTTCTCTCGCAGCCCCGCCCCCGCCCCCCCAGCCGTTCAAAAAGTGTTGCAGTCTGCAGCGACTGTGCTTCTCACACTGACGTCAAATAATAAGCATGATACGTTATTCTTGCTGAGGAAGTAAACCCTCCTTTTCTCCTTCATAAAATCTCCGCTGAAAATGTTCTCGGTAAAGACACAGAAACAAAACATGCCGGGAGAATCGAAGGGCTCCGAATTCCCCCCCTCCCACAAAACGCTGGTTTCTGGCCATCAAAGTCGCCGGCAACCGATCGCTGCCTCTCGATAGGAACGACGCTCGTCAGGACGCGTCCTGTTCCTCCCCGTTGCCCACCCCACCCTCCCACCCCACCCTCCGGCGCTTGGACAGGACGAGCAGGGGCGGGGAGGGGAACCGTGAGACACGCACAGACAGATTCGATTAACTGTGCTGCCTCCGACGAGGTAAATCTCGTCACGCAGGTGAGCGGAGTTACCTGGCAGAGAGCGGCAAGCGCTTTTAATCCCCGCCTTCTCCCCGCCCCGGTTTTATATTTCCCCCCCCCCCCCCCCGCCCCCCATTACAATGAAGCTCTTTGCGCCTCGCTGATCTTTAAATCCTAATGCGGTTGGTTTGTTTTTTTGCTTCCACCTCCCCCCGCCCCCCCCCCCACCCCTCCCTCTCGATCGCTCTCGGTAGGTGAGGCCAGTCATCCCTGGTCCGGCTGAGTCCAGAGTCTCTCGGGCGACACGCGTCCTCGCCAAGCTGCTGAGGGGGTGGCCGTCAATCATAACTGCTGAAACACAAAAGAAGAAGTGCTCAGGTATCCCAGGCCGAGGCAAGGCAAAGGACTGGAGAAAGATTGCACGCTTAGCTCTCTCCGTTTAACACCCCCACTACCCCATCCTGAAACACAGAGTGCAACCACAGGTCGCAATGTGAACTATGCACAGTTTTGGTCTCCTTGTCTGAGGAAGGATATACTTGCCTTGGAGGCGGTGCAACGAAGGTTCACTAGATCGATTCCTGGGTTGTCCTATGAGGAGAGATTGAGTAGACTGGGCCGATACTCTCTGGAGTTTAGAAGAATGAGAGGTGATCTCATTGAAACATTAAAGATTCTGAGGGGGATTGACAGGGTCGATGCTGAGAGGCTGTTTCCCCTGGCTGGAGAGTCTAGAACCAGGGGTCACAGTCTCAGGATAAGGGGTCGGCCATTCAGGACTGAGATGAGGAGGAATTTCTTCACTCAGAGGGCGGTGAATCTTTGGAATTCTCTGCCCCAGAGGGCTGTGGAGGCTCAGTCGTTGTGTCTATTCAAGGCTGAGATCGAGAGATTTTTGGACTCTCGGGGAATCGAGGGATTGGGCGGGAAAGCGCAGTTGAGGTCGAAGTTCAGCCATGATCTTATTGAATGGCGGAGCAGGCTCGAGGGGCCGAATGGCCGACTCCTGCTCCTAGGAGGAGATTGGGCACAGGGAGGGAAAGGGGAGCGAAATGGCAAAACAGGAGACCCACCTCCACTCCGTTGTGTGTGATTGGACTCTGTGACGCTCTGAAATCCCCTCCCTGATGCTCTGGTGTGCGATTGGCTTTCGCCGCTGGGCTGGCGGCCTCCGACTTGCTCCTCTTTGGCTCGGCGGGTTCCAGCTCCTCGGCCTCCTCCTGCCCCGGCAGAAGGAAAGAGTCTCCTCTCTCCGGTTTCCTCTTCCTCCGTTTCTCTGCCGAGTCCTTCCCTCGCACTTTTGCGAGCTTGCTTTCCAATTTCTCGATCTGAGGAGTGTGAACAAAAAAAATTCCCTGAGGGACCCCGAGTGAATATACCTCTCTCAGCAGAGAGAGTGTGAACGAATACTTGTGGGGCAGGAGACCCTGACTCAACCGAGCTCAGCAACGTCACCGCTGAGTCAGATCATAAAGCTAGTCGGGAGCGCATGTAGAAAGATACGGTCAGTGTGGAACAAGAACCAATTGTATTTGTATCGTGCCTTTAACGTAGTCAAACGTCCCAAAGCGCTTCACAGTAGCGATTATCAAACATATTTGACACCGAGCCACATAAGGAGATACTAGGGACGGGTGACCAAAAGGTGGTGAAAGAGGTCGGTTTTAAAGAGCGTCGTAAAGGAGGAGAGAGAGAGGCGAAGAGGTTTAGGGAGGGAATTCCAGAGCTTGGGGCCCAGGCGGCTGAAGGCACGGCCGCCCAAGGTGGAGCGATGGAAATCGGGGGGGGGGGGGGGGGGGGGCGAGAGGGCAGAATTGGAGGAGCGCAGAGATCTCGGGGGGGGGGGGGGGTGGTTTGTAGGGGCTGGAGGAGGTTACAGACATAGGGAGGATTGTAGGGGCTGGAGGAGGTTACAGAGATAGGGTGGGTTGTAGGGGCTGGAGGAGATTACAGAGATAGGGAGGGTTGTAGGGGCTGGAGGAGGTTACAGAGATAGGGAAGGTTGTAGGGGCTGGAGGAGGTTACAGAGATAGGGAGGGGTGTAGGGGCTGGAGGAGGTTACAGAGATAGGGAGGGTTGTAGGGGCTGGAGGAGGTTACAGAGATAGGGAGGGTTGTAGGGGCTGGAGGAGGTTACAGAGATAGGGTGGGTTGTAGGGGCTGGAGGAGGTTACAGAGATAGGGAGGGTTGTAGGGGGCTGGAGGAGGTTACAGAGATAGGGAGGGTTGTAGGGGCTGGAGGAGGTTACAGAGATAGGGTGGGTTGTAGGGGCTGGAGGAGGTTACAGAGATAGGGAGGGTTGTAGGGGCTGGAGGAGGTTACAGAGATAGGGAGGGTTGTAGGGGCTGGAGGAGGTTACAGAGATAGGGAGGGTTGTAGGGGCTGGAGGAGGTTACAGAGACAGGGAGGGTTGTAGGGGCTGGAGGAGGTTACAGAGATAGGGAGGGGTGTAGGGGCTGGAGGAGGTTACAGAGATAGGGAGGATTGTAGGGGCTGGAGGAGGTTACAGAGATAGGGAGGGGTTGTAGCGCCTGGAGGAGGTTACAGAGATAGGGAGGGTTGTAGGGGCTGGAGGAGGTTACAGAGATAGGGAGGGTTGTAGGGGCTGGAGGAGGTTACAGAGATAGGGAGGGTTGTAGGGGCTGGAGGAGGTTACAGAGATAGGGAGGGGTGTAGGGGCTGGAGGAGGTTACAGAGATAGGGAGGGTTGTAGGGGCTGGAGGAGGTTACAGAGATAGGGAGGGGTGTAGGGGCTGGAGGAGGTTACAGAGATAGGGAGGGTTGTAGGGGCTGGAGGAGGTTACAGAGATAGGGAGTGTTGTAGGGGCTGGAGGAGGTTACAGAGATAGGGAGGGGTGTAGGGGCTGGAGGAGGTTACAGAGATAGGGAGGGTTGTAGGGGCTGGAGGAGGTTACAGAGATAGGGAGGGTTGTAGGGGCTGGAGGAGGTTACAGAGATAGGGAGGGGTGTAGGGGCTGGAGGAGGTTACAGAGATAGGGAGGGTTGTAGGGGCTGGAGGAGGTTACAGAGATAGGGAGGGGTGTAGGGGCTGGAGGAGGTTACAGAGATAGGGAGGGGTGTAGGGGGCTGGAGGAGGTTACAGAGATAGGGAGGAGCAAGGCCATGGAGGGATTCGAACACAAGGGCGAGAATTTTAAATCGAGTCGTTGCTGGACTGGGAGCCAGTGTAGGTCAGTGAGCAGGGGGTGATGGGTGAACGGGACTGGGTGTGAGTTTGGACACGGGGCAGTGAGCACAGGGGGTGATGGGTGAACGGGACTGGGTGTGAGTTAGGACACGGGGCAGTGAGCACAGGGGGTGATGGGTGAACGGGACTGGGTGTGAGTTAGGACACGGGGCAGTGAGCACAGGGGGTGATGGGCGAACGGGACTGGGTGTGAGTTAGGACACGGGGCAGTGAGCACAGGGGGTGATGGGTGAACAGGACTGGGTGTGAGTTAGGACACGGGGCAGTGAGCACAGGGGGTGATGGGTGAACGGGACTGGGTGTGAGTTAGGACACGGGGCAGTCGAGTTTTGGATGAGCTCAAGTTTGCGTAGGGTGGAATGTGGGAGGCCGGCCAGGAGTGCGTTGGAATAGTCAAGTCTGGAGGTAACGAAGATATGGATCAGGGTTTCAGCAGCGGATGAGCTGAGGCGGGGCGGAGACGGGCGATGTTACGGAGGTGGAAGTAGGTGGTCTGTGTTATGCTGTGGATATGTGGTCGGAAGCTCATTTCAGGGTCAAATATGACCCCAAGGTTGCGAACAGTGTGGATCAGCCTCAGACAGATGTTAGGGAGAGGGATGGAGTCGGTGGCTCGGGAACGGAGTTTGTGGCAGGGACCGAAAACAATGGCTTCGGTCTCCCCGATATTTAATTGGAGGGAATAATGCGAGATAGGCCAGTCTCAGCAAAGCACGCATCACCTTCAGGCTAAAGCAGTGTCGTTCAATACTAGCCACAGGTGGGGTCACACCCAATACAATACAATACAAATCGCTTTATTGGCATGATAAGGTACATCTTATGTTGCCAAAGCATCAAAATACATTTATGGTTGAACACATAAACGCGGTTCCATTCATACAGTGTATAAACAGGTATATCCCTGAGTTTATAAATATATTTTCGCCTTGTTTATATATACTCTTGTCTTAGTTTACTGGTTGTCCCTCTGTTCATGGCAAGCTGTAACATAGTGTGCCGCCAGTGTTACACAGCTTCTCTCCTCCCCCAGTAGGAATGGGAGTTTTTGGTTGTCAAGTCAGATTTCTGAATTCAGGGCATATTTGTGAGAATTTTTGATAGAAATTCTCTCTGATGCCCTGATATTTTCCACAGGCTGTGAGGAAGTGCATCTCTGTCTCAACTACTCCCTGACTGCAGTGAGTAGACACCCACACCCTTTTGGCCGTACACACTAATTTTAACAGTAAATGCACATCACGCCTGTACATTTAGTTACCATCTCCCACCATTCAGTAACCAGGGAAGTAAAGCAGCCACAACGATCAAACAACACGCGCAGGCTCTGCTTTCCTCCTCACCACTTCACCAACAAGCGCACAAAGGGTTAAAGTCCACGTGGACGCAGGGTGCGAGTGAGTGTTGGGATCACGCAGGGCGCCACACGCACTGCACCGGTCGGTGATAGACGCAGGCTCACTGCCACCATCTCAAGGGTTGGGCAATAAATACTGGCCGCGCCAGCGATGCCCACACCCGCACAATGAATTTCTTTTAATAGCACAGGAGGCCAACGGAGCATGGTGAGGATGTGGGTGATGGGACAGTGTCACGTTACATCGGGCGTACAGCACAGGAACAGGCCATTCGGCCCTTCTGCTCCGTGCTGGTGTTTCTGCTCCACACCAGCCTCCTCCCGCCCCCTCTCCATCTCACCCCATCACCATCTCCTTCTATTCCCGTCTCCCTCGTCCGTTTATCCAGCTTCCCCGTAAATACATTTGTGCGATTCGCCTCGACCACTCCCTGTGGCAGCGAGTTCCACATTCTCGCCACTCTCTCGGTAAAGAAGTTTCTCCTGAATTCTCGATTAGATTTATTAGTGACTCTTATTTTGACGGCCCCGAGTTCTGGTCTTCCCCCACAAGTGGAAACATCTTCCCTACGTCTACCCGATCGAAACCCCTTAAATCAATTTAAAGACTTCCAACAGGGCACCCCTCAGTCTTCTCTTTTCTAGAGGAAAGAGTCCCAGCCGGTTCAGCCTTAAGTATAAGTATAGCTTCTCAGTTCTGGTATCATCGTTGTATCATCTGTATCTAACCCGTGCTGTCCCTGCCCTGGGAGTGTTTGATGGGACAGTGTAGAGGGAGCTTTACTCTGTATCTAACCCGTGCTGTACCTGTCCTGGGAGTGTTTGATGGGGACAGTGTAGAGGGAGCTTTACTCTGTATCTAACCCGTGCTGTACCTGCCCTGGGAGTGTTTGATGGGGACAGTGTAGAGGGAGCTTTACTCTGTATCTAACCCGTGCTGTACCTGCCCTGGGAGTGTTTGATGGGGACAGTGTAGAAGGAGCTTTACTCTGTATCTAACCCATGCTGTACCTGCCCTGGGAGTGTTTGATGGGGACAGTGTAGAGGGAGCTTTACTCTGTATCTAACCCCGTGCTGTACCTGCCCTGGGAGTGTTTGATGGGACAGTGTAGAGGGAGCTTTACTCTGTATCTAACCCCGTGCTGTACCTGCCCTGGGAGTGTTTGATGGGACAGTGTAGAGGGAGCTTTACTCTGTATCTAACACATGCTGTACCTGCCCTGGGAGTGTTTGATGGGGACAGTGTAGAGGGAGCTTTACTCTGTATCTAACCCGTGCTGTACCTGCCCTGGGAGTGTTTGATGGGACAGTGTAGTGGGAGCTTTACTCTGTATCTAACCCCGTGCTGTACCTGCCCTGGGAGTGTTTGATGGGACAGTGTAGAGGGAGCTTTACTCTGTATCTAACCCGTGCTGTACCTGCCCTGGGAGTGTTTGATGGGGACAGTGTAGAGGGAGCTTTACTCTGTATCTAACCCGTGCTGTACCTGCCCTGGGAGTGTTTGATGGGGACAGTGCAGAGGTAGCTTTACTCTGTATCTAACCCCGTGCTGTACCTGCCCTGGGAGTGTTTGATGGGACAGTGTAGAGGGAGCTTTACTCTGTATCTAACACATGCTGTACCTGCCCTGGGAGTGTTTGATGGGGACAGTGTAGAGGGAGCTTTACTCTGTATCTAACCCGTGCTGTACCTGCCCTGGGAGTGTTTGATGGGACAGTGTAGTGGGAGCTTTACTCTGTATCTAACCCCGTGCTGTACCTGCCCTGGGAGTGTTTGATGGGACAGTGTAGAGGGAGCTTTACTCTGTATCTAACCCGTGCTGTACCTGCCCTGGGAGTGTTTGATGGGGACAGTGTAGAGGGAGCTTTACTCTGTATCTAACCCCGTGCTGTACCTGCCCTGGGAGTGTTTGATGGGACAGTGTAGAGGGAGCTTTACTCTGTATCTAACCCGTGCTATACCTGCCCTGGGAGTGTTTGATGGGACAGTGTAGAGGGAGCTTTACTCTGTATCTAACCCGTGCTGTACCTGCCCTGGGAGTGTTTGATGGGCTAGTGTAGAGGGAGCTTTACTCTGTATCTAACCCGTGCTGTACCTGCCCTGGGAGTGTTTGATGGGGACAGTGTAGAGGGAGCTTTACTCTGTATCTAACCCGTGCTGTACCTGCCCTGGGAGTGTTTGATGGGACAGTGTAGTGGGAGCTTTACTCTGTATCTAACCCCGTGCTGTACCTGCCCTGGGAGTGTTTGATGGGACAGTGTAGAGGGAGCTTTACTCTGTATCTAACCCGTGCTGTACCTGCCCTGGGAGTGTTTGATGGGGACAGTGTAGAGGGAGCTTTACTCTGTATCTAACCCGTGCTGTACCTGCCCGGGGAGTGTTTGATGGGACAGTGTAGTGGGAGCTTTACTCTGTATCTAACCCCGTGCTGTACCTGCCCTGGGAGTGTTTGATGGGACAGTGTAGAGGGAGCTTTACTCTGTATCTAACCCGTGCTGTACCTGCCCTGGGAGTGTTTGATGGGGACAGTGTAGAGGGAGCTTTACTCTGTATCTAACCCGTGCTGTACCTGCCCTGGGAGTGTTTGATGGGACAGTGTAGTGGGAGCTTTACTCTGTATCTACCCCGTGCTATACCTGCCCTGGGAGTGTTTGATGGGACAGTGTAGAGGGAGCTTTACTCTGTATCTAACCCCGTGCTGTACCTGCCCTGGGAGTGTTTGATGGGGACAGTGTAGAGGGAGCTTTACTCTGTATCTAACCCCGTGCTGTACCTGCCCTGGGAGTGTTTGATGGGACAGTGTAGAGGGAGCTTTACTCTGTATCTAACCCCGTGCTGTACCTGCCCTGGGAGTGTTTGATGGGGACAGTGTAGAGGGAGCTTTACTCTGTATCTAACCCCGTGCTGTACCTGCCCTGGGAGTGTTTGATGGGGACAGTGTAGAGGGAGCTTTACTCTGTATCTAACCCGTGCTGTACCTGCCCTGGGAGTGTTTGATGGGGACAGTGTAGAGGAAGCTTTACTCTGTATCTAACCCCGTGCTGTACCTGCCCTGGGAGTGTTTGATGGGGACAGTGTAGAGGGAGCTTTACTCTGTATCTAACCCCGTGCTGTACCTGCCCTGGGAGTGTTTGATGGGACAGTGTAGAGGGAGCTTTACTCTGTATCTAACCCGTGCTATACCTGCCCTGGGAGTGTTTGATGGGACAGTGTAGAGGGAGCTTTACTCTGTATCTAACCCGTGCTGTACCTGCCCTGGGAGTGTTTGATGGGCTAGTGTAGAGGGAGCTTTACTCTGTATCTAACCCGTGCTGTACCTGCCCTGGGAGTGTTTGATGGGGACAGTGTAGAGGGAGCTTTACTCTGTATCTAACCCGTGCTGTACCTGCCCTGGGAGTGTTTGATGGGACAGTGTAGAGGGAGCTTTACTCTGTATCTAACCCCGTGCTGTACCTGCCCTGGGAGTGTTTGATGGGACAGTGTAGAGGGAGCTTTACTCTGTATCTAACCCGTGCTGTACCTGCCCTGGGAGTGTTTGATGGGACAGTGTAGAGGGAGCTTTACTATGTATCTAACCCCGTGCTGTACCTGCCCTGGGAGTGTGATGGGACAGTGTAGAGGGAGCTTTACTCTGTATCTAACCCCGTGCTGTACCTGCCCTGGGAGTGTTTGGTGGGGACAGTGTAGAGGTAGCTTTACTCTGTATCTAACCCGTGCTGTACCTGCCCTGGGAGTGTTTGATGGGACAGTGTAGAGGGAGCTTTACTCTGTATCTAACCCATGCTGGACCTGCCCTGGGAGTGTTTGATGGGGAAAGTGTAGAGGGAGCTTTACTCTGTATCTAACCCGTGCTGTACCTGCCCTGGGAGTGTTTGATGGGGACAGTGCAGAGGGAGCTTTACTCTGTATCTAACCCGTGCTGTACCTGTCCTGGGAGTGTTTGATGGGGACAGTGTAGAGGGAGCTTTACTCTGTATCTAACCCGTGCTGTGCCTGCCCTGGGAGTGTTTGATGGGACAGTGTAGAGGGAGCTTTACTCTGTATCTAACCCGTGCTGTACCTGCCCTGGGAGTGTTTGATGGGGACAGTGTAGAGGGAGCTTTACTCTGTATCTAACCCGTGTCTTGGGCGAGTTTGACGCTGAAATCGGTGCCTGAACAGGAATGAACCTTCTGAAAAATGCGGCCCTTGCACGAATCGTGGTCCACTGTGTCCGGGAATGAAGAGAGGCCTCACTTAAAACACTAAGCTGGACGTTGAGAGCCAGCAGATGGATCACCCAGGAACACACTGGTCGCGTCACTGCTCTCGGAGCTGTTTGAAGTGTTAAACGGCCTCTCAGTTGGATGCAACCCATGGGCCCGATGCTGATAAACACACAATGAATGCATCCAGGAATGTTATCCTTGAATCAGGATCTCCATAAATGAAGACACAAAACAAGAGGTCACGGCTTTAAAGATGAGAATACATGATTTGAATTCATTGCTTCTCCTCCTCCTTCCTTCCCTCCCCGAAGCTGTTGTTTCCCTCGTCGGTTAGGGGGGGGTTCGTGTTACTCAGGGCCCACGACAGCCTCCACAGCCTCGCCTCACCAGCTGGCGATCGCACCCAACCCTGAAAAGCACGGCTGCGGGGCGGGGGGGGGCGGTTAGGGAGCGACGGTCGGCACCCGACCTCCGCACTTGCCCAGTGGCCAGCACAGATGCTCCCTGTAGGCCGCGCGTCGCTCTGCGCGGCCTGGCCTCTTTTAACGTGCAGAACTTTTGAATTTCTGCGCCGGCGCGGTGTTTACGATGTGAAAGCCGGTGAGCGGCCTGTGCGGGACCCTTCTTATTGCGGCGCGACCGCGCCAGTCGTACCTTAGCGGGCACACTGGGCATCAGTGGAACATGGGAACAGGAGGAGCCCATTCGTCCCCTTGAGCCTGCTCCATCATTCAATCAGACTGTGCTGATCTGTACCCTAACTCCATTTACCTGCCGTGGCTCCACAACCCTCAATACAGCCTTGTCCAACAATCTCAGTCAAACTATCAATCTCAGTCTTGGCATTTTCAATTGGCGCCCAGCCTCGACAGCTTTTTGTGGAGGGGGAAGTTCCAGATTTCCACCACCCTTTGTGTGAAGATCGGCACCCCATCCACCATCTTAAACATTCACTCCCTCCACCACCGGCGCACCGTGACTGCAGTGTGCACCATCTACAAGATGCACTGCAGCAACTCGCCAAGGCTTCTTCGGCAGCACCTCCCAAACCCGCCACCTCTTCCACCTAGAAGGACAAGGGCAGCAGGCGCACGGGAACACCACCACCTCCAACTCACACACCATCCTAACTTAGAATTATATCGGCCGTTCCTTCATCGTCGCTGGGTCAAAATCCTGGAACTCCCTCCCTAACAGCGCTGTGGGAGCACCTTCACCACACGGACTGCAGCGGTTCAAGAAGGCGGCTCACCACCGCCTTCTCAAGGGGCAACTAGGGATGGGCAATAAATGCTGGTCTTGCCAGCGACGCCCACATCCCATAAGAATGAATTTTTAAAAAGTGCTTCCTGACATCATCCCTGAACGGCCTGGCTCTATTTTGAAGGTTCTGCCCCCTTTCCAACCCCACCACCCCCCCTCCTCCTCTGTCAATCCTGAGTGATTCCTCCCCGCCCGACCCCTCTGCACCCAGTCCCGACACGGAGTCCCGCACGTGTACTCCGCACCGGACCAGGGGGCGGCCCGGCCCGGGACTTCGCCGACTCGCGTCCCGCTCATTCTCTTCCGACTTACTTGTAGCAGCTTCTGGATCTTCTCCCGGGGCGGCGAGCGCACTGCCTGCAGGACCCGGCAGAGGTTCTGGTTTTCATCCAACGTCACCTCCAGCAGGTCCCCGTCGATCATCAGCTGCTCCAGCTGCTGCTGGACCGCCTCGGAGAGCTCGACGGCCGGGCATTCCAGGCGTAGCTCGTCCACATCTACTCATGGGGGGGGGGGGCAAGGGGAAAAAGGTACACTGTTTACAGCCGGGGCCTGGAGACTTTATACACACCGGCGCTCACTCATTCCTCACCACATTCGCTCACATCTGATCACCCGTTATGAGGATTTCAACCCCAGAGTTATCTGCTGCAAGACCCTCCAAAAGAATAGTCTTTCAGCAGTTAAACATTCATTAAAACTTCCATTTTACACAGTTTCCATCTCCAGCAACTTTTACCCCAACGAGAGGTGGCAGGAGCAAGAGACAAGGAGACAAGAATATAATTACTGCAGCCTGTCACTCACTCCCGGGTATCTGGTATTCTATATATAAACCCCCCGGACCCCTCGATTAGATTCCAGCCTGTAACTCACTCCCGGGTACCTGTTATTCTATATATAAACCCCCGGAACCCTCGATTAGATTCCAGCCTGTAACTCACTCCCGGGTATCTGTTATTCTATATATAAACCCCCCGGACCCCTCGATTAGATTCCAGCCTGTAACTCACTCCCGGGTACCTGTTATTCTATATATAAACCCCCGGAACCCTCGATTAGATTCCAGCCTGTAACTCACTCCCGGGTATCCGTTATTCTATATATAAAACCCCCGAACCCCTCGATTAGATTCCAGCCTGTAACTCACTCCCGGGTATCTGTTATTCTATATATAAACCCCCCCAAACACCTCGATTAGATTCCAGCCTGTAACTCACTCCCGGGTATCTGGTATTCTATATATAAACCCCCCGAACCCCTCGATTAGATTCCAGCCTGTAACTCACTCCTGGGTATCTGTTATTCTATATATAAACCCCCCGAACCCCCCGATTAGATTCCAGCCTGTAACTCACTCCCGGGTATCTGGTATTCTATATATAAACCCCCCGGACCCCTCGATTAGATTCCAGCCTGTAACTCACTCCCGGGTATCCGTTATTCTATATATAAACCCCCCGAACCCCTCGATTAGATTCCAGCCTGTAACTCACTCCCGGGTATCTGGTATTCTATATATAAACCCCCCGGACCCCTCGATTAGATTCCAGCCTGTAACTCACTCCCGGGTATCTGTTATTCTATATATAAACCCCCCGAACCCCTCGATTAGATTCCAGCCTGAAACTCACTCCCGGGTATCAGTTATTCTATACATAAACCCCCCGGACCCCTCGATTAGATTCCAGCCTGTAACTCACTCCCGGGTATCTGGTATTCTATATATAAACCCCCCGGACCCCTCGATTAGATTCCAGCCTGTCACTCACTCCCGGGTATCTGGTATTCTATATATAAACCCCCGAACCCCTCGATTAGATTCCAGCCTGTAACTCACTCCCGGGTATCTGTTATTCTATATATAAACCCCCCGGACCCCTCGATTAGATTCCAGCCTGTCACTCACTCCCGGGTATCTGGTATTCTATATATAAACCCCCCGGACCCCTCGATTAGATTCCAGCCTGTAACTCACTCCCGGGTATCTGGTATTCTATATATAAACCCCCCGAACCCCTCGATTAGATTCCAGCCTGTAACTCACTCCCGGGTATCTGGTATTCTATATATAAACCCCCCGGACCCCTCGATTAGATTCCAGCCTGTAACTCACTCCCAGGCATCTGTTATTCTATATATAAACCCCCCGAACCCCTCGATTAGATTCCAGCCTGTAACTCACTCCCGGGTATCTGTTATTCTATATATAAACCCCCCGAACCCCTCGATTAGATTCCAGCCTGTCACTAACTCCCGGGTATCTGGTATTCTATATATAAATCCCC
>NW_028225185.1:27807102-27844602 GCF_052327205.1 Somniosus microcephalus
GGTCCCTCAAACTGAGCAAGGGAGATGTGTAACTGGGCCACGCACCCGCTCAGGCACGAACCAGAACCCCATCGTTACAAAGCTGATCCACACTGGGTGATGGGCTACGTACGATTCAACTACCAACTCTCCACACACCCCTCCACCTCCCTCCCAGCCAATGCAGCATTGACCTCACACACACAAAACAACACTCCCTCAGTCCTGCCCTCCGACAGTGCGGCGCTCCCTCAGTACCGCCCCTCCGACAGTGCGGCGCTACCTCAGTACCGCCCCTCCGTCAGTGCGGCGCTCCCTCAGTACTGCCCCTCCGACAGTGCGGCCCTCCCTCAGTACTGCCCCTCCCACAAAGCGGCGCTCCCTCAGTACCGCCCCTCCGACAGTGCAGCGCTCCCTCAGTACTGCCCCTCCGACATGCGGCGCTCCCTCAGTACCGCCCCTCCGACAGTGCGGCGCTCCCTCAGTACCGCCCCCTCCGACAGTGCGGCGCTCCCTCAGTACCGCCCCTCGAACAGTGCTGCGCTCCCTCAGTACCGCCCCTCCGACAGTGCCGCGCTCCCTCAGTACCGCCGCTCCGACAGTGCGGTTCCCTCAGGTCCAGCCTCCTACCTTTTTCTGGTGGTTCAACGTCCGGCTCCTCTCCTTCAGCGCGATGGTCTCCTTCACCATCTGGTTGTGCAGCCGTTGCCGCACCTCCGTCAGTCTCTCCAGGACGCTGACCACCTCCTTGGTGGCCATGGCCCGCCGGGCGCGGTCCTGCCACATGATGGCCCTCTCGGTCAGGCACTGCAGCGCCTCGCCCTCGGGCAGCCTGACCGGCAGCTTCTGCAGGGCCACCAGCAGCGAGAGGATGATCTCCAGGCGAGGCCGCCGAGACCGCAGGCACAGGGGGCACAGGAACTTGGCGTCCCACTCCCACCAGGCTGCCGAGTGCTTCTGGTTGGTCAGCTTGGGGCAGTTGACGCAGGTGCCGTGAAACCAGTCCTTGCAGAGCTCACACTGCAGCATTAAGTCCCCCGCCGGCTGCCCGCACATGCACAGGTCCATTTTGTCGTCCTGCTGCTCCGAACAAGGCTTGGCCGCGTTGCTCTGCCGCAGCACGCGGATTCCTTCCTTCTCCTTCTGCTCCGCTTCTTTGAAAGCCAGAATCTGCAACGGGGGGGACAGGGGGGGGTGCGAAGGAGAAAAAACATTTCAGAAAAAAGAACTAGATGGCGTAATCAGAGGACTCGCTGGATCAGAAGGTTAAAGCCTTTGGTCTGCACGGGCACTACAAGGGGCTGTTACCCAGCCATTCAGTAAACCCAATGTGTAACCGTGCCACCTTTCACCACGACCCCTCCCGTGTGAGGAGCTGATCAATTCAGAACTATAGGAACAGGAGGAGGCCATTCAGCCCCTCGAGCCTGTTACATTAGGAACAGGAGGAGGCCATTCAGCCCCTCGAGCCTGTTACATTAGAAACAGGAGGAGGCCATTCAGCCCCTCGAGCCTGTTACATTAGGAACAGGAGGAGGCCGTTCAGCCCCCTCGAGCCTGTTACATTAGGAACAGGAGGAGGCCGTTCAGCCCCCTCGAGCCTGTTACATTAGGAACAGGAGGAGGCCGTTCAGCCCCCTCGAGCCTGTTACATTAGGAACAGGAGGAGGCCGTTCAGCCCCCTCGAGCCTGTTACATTAGGAACAGGAGGAGGCCGTTCAGCCCCCTCGAGCCTGTTACATTAGGAACAGGAGGAGGCCGTTCAGCCCCCTCGAGCCTGTTACATTAGGAACAGGAGGAGGCCGTTCAGCCCCCTCGAGCCTGTTACATTAGGAACAGGAGGAGGCCGTTCAGCCCCCTCGAGCCTGTTACATTAGGAACAGGAGGAGGCCGTTCAGCCCCCTCGAGCCTGTTACATTAGGAACAGGAGGAGGCCGTTCAGCCCCCTCGAGCCTGTTACATTAGGAACAGGAGGAGGCCGTTCAGCCCCCTCGAGCCTGTTACATTAGGAACAGGAGGAGGCCGTTCAGCCCCCTCGAGCCTGTTACATTAGGAACAGGAGGAGGCCGTTCAGCCCCCTCGAGCCTGTTACATTAGGAACAGGAGGAGGCCGTTCAGCCCCCTCGAGCCTGTTACATTAGGAACAGGAGGAGGCCGTTCAGCCCCCTCGAGCCTGTTACATTAGGAACAGGAGGAGGCCGTTCAGCCCCCTCGAGCCTGTTACATTAGGAACAGGAGGAGGCCGTTCAGCCCCCTCGAGCCTGTTACATTAGGAACAGGAGGAGGCCGTTCAGCCCCCTCGAGCCTGTTACATTAGGAACAGGAGGAGGCCGTTCAGCCCCCTCGAGCCTGTTCCGCCATTCAATGAGTTCACGGCTGATCTGTCTCCTAACTCCATCTACCCGCCTTGGTTCCGTAACCCTTAATCCCCTTACCCAACAAAAATCTATCGATCTCAGTCTTGATATTTTCAACTGACCCCCAGCCTCGACAGCTCTTTGGGGGAGAGTGTTCCAGATTCCCACCAGCCTTTGTGTGAAGAAGTGCTTCCTGACATCACCCCTGAACGGCCTGGCTCTAATTTTTAATCATCTTAAACACCTGGATCAGATCACCCCTTAATCTTCTAAACTCGAGAGAACACAAGCCCAGTCTGTGCAGCCTGTCCTCGGGATTTAACCCTTTCTAAACTTGAGGAAAACAGAAGTGAAACTGACTATCGACCCCGGATCTCGAATATCCTGCGCTGATAATCCAAGCCCGTCCGTGTCAGCCTTGTCGAGTACGTTCTCTTTCGCTTTCTTCCACTTGGTCCTCCTGACACTGTCCGAGCCTGCGTCAGCACACGGACACAGCACCTGGAAAGCAGCGAGAGGAGATTAGCACAGGAGCGCTCACACTCTGACAGCACAAGAGATACAGCAACAATGGTGGGTAAGTGAGCCAAGTGAGGGATGTTAATGTTGAGAAATGTAACACGTTCCCCATCAAACACTCCCAGGGCAGGTACAGCACAGGTAAGATACAGAGTAAAGCTCCCTCTACACTGTCCCCATCAAACACTCCCAGGGCAGGTACAGCACGGGTAAGATACAGAGTAAAGCTCCCTCTACACTGTCCCCATCAAACACTCCCAGGGCAGGTACAGCACGGGTTAGATACAGAGTAAAGCTCCCTCTACACTGTCCCCATCAAACACTCCCAGGGCAGGTACAGCACGGGTTAGATACAGAGTAAAGCTCCCTCTACACTGTCCCATCAAACACTCCCAGGGCAGGTACAGCAGGGGGTTAGATACAGAGTAAAGCTCCCTCTACACTGTCCCATCAAACACTCCCAGGGCAGGTACAGCACGGGTGAGATACAGAGTAAAGCTCCCTCTACACTGTCCCATCAAACACTCCCAGGGCAGGTACAGCACGGGTAAGATACAGAGTAAAGCTCCCTCCACACTGTCCCATCAAACACTCCCAGGGCAGGTACAGCACGGGTAAGATACAGAGTAAAGCTCCCTCCACACTGCCCCCATCAAACACTCCCAGGGCAGGTACAGCACGGGTTAGATACAGAGTAAAGCTCCCTCTACACAGTCCCATCAAACACTCTCAGGGCAGGTACAGCATGGGTTAGATACAGAGTAAAGCTCCCTCTACACTGTCCCATCAAACACTCCCAGGGCAGGTACAGCAGGGGGTTAGATACAGAATAAAGCTCCCTCTACACTGTCCCATCAAACACTCCCAGGGCAGGTACAGCACAGGGTTAGATACAGAGTAAAGCTCTCTCCACACTGTCTCATCAAACACTCCCAGGGCAGGTACAGCACGGGTTAGATACAGAGTAAAGCTCCCTCTACACTGTCCCCATCAAACACTCCCAGGGCAGGTACAGCAGGGGGTTAGATACAGAATAAAGCTCCCTCTACACTGTCCCATCAAACACTCCCAGGGCAGGTACAGCACGGGTTAGATACAGAGTAAAGCTCCCGCTACACTGTCCACATCAAACACTCCCAGGGCAGGTACAGCACGGGTTAGATACAGAGTAAAGCTCTCTCCACACTGTCTCATCAAACATTCCCAGGGCAGGTACAGCACGGGTTAGATACAGAGTAAAGCTCCCTCTACACTGTCCCCATCAAACACTCCCAGGGCAGATACAGCACGGGTTAGATACAGAGTAAAGCTCCCTCTACACTGTCCCCATCAAACACTCCCAGGGCAGATACAGCACGGGTTAGATACAGAGTAAAGCTCCCTCTACACTGTCCCCATCAAACACTCCCAGGGCAGGTACAGCACGGGTTAGATACAGAGTAAAGCTCCCTCTACACTGTCCCCATCAAACACTCCCAGGGCAGGTACAGCACGGGGTTAGATACAGAGTAAAACTCCCTCCACACTGTCTCCATCAAACACTCCCAGGGCAGGTACAGCACGGGTTAGATACAGAGTAAAGCTCCCTCTACATTGTCCCCATCAAACACTCCCAGGGCAGGTACAGCAGGGGGTTAGATACAGAATAAAGCTCGCTCTACACTGTCCCATCAAACACTCCCAGGGCAGGTACAGCACGGGTTAGATACAGAGTAAAGCTCCCTCTACACTGTCCCATCAAACACTCCCAGGGCAGGTACAGCACGGGTTAGATACAGAGTAAAGCTCCCTCTACACTGTCCCATCAAACACTCCCAGGGCAGGGACAGCACGGGTTAGATACAGAGTAAAGCTCCCTCTACACTGTCCCATCAAACACTCCCAGGGCAGGTACAGCACGGGTTAGATACAGAATAAAGCTCCCTCTACACTGTCCCCATCAAACACTCCCCGGGCAGGTACAGCACGGGGTTAGATACAGAATAAATCTCCCTCTAATATTCCAGGTCTCTTTTTGCTCCTGTCCAACTCTTTTTGGGATGTGGGTGTCGCTGGCAAGGCCGGCATTTATTGCCCATCCCTAGTCGCCCTCGAGAAGGTGGTGGTGAGCCGCCTTCTTGAACCGCTGCAGTCCGTGTGGTGAAGGTGCTCCCACAGTGATGTTAGGGAGGGAGTTCCAGGATTTTGACCCAGCGACAAAGAAGGAACGGCGATACATTTCCAAGTCAGGATGGTGTGTGACTTGGAGGGGAACTTGGTGGTGTTCCCATGCGCCTGCTGCCCTTGTCCCTCTGGGTGGCGGAGGTCGCGGGTTTAGGAGAATTTTCCTCTACTGTTTGAGAGCTCAATACAGTGGTGCCTCTGAAAAAATATCTGAAACACTTGCCTCCAGCAGTGTGTAACAAGAGTTCTTCTTTAGGAAGGTCTTGGTGGCTTTCTCCCTCCACGAGTGCGCTGTCGTCACTTGACTCTCCAGGTGAGGTAGTTCTTCCATCCGGACCGGCAGGTCACGACCCACGGCGACCAGGCCCTCAAGGTCATCCAGGCAGGGATAGTGATCTCCATTCTGAAAGATCGATCCGTCAGTCAATTAACTAGTCAGCCTTGGCTCAGTGGGTCTTCACGCTTACCATCGCGCCGCCCCCCTCCACCCAGAGTCAGAGTCGTGAGCTCGAGCCCGTAATCTAGGCCGGCGCTCCCCATTGCCAGTACTGAGGGAGCGCCGCACTGTCGGAGGGGCGGTACTGAGGGAGTGCCGCACTGTCGGAGGGGCGGCACTGAGGGAGCGCCGCACTGTCGGAGGGGCGGTACTGAGGGAGCGCCGCACTGTCGGAGGGGCGGTACTGAGGGAGCGCCGCACTGTCGGAGGGGCGGTACTGAGGGAGCGCCGCACTGTCGGAGGGGCGGTACTGAGAGAGCGCCGCACTGTCGGAGGGGCGGTACTGAGAGAGCGCCGCACTGTCGGAGGGGCGGTACTGAGGGAGCGCCGCAGTGTCGGAGGGGCGGTACTGAGGGAGCGCCGCACTGTCGGAGGGGCGGTACTGAGGGAGCGCCGCACTGTCGGAGGGGCGGTACTGAGGGAGCGCCGCACTGTCGGAGGGGCGGTACTGAGGGAGCGCCACACTGTCGGAGGGGCGGTACTGAGGGAGTGCCGCACTGTCGGAGGGGCGGTACTGAGGGAGTGCCGCACTGTCGGAGGGGCGGTACTGAGGGAGCGCCGCACTGTCGGAGGGGCGGTACTGAGGGAGCGCCGCACTGTCGGAGGGGCGGTACTGAGGGAGCGCCACACTGTCGGAGGGGCGGTACTGAGGGAGCGCCGCACTGTCGGAGGGACGGTACTGAGGGAGCGCCGCACTGTCGGAGGGGCGGTACTGAGAGCGCGCCGCACTGTCGGAGGGGCGGTACCGAGGGAGCGCCGCACTGTCGGAAGGGCGGTACTGAGGGAGCGCCGCACTGTCGGAGGGGCGGTACTGAGGGAGCGCCGCACTGTCGGAGGGGCAGTACTGAGGGAGCGCCGCACTGTTGGAGGGGTAGTACTGAGGGAGTGCCGCACTGTCGGAGGGGCGGTACTGAGGGAGCGCCGCACTGTCGGAGGGAGAGAGCGCCGCACTGTCGGAGGGGCAGTACTGAGGGAGCGCCGCACTGTCGGAGGGGCGGTACTGAAGGAGCGCGCACTGTCGGGGGGGGGCAGTTTTGTGATCAAGTCTCTGGAGCGGGACTTGAACCCACAACCTTCTGATTCAAGCGGCGAGAGCGAGACCCACTGAGCCACAGCCAACGTGTATAAAAGAGGCGCCAGCTCTCGCAGAACTTGCCTGTATCTCTTCGACGTCCGCGATCCAGGCTCTTGCTTTTGACAGGGCCTCTTTCAGAGCCAGGATATTGGGCAGCTCCACCGGAATGTTTTCGGCTTCCTTGATGATGGCCTCCAGCGTGGCAGGCGGGTGCTTCTGCCTAATGGGAGATTTATTTTTTAACAAGAAAGAAAGCACACGAGTGCAAACTCAATCTGCGGCTTCGACTGAAGCTGCTGCGAGCGACCCAACACGGCCTCCAGCCCCGACTTACGCTGGACTCTTGGGCTTCGCTACACCTGGCCCGCAGAGCTCCAGCACAGGAGGAGGCCATTCGGCCCATCGTGCCTGTGCCAGCTCTTTGAACGAGCTCTCCAATTCGTCCCGCCCCCCCCCCCCCGGGATTATTTTTCCCCTTCAAGTGTTTATCCAATTCCCCTTTTGAAAGTTACTATTGAATCTGCTCCCGCCGCCTGATCACAACAACTCGCTGCGTAAAAAACATTCTCCTCATCTCCCCTCTGGTTCTTTTACCGATTCTCTTCAATCTGTGGCCTCTGGTTACCGACCCTCCTGCCACTGGAAACAGTTTCTCCTTATTTACTCCATCAAAACCCTTCATGATTCTGAAGTGATACATTTTGGTAAGAAGAACGAGGAGAGACAACATAAACTAAAGGGTACGATCCTAAAGGGGGTGCAGGAACAGAGAGACCTGGGGGTATATGTGCACCAATCGTTGAAGGTGGCAGGGCAGGTTGAGAAAGTGGTTTAAAAAAAGCACCCGGGATCCTGGGCTTCATAAATAGAGGCATAGAGTACAAAAACAAGGAAGTTATGATGAACCTTAACTGGTTGGGCCTCAACTGGAGTATTGTGTCCAATTCTGGGCACCGCACTTTAGGAAGGATGTGAAGGCCTTAGAGAGGGTGCAGAAAAGATTTACAAGAATGGTCCCAGGGATGAGGGACTTCAGTGACGTGGAGAGACTGGAGAAGCTGGGATTGTTCTCCTTGGAGCAGAGAAGGTTAAGGGGAGATTGACCAGAATGGTACCAGGGATGAGGGACTTCAGTGATGTGGAGAGACTGGAGAAGCTGGGGTTGTTCTCCTTAGAGCAGAGAAGGTTAAGGGGAGATTGACCAGAATGGTACCGGGGATGAGGGACTTCAGTGATGTGGAGAGACTGGAGAAGCTGGGGTTGTTCTCCTTAGAGCAGAGAAGGTTAAGGGGAGATTGACCAGAATGGTACCGGGGATGAGGGACTTCAGTGATGTGGAGAGACTGGAGAAGCTGGGATTGTTCTCCTTAGAGCAGAGAAGGTTAAGGGGAGATTGACCAGAATGGTACCGGGGATGAGGGACTTCAGTGACGTGGAGAGACTGGAGAAGCTGGGGTTGTTCTCCTTAGAGCAGAGAAGGTTAAGGGGAGATTGACCAGAATGGTACCAGGGATGAGGGACTTCAGTGATGTGGAGAGACTGGAGAAGCTGGGGTTGTTCTCCTTAGAGCAGAGAAGGTTAAGGGGAGATTGACCAGAATGGTACCAGGGATGAGGGACTTCAGTGATGTGGAGAGACTGGAGAAGCTGGGGTTGTTCTCCTTAGAGCAGAGAAGGTTAAGGGGAGATTGACCAGAATGGTACCAGGGATGAGGGACTTCAGTGATGTGGAGAGACTGGAGAAGCTGGGGTTGTTCTCCTTAGAGCAGAGAAGGTTAAGGGGAGATTGATCAGAATGGTACCAGGGATGAGGGACTTCAGTGATGTGGAGAGACTGGAGAAGCTGGGGTTGTTCTCCTTAGAGCAGAGAAGGTTAAGGGGAGATTGACCAGAATGGTACCAGGGATGAGGGACTTCAGTGATGTGGAGAGACTGGAGAAGCTGGGGTTGTTCTCCTTAGAGCAGAGAAGGTTAAGGGGAGATTGACCAGAATGGTACCAGGGATGAGGGACTTCAGTGATGTGGAGAGACTGGAGAAGCTGGGGTTGTTCTCCTTAGAGCAGAGAAGGTTAAGGGGAGATTGACCAGAATGGTACCGGGGATGAGGGACTTCAGTGATGTGGAGAGACTGGAGAAGCTGGGATTGTTCTCCTTAGAGCAGAGAAGGTTAAGGGGAGATTGACCAGAATGGTACCGGGGATGAGGGACTTCAGTGATGTGGAGAGACTGGAGAAGCTGGGGTTGTTCTCCTTAGAGCAGAGAAGGTTAAGGGGAGATTGACCAGAATGGTACCGGGGATGAGGGACTTCAGTGATGTGGAGAGACTGGAGAAGCTGGGATTGTTCTCCTTAGAGCAGAGAAGGTTAAGGGGAGATTGACCAGAATGGTACCGGGGATGAGGGACTTCAGTGATGTGGAGAGACTGGAGAAGCTGGGGTTGTTCTCCTTAGAGCAGAGAAGGTTAAGGGGAGATTGACTAGAATGGTACCGGGGATGAGGGACTTCAGTGATGTGGAGAGACTGGAGAAGCTGGGGTTGTTCTCCTTAGAGCAGAGAAGGTTAAGGGGAGATTGACCAGAATGGTACCGGGGATGAGGGACTTCAGTGACGTGGAGAGACTGGAGAAGCTGGGGTTGTTCTCCTTAGAGCAGAGAAGGTTAAGGGGAGATTGACCAGAATGGTACCGGGGATGAGGGACTTCAGTGATGTGGAGAGACTGGAGAAGCTGGGATTGTTCTCCTTAGAGCAGAGAAGGTTAAGGGGAGATTGACCAGAATGGTACCAGGGATGAGGGACTTCAGTGATGTGGAGAGACTGGAGAAGCTGGGTTTGTTCTCCTTAGAGCAGAGAAGGTTAAGGGGAGATTGACCAGAATGGTACCAGGGATGAGGGACTTCAGTGATGTGGAGAGACTGGAGAAGCTGGGATTGTTCTCCTTGGAGCAGAGAAGGTTAAGGGGAGATTGACCAGAATGGTACCAGGGATGAGGGACTTCAGTGATGTGGAGAGACTGGAGAAGCTGGGGTTGTTCTCCTTAGAGCAGAGAAGGTTAAGGGGAGATTTGATAGAGGTGTTCAAAATCATGAGGGGTGTGGACAGAGTAGATAGAGAGAAACTGTTCCCATTGGCGGAAGGGTCGAGATCCAGAGGACACAGATTTAAGGTGATTGGCAGAAGAACCAAAGGCGACATGAGGAAAAACCTTTTCACGCAGCGAGTGGTTAGGATCTGCAATGCACTGACTGAAGGGGTGGTGGAGGCAGACTCAATCGTGGCTTTCAAAAGGGAGTTGGATAAGTACCTGAGGGGAAAAAATTCACAGGGCTACAGGGAAAGGGCGGGGGAGTGGGACTGGCTGAAGTGCTCTCGCAGAGAGCCGGCAAGGGCTTCACAGGCCGAATGGCCTCCTTCTGTGCTGTTATGATTCTAGAACACCTCTGTTAAATCTCCCCTTAACCTTCTCTGTTCTAAGGAGAACAATTCCAGCTTCTCTAGTCTCTCCACGTCACTGAAGTCACTCATCCCATGTTGTCCCACCTACCTGGCTGTAGCACGTACAGGGTGGAGTGGGAGTAAGCCTGGGTGAAAGGATTGGGTGGCGGTGGGGGAAGAGTTGAAGGTGGTCCACTTGTCGAATGCATCGTGAACGATCGGCAATTAATTAAACCACTACACTGGGGAGGATAAGAGTCACATTTTCGACAGACATCTCCGAGTGCCATCTCCACCATAGTTCCTCATTTCAATCTCCGCAGCCAGACAGAAACAAGGGGCAAGTCCTCGCCTACCTGCCAGCGAGGTTCCTTGCTGTTGGTTCACCCCACCCGCTCCCCCCCAACAACCCAAGTCTCGAGCTGCCCTATTACTGCTCTCCAAGGCCTCCCCGTTCTCCAGCCATCGCCCTCAGTTCTATCCCACTGCTTGCTCCCGAGACCGTCCCACCACAGGGGGGCTGCAGGCGAGGAAGGCCACTGACCCGGTCTTAGCTCGTCAATCTGGAGAGAACCTCCGTTCCCCACCCCTGCCCCGTCACAGCTGCCGAACACCTGCATGGACACGCCTCCGCTAACCTATCCACGTGGGACATTCCTCATGTTGATCACTAAGCACCTTCTGGCCTCGGTCCCAATTCCCCCTTGTCCCACCATCACGGGTTGGATTTGAAGCAACGTCCCTGGTTTCCCGTACCGTTTACTATCTCGTGTACCTCCTTTCGAAGCCCAACAGGCACAAGCGCCCCCAGTCTTTCCTGATGACACAGTCCTCGAATGCTAGGGATCGACCTCTTGCTTCTTCTCCTTACCACCTCCAGGGCCTGAATATCTCCCTTGCGGTACCACCAGATCGGTACAGTTGGAACCAGCCGTCCCATCCTCCGAGCGAGCGGTTCAACCATCTACTGGCCCCGTTGACTGCTACTCTGCGGTGGTTTGACAATCTCAAGAGTACACGGGCCTCCAATTTCCCGCCTGGTCATTTCGACAACAGTTGCAGAGGACAGGCATCGGAACAGCAGAAGAGGAGGAGGCCATTCAGCCCCTCGAGCCTCTTCCTGTATTTAATTAGATCACGGCTGATCTGTACCTTACCCCGCCTTGGTTCCATAACCCTTAATACTCTTACCTAACAATAATCTATCAATCTCAGTATTTGATTTTTCCAACTGACCCCCAGCCTCGACAGCTCTTTGGGGGAGAGAGTTCCCGATTTCCACCACCCTTTGTGTGAAGACGTGCTTCCTGACATCACCCCTGAACGGCCTGGCTCTAATTTGAAGGTTCTGCCCCCTTGTTCTGGACTCCCCCCACTAGAGGAAATAGTTTCTCTCTCGATCGACCCAATCGGATCCTTTAATCATCTTCATTAGATCACCCCTTCATCTTCTATACCCCAGGACCTCAAACCCGGCACTAAGCTCATGGTCTACAGGGCAGTAGTGATACCCACCCTGCTGTATGCCTCAGAGACATGGACCATGTAAAGCAGGCACCTCAAAGCACTGGAGAGGTACCACCAACGCTGCCTCCGCAAGATCCTGCAAATCCATTGGCAGGATAGGCGCACCAACGTCAGTGTTCCCGCTCAGGCCAACAGCCCCAGCATCGAAGCTCTGACCACGCTCGATCAGCTCCGATGGACGGGTCACATTGTCCGCATGCCCGGTACGAGGCTCCCGAAACAAGCGCTCTACTCGGAGCTCCGGCACGGCAAGAGAGCCCCAGGTGGGCAGAGGAAACGCTTCAAGGACACCCTCAAAGCCGCCTTGAAAAAGTGTCACATCCCCACTGACACCTGGGAATCCCTGGCCCAAGACCGCACAAAGTGGAGGAGCAGCATCCGGGAAGGCGCCGAACACCGAGAGTCTCTTCGCCGGGAGCAAGCGGAAGCCAAGCGCAGGCAGCGGAAGGAGCGCACGTCAACCCAAGCACCCCACCCACCCGCCCTTTCAACCACCGTCTGCCCCACCTGTGACAGAGACTGTAGGTCCCGCATTGGACTCATCAGTCATCTGAGAACTCATTTTTAATGTGGAAGCATGTCATCCTCGGTTCCGCCTAAGAAGAATACTCGAGGGAACACAAGCCGAGTCTGTCCTCGGAATTTAACCCTTTCAGCCCCGGGATCATTCTGGTGAATCTGCGCTGCCCCCCCTTCGAGGCCGACACATCCTTCTTGAGGGGCGGTGCCCAGAACAGAACGCAGCGACTCCGGATGGGGTCTAACATATGGAGCATTCGCTTCCATCCCTTTGTATTCCAGCTCCCCGCGAGATGAAGGCCAACATTACGAGCCTTTCTAGTGGCCACCTTTTCATCCTCGTCACCGCCAGCACAGCGCGCTCCGCCTGACTCGCTCCCCCCACCCCACCCCCGTACCTGGCCTCGAGACAGATCTGGGCTTTCTCTTCCCAGCGCTCGGAGATGGTCAGGAGCTCCTGCAGTTCCGCCATCGCCTTCTCCACCGCCGGGTGCGGGGCCAGCTTGGAGCCCGACTCGATCAGCGGCCGCATGACGTCGAGCGTGACCCGGCCGGACGCCGCCAGGGTCTTGCGCACCTCGTCCAGCCACTCCGTCTGCAGGGCCTCCTGCCGCAGCTTGGCGATCTCCGGCAGCTCCACGGCCAGCTGCCGGCCCTGCTCGATGAGGTCCCGGAACTCTCGCGAGTTCGGCGGCAGTTCCTTCAGGGCGGCTTGCGTGTGGGCCTGAAACCTCTCGATCTCTTCCAGCAACTCCTTGTTTACAAAGCACACGGTAAAAAATAGTTTAATCTCCTCGGTTTCTCAAACGCGCAGTGCTGCTTCACATAAGAACATAAGAAATAGGAGCAGGAGTAGGCCAATCGGCCCCTCGAGCCTGCTCCACCATTCAATAAGATCATGGCTGATCTGATCCTAACCTCAAATCTTCTATCACTCTGCATCCACCCGAACCCATGTGATCTCCCGGGAGAGGCGAAAAACCAGATAAAAACCCAATGGCCAATTTGGGAGAAAAAAATCTGGGAAATTCCTCTCCGACCCATCTAGGCGATCGAAACTCGTCCAGGAGATCACTCTGTCCCTATATTTTCTACAGTACTTACCTTCTGTAAAGGCGATCTCCACCCCAGCCAGGAACAGGAATAAAACCATCTCCTGAAATCTAACACAGAATTAGAACACAGTAGGAGCAGAACCAGGCTACACGGCCCCTGGGCCCACTCCACTACCCACAGGGCCATGACCATTCTGAACCTAGACTCATGCCCAATTTCCTGCCCGCTCCCCGTAACCCTTAATTCCCTTTACTTCTAGGAATCTATCTATTTCTGTTTTAAATTTATTTAATGATGTAGCTTCCACAGCTTTCTGGGGCAGCAAATTCCACAAACCTACCACCCTCTGAGTGAAGAAGTTTCTCCTCATCTCAGTTTTGAAAGAGCAGCCGCTTATTTTAAGATTATGCCCCCTAGTTCTAGTTTCACCTATCATTGGGAACATCTTAAGTATCAGGTGGTCGCCCGACGAGAGGTAAAACTAACCCACCGCCAGTCGTAAGTAAATCACCTCAATTAATCAATAGTTATTTATCTCACTGTTGCGCACCTCCCAACCCATGTTGTTTTTATACAAAGTTCTGGTCTCCAAGTTATAAAAAGAATATAGAGGCACTGGCAGGAGGGGTGATAAGCAGTGGACACATATTGACGAGGATGGACACAGATTGACGAGGATGATCCCAGAACTGCGAGGTTATAACTTATCAGGAAAGGCTGAACAGGCTGGGGAAAGAGAAGGTCGAGGGGTGACCCGATGGAGCTCTTTAAAAATGATAAATACAGAAAACGCTGGAAAAAAACGCAGCAGGCCGGGGCAGCATCCGCGGAGAGAGAAAGAGAGTCAACGTTTCAGGTCGAAACCCTTCTTCAGAACTGAGAAAAAAAACAGGAAGAGGGATAGATTTTAAAGCGAGTTGGGGGGGCTGGGAAAAGGGGGAGGGGATGTTTCCACTTGTGGGGGAGACCAGAACTAGGGGCCGTCAATATAAGACAGTCACTAATAAATCCAATGGGGAATTCAGAAGAAACTGCTTCACCCAGAGAGTGGGGAGAATGTGGAACTCGCTACCACAGGGAGTGGTCGAGGTGAATAGTGGAGATGCCTTTAAGGGGGAAGCTGGATAAACACACGAAGGAGAAAGGAATAGAAGGAGATGGTGATGGGGTGAGAGGAGGAGGGGTGGGAGGAGGCTGGTGTGGAGCAGGAACACTGACACGTTGGGCCGAATGGCCCGTTTCTGTGCTGTACGCTCGATGTAAAGACACTATTATTCTTTCGGAAAGTGCACACAAGGGCTGCGGTGTAGGTACTGGAGGGTTACCTGCATGTCTTGGATCTGACCAATTACGCACGGCAGGCTGTGCAGGTGCTGTATGAACGTCCGCAGCTCATCCACCGTCAGCTTTGTCGCACCTTCGACGCCGTCCGGCTGTGGCCTAGATCAACGAAACGGTTGTCAGCGAGTTCAGGCAGCTGGCGCCGCGCACTAGTCGATCTACGAGCGCTCTCCCCAGCGGGGGACAGAACCTCAGCCAGTCAGGCACCCGAGAGGCCCGGGCCTCCGTGGGGAGCCCCCTCCCTCAGCCTAATTAACTGCGAAGGGGGTATTGCGTCCGATCCGGTCCGCGCATCCAAACCATTTCCAGCAAGGAATCGGTGGCCAGTGGCACCCTCCCTGTATAAGAACATAAGGAACAGGAGCAGGAGGAGGCCCTTCGAGCCTGTTCCGCCGTTCAATGAGATCATGGCTGATCTTCTGCCTCAACTCCATTCACCAGCCCTATCGCCATATCCCTTGATGCCTTTACTACAGGAAACTTTTTTTATCCGGCACCGACGGGACCGGTTCATCAAAAATTCCGGATAACCGAGAGGTATAGTAAAAGACACGGCGAGCTGACAGCTCCGTATAAAGCAACAAACCCTGTTGCTTAGCAACAGGTGCAGAACAATGGCCACAAGTTCCAAGCGTCTCTGTAGCTTAGCAACAGCTGCAGCCACACCCTTGCACAGCAACAGATCGAGGAAGGCAAGTACAATATGAAGAAAAACTTACCTGAACCTACTCCTGAATTTTGCCGGTTAACCGAGATTTCCGGTTATTTAGGTGCCGGTAAATCGAAAGTTTCCTGTAGTCAGAAATCTATCGACTTCTGTTTTGAATATACCCAATGACTGAGCCTCCACAGCCCTCTGGGGTAGAGAATTCCAAAGATTCACCGCCCTCTGAGTGAAGAAATTCCTCCTCATCTCAGTTCTGAATGGCCGACCCCTTATCCCGAGGCTGTGGCGCCCCCCCCCACCACCCCAGGGACTCGCCTACGGTCACTCTGCAGGCCCAAGGTGGGAGGGGGGGGGAACTGCCCATTGGATCTCCGCAGCGCGCTCTGCGACGTGTGGCTTCAGCTCGAGTCGCACCGCGGGGTCCCCCGCGCCGTACCTTGCTCCCTTCTTACTACAGACCAGCTGCAGGGCCTCCGCGACGCACTTCTCCGTCTCCTGGATGCTGCTCCTCAGCTGCTGGAGGAGGCCATTGTCCGGGAACTTTTTCTCTTTAGCTTCGGTCAGCAGCGCCTTCAGATCCTCCAGTGCTGGGCCGGGGAGGGAAGAGAAAACACAAGATCAGAGGGAAACACGTCACCTCCGCGCACCACAACACAAGTAATGAGCTCGGACAGCCAAGCCCTCTCCGCCAACCACTCTCTCCCCATCAGAAACTTAGTCGTTCCTTTGGCAACACAATGCCCACCACTGGCACCGCCCCTGTGGGGCTCTTCGCCTCCCGTCATCCTCTTACAATCTACAGACATTCTCACCACAGGCTGGGCATCACCCAGTCACTCGTTCCCCGCTTTACCACATCTTCTCCACCCATTCCAAGAACGGAATCCTTCTCGCGGATCAGGTTTTAAAAACCTGGTCACATCTCGAGCAGCTTCCGGTTCTGACGACAGCTCATCGACCCGAAACGTGGACTCGTGTTTCTCTCTCCGCAGATGCTGCCTGACCGGCCTTTTCTCTTTTTGATGTGGAATACTTTGTCTTTGGGACCTTGTGCCAGCATCAAGCATTCCGTGAGACTGCAAAGACCCCTCGACACTGCTCCCAACATCCGTTACCCACGCCGCTTCGTAATTTGACAGGAGCAGGCCAGGGGCTCGTTTCTCGAGGAGAGAGAAGGCTGAGGGGTGACCCGAGAGAAGTCCTTAAAATTCTGATAGGGTAGACGTAGAGAAGATGTTTCCACTTGTGGGGGAGACCAGAACTAGGGGCGATCAATATACGATAGTCACTAATGAATCCAATCGGGAATTCAGGAGAAACTTCTTTACCCAGAGAGTGGGGAGAATGTGGAACTCGCTACCACAGGGAGTGGTCGAGGCGAATAGCAGAGATACATTTAAGGGAAAGCTGGATAAACACACGGGAGAAAGGAATAGAAGGAGATGGTGATGGGGTGAGATGAAGAGGGGCGGGAGGAGGCTCGTGTGGAGCAGAAACACCGGCACGGAGCAGTACGACTGCAGGGTTCTCAGAGGGTTGCAGGGCTGGAGGGGGGTTAGAGAGATCGGGAGAGGGGCGAGGAGGCCATAGAGGGATTTGTACACGAGGATGAGATTTTTAAAATTGAGGCTTTGATCGACCGGGAGCCAATGTAGGTCAGCACGCACCGGGGGGGGGGGGGGGGGGGGGGGGGGGCGAGGGGTGAACGTCACTCGGTGCGAGTTAGGACACGGGCGGAGGCAGCAGTGTAAGGAGCGTTAGCCCGACGGCAGCGTCCAGGACCGAGGTACGATGGTGCTCACTTTTCTTCTGCTTGCCTTCCATCTCGAGAGCGGTCTTCACTTTGCTCCCCCAGCTGTCAAAGGATTCCGCTCGGCTTTTGAGCTTGTGCAACATGGCGGGGAGCTCGTCCAGGGTGTAGCGATACCTGTCGAGAACAAAACGGGTTAGTCAGTTCAACACAAACTTTCTCTCCCCTTCTCCTGAAGGCACAGTCCCACAAGTGGCAGCCACTTTCCTGTATCTCCATTACTTATTTACAAGCTTGGAGCGCCACAGGGGAACAACAGTCCGACCCACAGCTAATCTCCTCGCTCAATACTAGGTTACATACAGAGTAAAGCTCCCTCTACACTGTCCCCATCAAACACTCCCAGGGCAGGTACAGCACGGGGTAGATACAGAGTAAAGCTCCCTCTACACTGTCCCCATCAAACACTCCCAGGGCAGGAACAGCACGGGTTAGATACAGAGTAAAGCTCCCTCTACACTGTCCCATCAAACACTCCCAGGGCAGGTACAGCACGGGTTAGATACAGAGTAAAGCTCCCTCTACACTGTCCCCATCAAACACTCCCAGGGCAGGTACAGCACGGGTTAGATACAGAGTAAAGCTCCCTCTACACTGTCCCATCAAACACTCCCAGGGCAGGTACAGCACGGGTTAGATACAGAGTAAAGCTCCCTCTACACTGTCCCCATCAAACACTCCCAGGGCAGGTACAGAACGGGTTAGATACAGAGTAAAGCTCCCTCTACACTGTCCCCATCAAACACTCCCAGGGCAGGTACAGCACGGGTTAGATACAGAGTAAAGCTCCCTCTACACTGTGGTGTCAGCCGTGCCTCAGTGGGTCTCACTCTCGCCTCTGAGTCAGAAGGTTGTGGGTTCAAGTCCCACTCTAGAGACTTGAGCAGAAAAATCTAGGCTGACACTCCCCCGGTGCCAGTACTGAGGGAGCGCCGCACTGTCGGAGGGGGCAGTACTGAAGGAGCGTCGCACTGTCGGAGGGTCAGTACTGAGGGAGCGCCGCATTGTCGGAGGAGCAGTACTGAGGGAGAGCCGCACTGTCGGAGGGGCGGTACTGAGGGCGTGCCGCACTGTCGGAGGGGGCAGTACTGAGGGAGCGTCACACTGTCGGAGGGTCAGTACTGAGGGAGCGCTGCATTGTCGGAGGGGCGGGACTGAGGGTGCACCGCACTGTCGGAGGGGCAGTACTGAGGGTGCACCGCATTGTCGGAGGGGCGGGACTGAGGGTGCACCGCATTGTCGGAGGGGCGGGACTGAGGGTGCACCGCATTGTCGGAGGGGCGGGACTGAGGGTGCACCGCATTGTCGGAGGGGCGGGACTGAGGGTGCACCGCATTGTCGGAGGGGCGGGACTGAGGGTGCACCGCATTGTCGGAGGGGCCGTCTTTCAGGATGGTCATTAAACCGAGGCCCCCGTCTCCTCTCTCAGGTGGATGTAAAAGATCGCACGGCCACAATTGGAAGATGATCGGGGGGGGGGGGAAGGAGTTCTCCCCGGTGTCCTGGGCCCAATATTTATCCTTCAACCAACATCACTAAAACAGATCATCTGGTCATTTATCACATTGCTGTTTGTGGGAGCTTGCTGTGCACTAATTGGTTGCCGCGTTTCCTACATTACAACAGTGACCACCCTTCAAAAAAAGGACTTCATTGGCTGAGGCGCTTTGGGACGTCCTGAGGTGGTGAAAGGCGGCGGAGAGATTTTGGGGAGACGGATTGTAAGGAGGACGGGGACACAGGAGCGGGAGTTTCATACCTCAGGTAGTGCTTGTTGGCCGGGCAGTTGCATAGATCGTCAATGTGGTAGAGGCACACCAGCCGCTCGGAGCAGTCGTAACAGGCCAGCGCCGACAGGAAGCAGGTGGTCTTGCATTTGTCGCACTGCCTCTCGTCGTCGGGCAGCAGCTCGAAAGCTTCACGTTCTGCTTCCGTGATGCCCTGAAAGACAAAACGCACAGAAACCCCGTTAGAAAGTCGACGGGCCGGTGGGAACTGGCGGCTGCAGCGGGTCAAACACCGGCCTTTCACCTCCGGGGAGGGGTGAGCTCCGGCCCAGATTAAAGGGGTGACTGTCTCTCTCTCTCTCTCTGCTAGTTGTAAGGGATCTTTAAGAAATCAAGTTGCGACAGTGTGACATTTAGTCCCCTCATCCAAATCATTGCTACAGATTGTGATTAGCTGGGGCCCAAGCACCGATCCTTGCGGTACCCCACTAGTCACAGCCTGCCATCCTGAAAAAGACCAGTTTATCCCTACTCGTCTGTTAACCAATTCTAAATCCATGCGAGTATATTACCCCCAATTCCATGTGCCCTAATTGTGTTCACCAACCTCTTGTGTGGGGCCTTATCGAAGGCCTTCTGAAAATCCAGATACAGGAAACTTGCGATTTACCGGCACCTAAATAACCGAAAAACTCGGTTAACCGGCAAAATTCAGGAGTTGGTTCAGGTAAGTTTTATTATTTGCCTTCCTCTATCTGTTGCTGTGCAAGGGTGTGGCTGCAGCTGTTGCTAAGCTACAGAGACGCTTGGAACCTGGGGCCATTGTTCTGAACCTGTTGCTAAGCAACAGGGTTTGTTGCTTTATACGGAGCTCTGAGCTCCCTATCTTTTACTACAGCTTTCGGTTATCCGGAATTTTTGATGAACCGGCACCACGTCGGTCCCGGATAAAAAAAAGTTTCCTGTACACATCTACCGGTTCCCCTTTGTCTACTCCACTAGTTACATCCTCAAAAAACTCCAATAGGTTTGTCAAACAGGATTTCCCTTTCACAAATCCATGTTGACTCTGCCCAATCACACAGAGACAGCAGGGGCGCTCGGAGTACAGGGAGACTTTGCTTCGAACCCGTGCTGTACCTGCCCTGGGAGTGTTTGATGGGACAGTGTAGAGGGAGCTTTACTCTGTATCTAACCCGTGCTGTACCTGCCCTGGGAGTGTTTGATGGGACAGTGTAGAGGGAGCTTTACTCTGTATCTAACCCGTGCTGTACCTGCCCTGGGAGTGTTTGATGGGGACAGTGTAGAGGGAGCTTTACTCTGTATCTAACCCGTGCTGTACCTGCCCTGTGAGTGTTTGATGGGGACAGTGTAGAGGGAGCTTTACTCTGTATCTAACCCGTGCTGTACCTGCCCTGGGAGTGTTTGACGGGACAGTGTAGAGGGAGCTTTACTCTGTATCTAACCCCGTGCTGTACCTGCCCTGGGAGTGTTTGATGGGGACAGTGTAGATGGAGCTTCACTCTGTATCTAACCCGTGCTGTACCTGCCCTGGGAATGTTTGATGGGGACAGTGTAGAGGGAGCTTTACTCTGTATCTAACCCCGTGCTGTACCTGCCCTGGGAGTGTTTGATGGGACAGTGTAGAGGGAGCTTTACTCTGTATCTAACCCGTGCTGTACCTGCCCTGGGAGTGTTTGATGGGGACAGTGTAGAGGGAGCTTTACTCTGTATCTAACACCGTGCTGTACCTGCCCTGGGAGTGTTTGATGGGACAGTGTAGAGGGAGCTTTACTCTCTATCTAACCTATGCTGTACCTGCCCTGGGAGTGTTTGATGGGACAATGTAGAGGGAGCTTTACTCTGTATCTAACACCGTGCTGTACCTGCCCTGGGAGTGTTTGATGGGGACAGTGTAGAGGGAGCTTTACTCTGTATCTAAACCGTGCTGTACCTGCCCTGGGAGTGTTTGATGGGGACAGTGTAGAGGGAGCTTTACTCTGTATCTAACCCATGCTGTACCTGCCCTGGGAGTGTTTGATGGGGACAGTGTAGAGAGAGCTTTACTCTCTATCTAACCTATGCTGTACCTGCCCTGGGAGTGTTTGATGGGACAGTGTAGAGGGAACTTTACTCTGTATCTAAACCGTGCTGTACCTGCCCTGGGAGTGTTTGATGGGGACAGTGTAGAGGGAGCTTTACTCTG
This sequence comes from Somniosus microcephalus, assembly GCF_052327205.1. Classification (NCBI taxonomy): domain Eukaryota; kingdom Metazoa; phylum Chordata; class Chondrichthyes; order Squaliformes; family Somniosidae; genus Somniosus; species Somniosus microcephalus. Next base: position 27,827,976 of record NW_028225185.1, read on the forward strand.
TATCTAACCCGTGCTGTACCTACCCTGGGAGTGTTTGATGGGGACAGTGTAGAGGGAGCTTTACTCTGTATCTAACCCGTGCTGTACCTGCCCTGGGAGTGTTTGATGGGACAGTGTAGAGGGAGCGTTACTCTGTATCTAGCCCGTGCTGTACCTGCCCTGGGAGTGTTTGATGGGACAGTGTAGAGGGAGCTTTACTCTGCATCTAACCTGTGCTGTACCTGCCCTGGGAGTGTTTGATGGGGACAGTGTAGAGGGAGCTTTACTCTGTATCTAAACCGTGCTGTACCTGCCCTGGGAGTGTTTGATGGGGACAGTGTAGAGGGAGCTTTACTCTGTATCTAACCCGTGCTGTACCTGCCCTGGGAGTGTTTGATGGGGACAGTGTAGAGGGAGCTTTACTCTGTATCTAACCCATGCTGTACCTGCCCTGGGAGTGTTTGATGGGGACAGTGTAGAGGGAGCTTTACTCTGTATCTAACCCGTGCTGTACCTGCCCTGGGAGTGCTTGATGGGACAGTGTAGAGGGAGCTTTACTCTGTATCTAACCCGTGCTGTACCTGCCCTGGGAGTGCTTGATGGGACAGTGTAGAGGGAGCTTTACTCTGTATCTAACCCCGTGCTGTACCTGCCCTGGGAGTGTTTGATGGGACAGTGTAGAGGGAGCTTTACTCTGTATCTAACCCGTGCTGTACCTGCCCTGGGAGTGTTTGATGGGGACAGTGTAGAGGGAGCTTTACTCTGTATCTAACCCGTGCTGTACCTGCCCTGGGAGTGTTTGATGGGACAGTGTAGAGGGAGCTTTACTCTGTATCTAACCCACGATATAGTCGGACACAGGGGGCAGGATTTTCATTGGGCCGCGGAGTCGGTGTTGGAGGCGTGCGGGTGGTTAAAATCCCCAAATCAGGGGTCCCGACCCCATCCCGCCTCCATGCCAGTTTCAAAGGAGGCGGGTACCCGCCCCGCACTGGGACCCGCCTACCCGAGGCGGGAAGGGATTAGTGCCAATTAACTGCCCGTTAACAGGCAGTTTTTAGCCTAATCCCTATTTTGAAGTTTGAAGTGTGGGATTCCCGATGGCTCCAAACCACGCCAAGTTAGAGGAGGCGGGCCGTCGGGTTGAAGGACGTGGAGGGGTCGAGATGTCGGTGTTCAGGTGAGTGATGTGTGCATGAGTGTAAAGGTAAGTATGTTTGGTGTGTCTAAAGTGTTTAAAGAAGTTTAAATGACCTTTTCACCCTTCCTTCCTTCAGGTCCCGGGAGTCCATCATCTCACCGGCACAGAAAGCAGAACGGCTGCGAAACTGTCAAAAGTGACAGCCTTCAGCTTTCTGTGGAGGAGAGATTTCTAACTGAGTCTGTGGAGAAGGACTCAGGTTAGAAGACTGTCAGTGTTTGACAGCTTCAAACAGCGGTTAAACGCTGATATTTCATCTGTCAAAACCTCTTGACAGATGAAATTTCAATCTGTGACGTCACCTGTTGCCGGGTGGCCCTTAATTGGCCTGCTGAGCCCGCTGGGCGGACTCAACAAGGTCAATCAAGGGAAAATCGCGTGGGTTGGCCACAACTCGATGGAGGTGGGACTACAACCCCGAAAGTTGTCGTCCTGCCTCCCACCCGACACCTGAATCAAAATCCTACCGAGGGTGCCTGTAATGGCGATCCTCCAGCACCTCCTCCAAGTGACTGGTCCCCCTGCACTACCCTAGGTGATGAGCAATTGGACCACAACAGGCAAAGGGGCAGCAAAACCAAGTGGGAGATCCTGTCGTCAAAGTCCACTCGCTGGTTTGTGATCTGAAGCTGGAACCCTCCGAACCTGCATGCCCAGGCCGACACTAGCTAACACTGACTGAGATGTGGGGGGCTGGGAATCTGCGACCATTCTGTTCTACAACTAGCTCCTTAGGGAAGCGACAGGACGGACTCACTGAACGCAGTGGATCTCTGCCCAATCCAGTCGTACCTTCTCCAGCAGAGCCTTCCTGAGCCGCCGCTCCTCCTGCACCATGATGAACATCTCCTTGTGCACCGCCGCCGCCAGGTTCAGGTCCAGCCTTTCCGAGCAGGCCGCCATCTTGCAGATCAGCTCCTCGTGCGAGAAGACGCAGTACCTCCGCAACCAGCGGTAGTGCTCGATACAGTGACGGCCCGCGGGCAGCTGCCGGGGTTAGAAGGAGACAACGGATCAATACCGAAACACAACAAAGGGGGCGTGCGTGAACGAGTGAGCCGGTGTGGGCGAGCGAGCCTGAGCGGGCGAGTGAACGAGCACGGGTGGGCGAGCGAGCCTGCGCGCCCGAGAGAGCGTGTGAACGAGCGCAGGTGGGCGAGCGAGCCTGTGAGCGCGAGCGGGTGAGCGAGCCGGTGTGGGCGAGGGAACAAGCCGGTGTGGGCGAGCGCGCCCAAGAGGGCGAGGGAACGAGCGGAGGTGGGCGAGTGAGTGCGATCGATCATGCGTGTGCAAGAGTGCCTGAGCACGTGTGCCTGTGTACAAGCATCATTGCTGCCCTGTTGGATTAAGCGGTCGATCAGATCACTGGGGTGGGATCTTGCTGTTGAATGGAGGAGCAGGCTCGAAGGGCCGAATGACCGACTCCTGCTCCTATTTTGCTGTGGCTGCTGCGGCTGGTAGATGACAACAGCCACCACAGCTCATTATGCACGGTCGTTCAGACCTATCCAAGAGGCTTGACAAGGCAGTATAGAACTGCGAGCCTGCTGAAGGCAGGAGGTGTGGAGCAGTGAGCGGGAGGTGCGGAGTTCGACCGTTGGAGACCATGGTGTGATGACACCACGGAGGAGACAGAGCCTGTAGGGCGAGGCACAGAGGATACAGGGAGGAGACAGAGCCTGTAGGGCGAGGTACAGAGGATACAGGGAGGAGACAGAGCCGGCAGGGCGAGGTACAAAGGATACAGGGAGGGGACAGAGCCTGTAGGGCGAGGTACAGAGGATACAGGGAGGAGACAGAGCCTGTAGGGCGAGGTACAGAGGATACAGGGAGGAGACAGAGCCTGTAGGGCGAGGTACAGAGGATACAGGGAGGAGACAGAGTCTGTAGGGCGAGGTACAGAGGATACAGGGAGGGGGGAGAGCATGTAGGGCGAGGTACAGAGGATACAGGGAGGAGACAGAGCCTGTAGGGCGAGGTACAGAGGATACAGGGAGGAGACAGAGTCTGTAGGGCGAGGTACAGAGGATACAGGGAGGGGACAGAGCCTGTAGGGCGAGGTACAGAGGATACAGGGAGGGGACAGAGCCTGTAGGGCGAGGTACAGAGGATACAGGGAGGAGGGAGAGCCTGTAGGGCGAGGTACAGAGGATACAGGGAGGAGACAGAGCCTGTAGGGCGAGGTACAGAGGATACAGTGAGGGGGGGGGGGGGGGGGAGAGCCTGTAGGGCGAGGTACAGAGGATACAGGGAGGAGGGAGAGCCTGTAGGGCGAGGTACAGAGGATACAGGGAGGAGGGAGAGCCTGTAGGGCGAGGTACAGAGGATACAGGGAGGGGACAGAGCCTGTAGGGCGAGGTACAGAGGATACAGGGAGGGGGGAGAGCCTGTAGGGCGAGGTACAGAGGATACAGGGAGAAGACAGAGCCTGTAGGGCGAGGTACAGAGGATACAGCGAGGAGACAGAGCCTGTAGGGCGAGGTACAGAGGATACAGGGAGGAGACAGAGCCTGTAGGGCGAGGTACAGAGGATACAGCGAGGAGACAGAGCCTGTAGGGCGAGGTACAGAGGATACAGGGAGGAGACAGAGCCTGTAGGGCGAGGTACAGGGGATACAGGGAGGGGGGGGGGGAGAGCCTGTAGGGCGAGGTACAGGGGATACAGGGAGGGGGACAGAGTCTGTAGGGCGAGGTACAGAGGATACAGGGAGGAGACAGAGCCTGTAGGGCGAGGTACAGAGGATACAGGGAGGAGACAGAGCCTGTAGGGCGAGGTACAGAGGATACAGGGAGGGGGGAGAGCCTGTAGGGCGAGGTACAGAGGATACAGGGAGGAGACAGAGCCTGTAGGGCGAGGTACAGAGGATACAGGGAGGGGGGAGAGCCTGTCGGGCGAGGTACAGAGGATACAGGGAGGGGGGAGAGCCTGTAGGGCGAGGTACAGAGGATACAGGGAGGAGACAGAGCCTGTAGGGCGAGGTACAGAGGATACAGGGAGGGGACAGAGCCTGTAGGGCGAGGTACAGAGGATACAGGGAGGAGACAGAGCCTGTAGGGCGAGGTACAGAGGATACAGGGAGGAGACAGAGCCTGTAGGGCGAGGTACAGAGGATACAGGGAGGAGACAGAGCCTGTAGGGCGAGGTACAGAGGATACAGGGAGGAGACAGAGCGTGTAGGGCGAGGTACAGAGGATACAGGGAGGGGACAGAGCCTGTAGGGCGAGGTACAGAGGATACAGGGAGGAGACAGAGCCTGTAGGGCGAGGTACAGAGGATACAGGGAGGGGGGAGAGCCTGTAGGGCGAGGTACAGAGGATACAGGGAGGAGACAGAGCCTGTAGGGCGAGGTACAGAGGATACAGGGAGGAGACAGAGCCTGTAGGGCGAGGTACAGAGGATACAGGGAGGGGACAGAGCCTGTAGGGCGAGGTACAGAGGATACAGGGAGGAGACAGAGCCTGTAGGGCGAGGTACAGAGGATACAGGGAGGAGACAGAGCCTGTAGGGCGAGGTACAGAGGATACAGGGAGGGGGGAGAGCCTGTAGGGCGAGGTACAGAGGATACAGAGCCTGTAGGGCGAGGTACAGAGGATACAGGGAGGAGACAGAGCCTGTAGGGCGAGGTACAGAGGATACAGGGAGGAGACAGAGCCTGTAGGGCGAGGTACAGAGGATACAGGGAGGGGGGAGAGCCTGTAGGGCGAGGTACAGAGGATACAGGGAAGGGGGAGAGCCTGCAGGGCGAGGTACAGAGGATACAGGGAGGAGACAGAGCCTGTAGGGCGAGGTACAGAGGATACAGGGAGGGGACAGAGCCTGTAGGGCGAGGTACAGAGGATACAGGGAGGAGACAGAGCCTGTAGGGCGAGGTACAGAGGATACAGGGAGGAGACAGAGCCTGTAGGGCGAGGTACAGAGGATACAGGGAGGAGACAGAGCCTGTAGGGCGAGGTACAGAGGATACAGGGAGGAGACAGAGCCTGTAGGGCGAGGTACAGAGGATACAGGGAGGAGACAGAGCCTGTAGGGCGAGGTACAGAGGATACAGGGAGGGGACAGAGCCTGCAGGGCAAGGTACAGAGGATGCAGGGAGGGGGGAGAGCCTGTAGGGCGAGGTACAGAGGATACAGGGAGGAGACAGAGCCTGTAGGGCGAGGTACAGAGGATACAGGGAGGGGGGAGAGCCTGTAGGGCGAGGTACAGGGGATACAGGGAGGAGACAGAGCCTGTAGGGCGAGGTACAGAGGATACAGGGAGGGGACAGAGCCTGTAGGGCGAGGTACAGAGGATACAGGGAGGGGGGGGAGAGCCTGTAGGGCGAGGTACAGAGGATACAGGGAGGGGGGAGAGCCTGTAGGGCGAGGTACAGAGGATACAGGGAGGAGACAGAGCCTGTTGGGCGAGGTACAGAATTCACTAAATGCCAGTGGACAGGTACACAAAAAATAATTCAAACGGCGAATGGAACTTGGCCTTTACCTCAAGGGGGATTGAAGTTTATAAAAAGCTCTTGACAGACCCCATCCGGAGTAACTGGGTTCAGTTCCGGGCCCCGCACCTCAGGAAAGATATCTCGGCCTCGGAGAGGGGGGGGGGGAGCACAGATTCACCAGACTGATACCGGGGCTAAAAGGGTTAAGCTCCGAGGACAGGTTGCACAGACTGGGCTTGTGTTCCCTCGAGTGTAGAAGATTAAGGGGGTGATCTGATCGAGGTGTTTGAGATGATTAAAGGATCCGATCGGGTCGATCGAGAGAGAAACTATTTCCTCTGGTGGGGGGAGTCCAGAACCTTCAAATTAGAGCCAGGCCGTTCAGGGGTGATGTCAGGAAGCACATCTTCACACAAAGGGTGGTGGAAATCGGGAACTCTCTCCCCCAAAGAGCTGTCGAGGCTGGAGGTCAACTGAAAATGTCAAGACTGAGATCGATAGATGCTTGTTGGGCAAGGGGAATTAAGGGTTACAGAACCAAGGCGGGTCGATGGAGTTGTGCTACAGATCAGCCATGATCTAATGGAATGGGGGAACAGGTTGGCGGGGCTGAATGGTCTCCTCCTGTTCCTAATGTAACAGGCTCGAGGGGCTGAACGGTCTCCTCCTGTTCCTAATGTAACAGGCTCGAGGGGCTGAACGGTCTCCTCCTGTTCCTGATGTAACAGGCTCGAGGGGCTGAATGGCCTCCTCCTGTTCCTAATGTAACAGGCTCGAGGGGCTGAACGGCCTCCTCCTGTTCCTAATGTAACAGGCTCGAGGGGCTGAACGTCCTCCTCCTGTTCCTGTGTAACAGGCTCGAGGGGCTGAACGGCCTCCTCCTGTTCCTAATGTAACAGGCTCGAGGGGCTGAACGGCCTCCTCCTGTTCCTGTGTAACAGGCTCGAGGGGCTGAACGGCCTCCTCCTGTTCCTGTGTAACAGGCTCGAGGGGCTGAACGGCCTCCTCCTGTTCCTGTGTAACAGGCTCGAGGGGCTGAACGGCCTCTTCCTGTTCCTAATGTAACAGGCTCGAGGGGCTGAACGTCCTCCTCCTGTTCCTGTGTAACAGGCTCGAGGGGCTGAACGGCCTCCTCCTGTTCCTGCGTAACAGGCTCGAGGGGCTGAACGGCCTCCTCCTGTTCCTAATGTAACAGGCTCGAGGGGCTGAAAGGTAGGAGGAGGCCAAAGTTATTTGGAGCTCTGGAGGAACGAGAAGGGGAAATTCAGAGGATCAGGGACTGCAATGCGGTCAGCTAACACGGTTCCTATTGTACAGTGGAATCAGTTAATGTACTCGGGAACAGACTCCAGCTACTGTACCCAGTCTGCCGTGCAGAAATTCACAGCTTCGGCGAAGTTGTAGCCTTGGTTGAAACCGCTGTGGTAGGCCCGGGGGAAGGTGATGACGAACTCCCCTGCGCACTGGTTAGTCCTCACCACCTGAAAGGAACCAACAAACATACAAAACTTGCTTCAAATCCAGAGACACGGACGGCGAGCGCTCGTGCTGATCACGGAAAGGAGAAGGAAACATCGAGTGCTAATCACAGGGCAGATGATGGAGTAAAGCTCCCTCTACACTGTCCCATCAAACACTCCCAGGGCAAGTACAGCACGGGTTAGGTACAGAGTAAAGCTCCCTCTACACTGTCTCATCAAACACTCCCAGGGCAGGTACAGCACGGGGTTAGATACAGAGTAAAGCTCCCTCTTCACTGTCCCATCAAACACTCCCAGGGCAGGTACAGCACGGGGTTAGATACAGAGTAAAGCTCCCTCTTCACTGTCCCATCAAACAATCCCAGGGCAGGTACAGCACGGGTTAGATACAGAGTAAAGCTCCCTCTACACTGTCCCATCAAACACTCCCAGGGCAGGTACAGCACGGGTTAGATACAGAGTAAAGCTCCCTCTACACTGTCCCATCAAACACTCCCAGGGCAGGTACAGCACGGGGTTAGATACAGAGTAAAGCTCACTCACTGTCTCATCAAACACTCCCAGGGCAGGTACAGTACGGGTTAGATACAGAGTAAAGCTCCCTCTACACTGTCTCCATCAAACACTCCCAGGGCAGGTACAGCACGGGTTAGATACAGAGTAAAGCTCCCTCTACACTGTCCCATCAAACACTCCCAGGGCAGGTACAACACGGGTTAGATACAGAGTAAAGCTCCCTCTACACTGTCCCATCAAACACTCCCAGGGCAGGTACAGCACGGGTTAGATACAGAGTAAAGCTCCCTCTACACTGTCCCATCAAACACTCCCAGGGCAGGTACAGCACGGGTTAGATACAGAGTAAAGCTCCCTCTACACTGTCCCATCAAGCACACCCAGGGCTGGAACAGCACAGGTTAGATACAGAGTAAAGCTCCCTCTGCACTGTCCCATCAAACATGCCCAGGGCAGGTACAGCCCGGGTTAGAGGGATCGCAGCTCTGATTACGATGCAGAGACCCCTGCTGAAGAGTTGACGGATGCAGAGATTGAGCAAGAACACGATTGGTCTTGGCAGCAACATCAGTCACTGCTGAACAGCTGGCCCCGTTTCTCCGGCACCCAGACTCGCCATGGGTGTGGGGGTGTAGGGAAAGGGCGGATCGACATGCGTGGAGCCGTATAACCCGGCCTTGGCGGCGAGCGGATAGTAAAGGGAGAGCGATTTGAAGGTTGGCGAGACATATACTTACAGGTACTCCGTGCGACATCAGGATGTTGGGGTTCATGATGGTGACGAGCTGGTGGAGGAGGTCAGGCTGGCTCTCGAAGAGCTCCGGTGTCAGCTTCTTCATCACCGCCTCCAGCTGCTCGGCCGCGTACGAGGGAACGCCGTACCAGGTCTTGGGTTCTCCCCTGTGGAAAAGATCGGATATAGGAGGAGGATGGTGAGGAATACTGGCACTGAACCACCCATTGTACAGCCCCCCACCCCCCACCAATGCAGGCCCGGTACCTCCTCTCCGAGCCCTCCACAACTTCCATTTTACTTCTGCTAGTATTTTATAAAGAAGATTACATCGAACGTACAGCACAGAAACCGGACGTTCGGCCCCTCTGGTCCGTACCGGTGTTTCTGCTCCACACCAGCCTCCTCCCGCCCCTCTTCATCTCACCCCATCACCAACTCCTTCTATTCCTTTCTCCCTCGTGTGTTTATCCAGCCCCTTAAAGGCATCTGTGCTATTCACCTCGACCACTCCCTGTGGTAGCGAGTTCCACATTCTCACCACTCTCTGGGTGAAGAAGTTTCTCCTGAATTCCCCATTGGATTTATTAGTGACTCTCTTATATTGACGGCCCCTAGTTCTGGTCTCCCCCACAAGTGGAACCATCTTCTCTACGTCTAACCTATCGAACCCCTTAAATAAATTTAAAGACCTCTGTCAGGTCACCCCTCAGCCTTCTCTTTTCTAGAGAAAAGAACCCCAGCCTGTTCCGCCTTTCCTGATACTTATAACCTCGCAGTTCTGGTCTCATGCTTGTAAATCTGTGTCCACTGGTTACCAACCCTCCTGCCAGTGCCTCTATATCCTTTATAATACGGAGACCAGAACTGTGCACAGTGCTCCAAGTGTGGTCTATCCAAGGTATATGGAGACCAGAACTGTGCACAGTGCTCCAAGTGTGGTCTATCCAAGGTATATGGAGACCAGAACTGTGCACAGTGCTCCAAGTGTGGTCTAACCAAGGTATATGGAGACCAGAACTGTGCACGGTGCTCCAAGTGTGGTCTAACCAAGGTATATGGAGACCAGAACTGTGCACAGTGCTCCAAGTGCGGTCTAACCAGGGTATACAGAGACCAGAACTGTGCAGTGCTCCAAGTGTGGTCTAACCCAGGTATATGGAGACCAGAACTGAGCACAGTGCTCCAAGTGTGGTCTAACCGAGGTATACAGAGACCAGAACTGTGCACAGTGCTCCAAGTGTGGTCTAACCAAGGTATATGGAGACCAGAACTGTGCAGTGCTCCAAGTGTGGTCTAACCCAGGTATATGGAGACCAGAACTGAGCACAGTGCTCCAAGTGTGGTCTAACCAAGGTATACGGAGACCAGAACTGAGCACAGTGCTCCAAGTGTGGTCTAACCAAGGTATACAGAGACCAGAACTGTGCACAGTGCTCCAAGTGCGGTCTAACCAAGGTATACAGAGACCAGAACTGTGCACAGTGCTCCAAGTGCGGTCTAACCAAGGTATATGGAGACCAGAACTGTGCAGTGCTCCAAGTGTGGTCTAACCCAGGTATATGGAGACCAGAACTGAGCACAGTGCTCCAAGTGCGGTCTAACCAGGGTATACAGAGACCAGAACTGTGCAGTGCTCCAAGTGTGGCCTAACCAAGGTATACGGAGACCAGAACTGAGCACAGTGCTCCAAGTGCGGTCTAACCAGGGTATACAGAGACCAGAACTGTGCAGTGCTCCAAGTGTGGCCTAACCAAGGTATACGGAGACCAGAACTGAGCACAGTGCTCCAAGTGCGGTCTAACCAGGGTATACAGAGACCAGAACTGTGCAGTGCTCCAAGTGTGGTCTAACCAAGGTATATGGAGACCAGAACTGTGCACAGTGCTCCAAGTGCGGTCTAACCAAGGTATACAGAGACCAGAACTGTGCACAGTGCTCCAAGTGCGGTCTAACCAAGGTATACAGAGACCAGAACTGTGCACAGTGCTCCAAGTGCGGTCTAACCAAGGTATACAGAGACCAGAACTGTGCACAGTGCTCCAAGTGCGGTCTAACCAAGGTATATGGAGACCAGAACTGTGCACAGTGCTCCAAGTGCGGTCTAACCAAGGTATATGGAGACCAGAACTGTGCACAGTGCTCCAAGTGTGGTCTAACCAAGGTATATGGAGACCAGAACTGTGCACAGTGCTCCAAGTGTGGTCTAACCAAGGTATATGGAGACCAGAACTGTGCACAGTGCTCCAAGTGTGGTCTAACCAAGGTATATGGAGACCAGAACTGTGCACAGTGCTCCAAGTGCGGTCTAACCAAGGTATACAGAGACCAGAACTGTGCACAGTGCTCCAAGTGTGGTCTATCCAAGGTATATGGAGACCAGAACTGTGCGCAGTGCTCCAAGTGTGGTCTAACCAAGGTATATGGAGACCAGAACTGTGCACAGTGCTCCAAGTGCGGTCTAACCAAGGTATATGGAGACCAGAACTGTGCACAGTGCTCCAAGTGTGGTCTAACCAAGGTATACAGAGACCAGAACTGTGCGCAGTGCTCCAAGTGCGGTCTAACCAAGGTTCGATACAAGTCGAACACAACTCGTCAGCATCAGTGCAGCGAGGCTCTGTGCGAAGGCCGAGCCTTCTTCTGGCCGGGACTCACCAGTGAAGGTAGTTGATGGAGTAGCTCCAGTGATCCTCGATGTGCCAGCAGAAGGCAGCGAAGCACATGCCCACGTACAGCCATGGGACCTTCATCCCGGAGATGTCGGCGTTAATATGGCACAGGATTGACTGGTCCAGCACAGGCATCACGTTCAGGTTCCAGCCGCAGCCAGTGTACTGCTGTAGAAGCGTGGAAACAGAAATAAACTGGGGTTACTTGCCGAAATGAGGCCGAGTAGACATAGGTTCATTCAATCAATTATATTATCACCGAGAAACATTAAATACTTTAAAAATTTATGATAAAATGGTCCAAGCAATCCATTGTTCAATTGGTGAAAGTAGTGTGTATTGTCTGGTGGTGGGAGCAAAGCCAACAGCAACATTCAAAAGAGAGTTGGATAAATACTTCACAGAATCCATGAAATTTACAGCACAGAAGGAGGCCATTCGGCCCCTCGTGTCCGTGCCGGCCGACAAAGAGCTCTCCGGCCTAATCCCACTGTCCAGCTCTCGGTCCGTAGCCCTGTGGGTTACGGTGCTTCGAGTGCGTATCCAAGTACTTTTTAAATGTGGTGAGGGTTTCTGCCTCGACCACCCTTTCAGGCAGTGAGTTCCAGACCCCCCACCACCCTCTGGGTGAAGAAAGTTCTCCTCAACTCCCCTCTAATCCTTCTCCCAATGACTTTAAATCTCTGCCCCCTGGTTATTGACCCCTCTGCTCAGGGAAATAGGTCCTTCCTATCCACTCTATCCAGGGCCCCTCATCATTTTATACACCTCGATTAAATCTCCCCTCAGCCTCCTCTGTTCCAGAGAAAACAACCACAGCCTCTTCGATCTTTCCTCGTCACTAAAGCTGGAAGGGGAAAATTTTTGCAGGGGCTGTGGGGAAAGACTACAGGGAGTGGGACTAACGAGATAGCTCTTCCAAAGTGCCGGCATGGGCACGATAGGCCGAATGGCCTAGTTCTGTGCTGTATCATTGTACGAGGCACTGGTTTAAGTTCCAGGTCTGCACTGAGCTCAGCCAGCAGGGGCAACCGCGGCACTCAGCACCCCGAGGCTAGGGATTTTTAGAAGAGGCTCTTGAATGTTACCCAGTGATCACTCCTGTGATGTAGGAGGAGAACAGGAAGGGACTCAGCTTTCATGTCCTCACTGTTAAGCAGTCTGTCAACACTCACTGTCCTCTCTCCCTACGCCTCAGCACTGGGAGCTGCCTAGCCCCTGTGCTCTGGAATCCCCTTCCTGAGCCTCACCTCCTGTATGATCCTCCTTAAAACCCAGCAAGTTCCTGGTCACCCCTCCCAATATCTCCCCACATATTGATGGGTCAGCCGTGGCTCAATGGGGCTCACTCTCGCCTCCAAGTTAGAAGGTTGTGGGTTCGAGCCCATACAGAGGGAGCGCCGCGCTGTCGGAGGGGCGGTCCCGAGGGAGCGCCGCGCTGTCGGAGGGGCGGTCCCGAGGGAGCGCCGCGCTGTCGGAGGGGCGGTCCCGAGGGAGCGCCGCGCTGTCGGAGGGGCGGTCCCGAGGGAGCGCCGCGCTGTCGGAGGGGCGGTCCCGAGGGAGCGCCGCGCTGTCGGAGGGGCGGTCCCGAGGGAGCGCCGCGCTGTCGGAGGGGCGGTCCCGAGGGAGCGCCGCGCTGTCGGAGGGGCGGTCCCGAGGGAGCGCCGCGCTGTCGGAGGGGCGGTCCCGAGGGAGCGCCGCGCTGTCGGAGGGGCGGTCCCGAGGGAGCGCCGCGCTGTCGGAGGGGCGGTCCCGAGGGAGCGCCGCGCTGTCGGAGGGGCGGTCCCGAGGGAGCGCCGCGCTGTCGGAGGGGCGGTCCCGAGGGAGCGCCGCGCTGTCGGAGGGGCGGCCCCGAGGGAGCGCCGCGCTGTCGGAGGGGCGGCCCCGAGGGAGCGCCGCGCTGTCGGAGGGGCGGCCCCGAGGGAGCGCCGCGCTGTCGGAGGGGCGGCCCCGAGGGAGCGCCGCGCTGTCGGAGGGGCGGCCCCGAGGGAGCGCCGCGCTGTCGGAGGGGCGGCCCCGAGGGAGCGCCGCGCTGTCGGAGGGGCGGCCCCGAGGGAGCGCCGCGCTGTCGGAGGGGCGGCCCCGAGGGAGCGCCGCGCTGTCGGAGGGGCGGCCCCGAGGGAGCGCCGCGCTGTCGGAGGGGCGGCCCCGAGGGAGCGCCGCGCTGTCGGAGGGGCGGCCCCGAGGGAGCGCCGCGCTGTCGGAGGGGCGGCCCCGAGGGAGCGCCGCGCGGTCGGAGGGGCGGCCCCGAGGGAGCGCCGCACGGTCGGAGGGGCGGCCCCGAGGGAGCGCCGCACGGTCGGAGGGGCGGCCCCGAGGGAGCGCCGCACGGTCGGAGGGGCGGCCCCGAGGGAGCGCCGCACGGTCGGAGGGGCGGCCCCGAGGGAGCGCCGCACGGTCGGAGGGGCGGCACCGAGGGAGCGCCGCACGGTCGGTACCGAGGGAGCGCCGCACGGTCGGAGGGGCGGTACCGAGGGAGCGCCGCACTGTCGGAGGGGCGGTACCGAGGGAGCGCCGCACGGTCGGAGGGGCGGTACCGAGGGAGCGCCGCACTGTCGGAGGGGCGGTACCGAGGGAGCGCCGCACTGTCGGAGGGGCGGTACCGAGGGAGCGCCGCACTGTCGGAGGGGCGGTACCGAGGGAGCGCCGCACTGTCGGAGGGGCGGTACCGAGGGAGCGCCGCACTGTCGGAGGGGCGGTACCGAGGGAGCGCCGCACTGTCGGAGGGGCGGTACCGAGGGAGCGCCGCACTGTCGGAGGGGCGTTACTGAGGGAGCGCCGCACTGTCGGAGGTGCCATCTTTTGGATGGGACGTTAAACCGAGGCCCCGTCTGCTCTCTCAGGTGGACGTAAAAGATCCCATGGCACTATTTCAAAAAAGGAGGGAGTTCTCCCCGATGTCCTGGCCAATATTTATCCCTCAACCAACATCATTAAAGCAGGTTATCTGGTCATTATCACAAATTGAGGCCGCGTTTCCTACATTACAACAGCGACTGCACTCCAGAAAAGTACTTCATTGGCTGTAAAGCGCTTTGAGACGTCTGGTGGTCATGAAAGGCGCGATATAAATGCAAGTCATTCAATCTTCCTGAAGCAGGGTGACCGTTCCTCGCACGAAGCACCTCCAATCTACCCGGCCTACAGGCTCCACCCCGCTTCCCTGAACCCCCTTCAAAACTCCGCAGAAACTTCCTCGGCAGCCCCGTCCCCCACAAAGTCAGCAAGGAAGAGGGCAAGAGCAAGAGAAACAGCGAGGATAGGAGAGAGAGAGAGAAAAAAACCGAGAGAATGGATCGAGGTTCAGGACATCAGTGATGTGGAGAGACTGGAGAAGCTGGGGTTGTTCTCCTTAGAGCAGAGAAGGTTAAGGGGAGATTGACCAGAATGGTACCAGGGATGAGGGACTTCAGTGATCTGGAGAGACTGGAGAAGCTGGGATTGTTCTCCTTAGAGCAGAGAAGGTTAAGGGGAGATTGACCAGAATGGTACCACGGATGAGGGACTTCAGTGATCTGGAGAGACTGGAGAAGCTGGGATTGTTCTCCTTAGAGCAGAGAAGGTTAAGGGGAGATTGACCAGAATGGTACCAGGGATGAGGGACTTCAGTGATGTGGAGAGACTGGAGAAGCTGGGATTGTTCTCCTTAGAGCAGAGAAGGTTAAGGGGAGATTGACCAGAATGGTACCGGGGATGAGGGGCTTCAGTGATGTGGAGACTGGAGAAGCTGGGGTTGTTCTCCTTAGAGCAGAGAAGGTTAAGGGGAGATTTAATAGAGGTGTTCAAAATCATGAAAGGGTTTTGATGGAGTAAATAAGGAGAAACTGTTTCCAGTGGCAGGAGGGTCGGTAACCAGAGGACACAGATTGAAGAGAATTGGTAAAAGAATCAGAGGGGGCGGGAGGTGAAGAGAGAGAGCCAGAGAAAGAAAGACTCAGTCTCTCTCTGTCTGTCTGTCTCTTTCGGATGAGACGTTAAACCGAGGCCCCGTCTGCCCTCTCGGGTGGACGTAAAAGACCCCGCGGCCACTATTTCAAGGAAGAGCAGATTATCTGCTCATTGGCTGTTTGTGGGAGCTTGCTGTGCGCAAATTGGCTGCCGCGTTTCCTACATTGCGACAGTGACCACACTTCAAAAAGCAACTGACGGGCTGCGAGGCGCTTTGCGACGTGCAGAGGTGGTGAAAGGCGCTGGAGAAAAGGAACTTCCTTCTCACAAGGGACTGGGTAGTTGATCCAGGCAAACTGTTCACTGAGGTGAAGGATTCCAATCCCAGAGTTTGAAAATATTAAGATAGAGGTGGTTAAGAGTAAGGAAGGGTTTTTTGTTTCTTTCATTCATTCCTGCGACGTGGGTGTCGCTGGGAAGGCCCAGCATTTATTGCCCATCACTAGTCGCCCTTGAGAAGGTGGTGGTGAGCCGCCTTCTTGAACAGCTGCAGTCCCGTGCGGTGAAGGTGCTCCCACCAGCGCTGTTAGGGAGGGAGAGTTCCGGGATTTTGACCCAGCGACGATGAAGGATCGGCAATATATTTCCAAGTCAGGATGGTGTGTGTGACTTGGAGGGGGAACTTGGAGGTGGGTGGTGTTCCCATGCGCCTGCTGCCCTTGTCCTTCTAGGTGGAGGAGGTTGCGGGTTTGGGAGGTGCTGCCGAAGAAGCCTTGGCGAGTTGCTGCAGTGCATCTTGTAGATGGTCCACACTGCAGCCACGGTGCGCCGGTGGTGGAGGGAGTGAATGTTTAAGGTGGTGGACGGGGGGTGACGATCAAGCGGGCTGCTTTGTCCTGGATGGTGTCGAGCTTCTGGGGTGTTGTTGGAGCTGCACTCATCCAGGCAAGTGGAGAGTATTCCATCACACTCCTGACTTGTGCCTTGTAGATGGTGGAAAAGGCTTTGGGGAGTCGGGAGGTGAGACACTCGCCGCAGAATACCCAGCCTCTGACCTGCTCTTGTTGCCACAGTGTACCCGAAAGGGTCACAAAAAGGTTCACAGAAATCACAGAATCACAGAAACCCCACAGTGCAGATAGAGGCCATTTCGGCCCATCGAGCCTGCACCGACACATATCCCACCCGATCCCTGTAACCCCACGTATTTAATCCCCCTAACACTAAGGGTCAATTTATTCATAGCCAATCAACCTAACCCGCACATCTTTGGACTGTGGGAGGAAACCGGAGCACCCGGAGAAAAACCCACGCAAACACGGGGAGAATGTGCAAAACTCCACACAGACAAGTCGCCCGAGGCCGGATTCGAACCCGGGGTCTCTGGCGCTGTGAGGCAACAGTGCTAACCACTATGCCACCGGTGCTGTGGAATAATCTACCAGGGAAGGATGCTGAAGCACAATTGGGTGCAGCTGGCTGCTGCGGCACAGGCACGACGGGCCGATTGGCCTCCTTTCTGTGCTGCATCATTCTACGTTTCTGCAGAACGAATTGTAGTGCGGGATTGCACTAGCCGTCCATTGGCTCCAATGAGTTTTTGGGTTGCGAATTATGTTGTCGCGTCTCGGAACGTGCCCACCTCCGCCAGACTCCCGACCTTCGCCTATTCCAAAGCCACCCCCCGCCCCCCCCCCTTTACAGCTGCCATCTTCGACTATCGC
>NW_028225185.1:27852102-27862405 GCF_052327205.1 Somniosus microcephalus
TTTGAAAATTTTGAGCCAAATGCTAATTGGGATTTCTATTTGGATTGATTTTTTGATGGCATAGAAAGCCCTTCTTGCTTTCTCTTTTAGTTCATTCACAGCCAGTTTGAAGTTTCCCGTAGAACTGATTTTTAAGCCCAAGTATGTGTAGTTAGTGGTTTGTTCAATTTTGGTTGTTCCTACTGTGAAATTTATTTTGGGTCCCTGATGTTTGGATCTTTGCTGGAACACAAGGACTTTGGTTTTTTGGGGATTTATTGTCAGGGCCCAAGTCTGGCAGTACGACTCCAGCAGGTCCAGGTTCTGCTCACGCAGATATCAAGGTACAATCAGGATCAGCTGGGGAGCTCCCATGTCCTGCAGTCCAACAGCTGGTGACACTCCCCGGCCAAGCTCGCACCCTTCAGTCGCCCGCGGACCACGTGCTTCAGAAGGAGCCCAGAATTTCGGCAGGGGGTATCATCAGGAGAATTGCGAGCGCTCCACAAGGTCTGTTTGACACTCCGGGAGGTTCAGGGAACAAAACTCTACTTCCGAGTGGAAACCTGGGACAGTCCGCCTCGGGCTCGCGACGTGCTGCCACCGCACCCACACAGCGCTCCGCCGCCACCCTAGGGCGGCGCATACTTACGTGAACCGGCATGTTGAAGTAATCGGATTTGAAGGTGTCCGCCATCTCGCCGAAGCTCTGAAGCGTGTATTCTCTCGTCGCTTGTTCGAAACCGAAGGCCTCCGCCGGCTTCTTACACTCCTGGGTTAACAGGCAGATCGATTATTCATTAGGCAATGTTGTACCGGCCAACTGT
Organism: Somniosus microcephalus; assembly: GCF_052327205.1. Taxonomy (NCBI): domain Eukaryota; kingdom Metazoa; phylum Chordata; class Chondrichthyes; order Squaliformes; family Somniosidae; genus Somniosus; species Somniosus microcephalus. The sequence continues at coordinate 27,852,909 of NW_028225185.1, forward strand.
GGTTAGTCTAAAAGCTTTTTATACAATAGACACCTGGCCCCGAGGTATGATCAGCAAGTTCGCAGGTGACACGAAAATTGGTGGAGTGGTAAATAGCGAGGAGGGAAGCCTCAGGCTACAGGACGATATAGACGGGTTGGTTAAATGGGCAGAACAGTGGCAAATGGAATTTAACCCTGAAAAGTGTGAGGTGATGCATTTTGGGAGGACAATCAAGGCAAGGGAATACACAGAGGATCAGAGGGACCTTGGTGTGGATGTACATAGATCCCTGAAGGCAGCAGGACATGTAAATAAGGTGGTTAAAAAGGCATATGGGATACTTATATTCTATGCTTCGGCTAATGAAGGCAAGAGCAGGGAGGTTATGATGGAGCTGTACAAAATGCTAGTTAGGCCACAGCTGGAATACTGTGTGCAGTTCTGGTCGCCACACTATAGGAAGGATGTGATTGCATTGGAGAGGGTGCAGAGGAGATTCACCAGGATGTTACCTGGGCTGGAGCGCTTCAGCTATGAAGGTCTGTCACTGTATAACACTGGGGTACAGTACTGGTGGGTACAGGTCTGTCACTGTATAACACTGGGGTACAGTACTGGTGGGTACAGGTCTGTCGCTGTATAACACTGGGGTACAGTACTGGTGGGTACAGGTCTGTCGCTGTATAACACTGGGGTACAGTACTGGTGGGTACAGGTCTGTCACTGTATAACACTGGGGTACAGTACTGGTGGGTACAGGTCTGTCACTGTATAACACTGGGGTACAGTACTGGTGGGTACAGGTCTGTCACTGTATAACACTGGGGTACAGTACTGGTGGGTACAGGTCTGTCGCTGTATAACACTGGGGTACAGTACTGGTGGGTACAGGTCTGTCACTGTATAACACTGGGGTACAGTACTGGTGGGTACAGGTCTGTCACTGTATAACACTGGGGTACAGTACTGGTGGGTACAGGTCTGCCACTGTATAACACTGGGGTACAGTACTGGTGGGTACAGGTCTGTCACTGTATAACACTGGGGTACAGTATTGGTGGGTACAGGTTTGTCACTGTATAACACTGGGGTACAGTAGTGTTATAGTGACAGACCTGTATCCACCAGTACTGTACCCGTGTTATACAGTGACAGACCTGTACCCACCAGTACTGTACGCCAGTATTATACAGTGACAGACCTGTACCCACCAGTACTGTACCCGTGTTATACAGTGACAGACCTGTACCCACCAGTACTGTACCCCAGTGTTAGTGACAGACCTGTACCCACCAGTACTGTACCCGTGTTATACAGTGACAGACCTGTACCCACCAGTACTGTACCCGAGTTATACAGCGACAGACTTGTACCCACCAGTACTGTACCCCAGTGTTATACAGTGACAGACCTGTACCCACCAGTACTGTGCCCCAGTGTTATATAGTGACAGACCTGTACCCACCAGTACTGTACCCCAGTGTTATAGTGACAGACCTGTACCCACCAGTACTGTACCCCAGTGTTAGTGACAGACCTGTACCCACCAGTACTGTACCCGAGTTATACAGCGACAGACTTGTACCCACCAGTACTGTACTCCAGTGTTATACAGTGACAGACCTGTACCCACCAGTACTGTACCCCAGTGTTATACAGCGACAGACCTGTACCCACCAGTACTGTATCCCAGTGTTAGTGACAGACCTGTACCCACCAGTACTGTACCCCAGTGTTATAGTGACAGACCTGTACCCACCAGTACTGTACCCCAGTGTTATACAGAGATAGACCTGTACCCACCTGTACTGTACCCCAGTGTTATAGTGACAGACCTGTACCCACCAGTACTGTACCCCAGTGTTATACAGTGACAGACCTGTACCCACCAGTACTCTACCCATGTTATACAGTGACAGACCTGTACCCCCAGTACTGTACCCCAGTGTTATACAGAGACAGACCTGTACCCACCAGTACTGTACCCCAGTGTTATAGTGACAGACCTGTACCCACCAGTACTCTACCCGTGTTATACAGTGACAGACCTGTACCCACGAGTACTGTACCCCAGTGTTGTACAGAGACAGACCTGTACCCACCAGTACTGTACCCCAGTGTTATACAGAGACAGACCTGTACCCACCAGTACTGTACCCCAGTGTTATACAGTGACAGACCTGTACCCACCAGTACTGTACCCCAGTGTTATAGAGACAGACCTGTACCCACCAGTACTGTACCCCAGTGTTATACAGAGACAGACCTGTACACACCTGTACTGTACCCCAGTGTTATATAGTTCTCCGTGGTGTCCTGGGGCCAATATGTATCCCTCAATCAATATCACAAAAACAGATTATTCGATCCTCATAGAATCATAGAAAGTTACAGCACGGAAGGAGGCCATTCGGCCCATCGTGTCCGCGCCGGCCAACAAAGAGCTCTCCAGCCTAATCCCACTTCCCAGCTCTCGGTCCGTAGCCCTGCAGGTTGGAGCATCCCAAGTGCACATCCAAGTACTTTTTAAATGTGGTTAGGGTTCCTGCCTCTACCACCCTTTCAGGCAGTGAGTTCCAGACCCCCACAACCCTCTGGGTGAAGAAATTTCCCCTCAAATTCCCTCTAAACCTTCCATCAATTACTTTAAATCTGTGCACCCTGGTTTTTGACCCCTCTGCTGAGCGAAATAGGTCCTTTCTCTCCACTTTATCTAGGCCCCTCATAATTGTATACACCTCAATAAGGTCTCCCCTCAGCCTTCTCTGTTCCAAGGGAAAACAGACCCAGCCTATCCAGTCTTTCCTCATAGCTAAGATTCTCCACTCCTGGCAACATCCTTGTAAACCTCCTCTGTATCCTCTCTAGTGCAATCACATCTTTCCTGTAAACACATTGCTGTTCGTGGAAGCTTGCTGTGCGCAAATTGGCTGCCGTGTTTCCTGCATTACAACAGTGATCACACTTCAAAAAGTACTTCATTGACTGTGAAGCGCTTTGGGACGTCCTAAGATGGTGAAAGGTGCTGGAGAAATACAAATTCGTTCTCTCTTGCTCAGGGGAGCCAAGAGGTGAAGCCCAGTCTCTTGATCTTCCCTCCCATTCCCCCCACTATAGAAACATAGAAGATAGGAGCAGGAGCAGGAGCAGGCCATTCGGCCCCTCAAGCCTGCTCCGCCATTCAATGCGATCATGGCTGATCATCCAAATTCAGTACCCTGTCCCTGCTTTCTCCCCATATCCCTTGATCCCTTTAGCCTTAAGAAATATATCCAACTCCGTCTTGAATATATTTAATGAATTGGCCTCAACTGCCTTGTGTGGTAGAGAATTCCACAGGTTCACCACTCTCTGGGTGAAGAAATCCCTCCTCATCTCTGTCCTAAATGGCTTACCCCTTATCCTTAGACTGTGACCCCTGGTTCTGGACTCCCCCGCCATCGGGAACATCCTTCCTGCATCTAGTCTGTCTAGTCCTGTTAGAGTTTTATAAGTTTCAATGCGATCCCCTCTCATTCTTCTAAACTCCAGCGAGTGCAAGCCCAATCGACCCAATCTCTCCTCATACGTCATTCCTGCCATCCCAGGTATCAGTCTGGTGAATCTTTGCTGCACTCCCTCCATGGCAAGAACATCCTTCCTCAGATATGGCGACCAAAACTGCACACAATACTCCAGGTGTGGTCTCACCAAGGCCCTGTACAACTGCAGCAAGACATCCTTGCTCCTGTACTCGAATCCTCTCGCTACGAAGGCCAACATACCATTTGCCTTCTTAACTGCCTGCTGCACCTGCATGCTTACCTTCAGCGACTGGTGCACAAGGACACCCAGGTCTCGTTGCACTTCCCCTTCTCCCAATCTGTTGCCGTTCAGATAATCTGCCTTCCTGCTTTTGCCACCAAAGTGGATAACCGCGCATTTATCCACATTATACTGCATCTGCCATGCTTCTGCCCAATCACCCAACCTGTCCAAATCATACTGGAGTTTCTCGGCATCCTCCTCACAGCACACACGCCCACCCAGCTTTGTGTCGTCTGCAAACTTGGAGATATTACATCTAGTTCCCTCGTCTAGATCATTAATATATATTGTGAACAGCTGGGATCCTAGCACCGATCCCTGCGGTACCCCACTATGTGTGGCTAATTTACAGTCACAGCTCCCTAAAACTTCCCCAGCCCACCAGATGCCGTCCTACTCTTCCCATTGATAATACACAGTGCCCCAAAGCTACCGGAGAGAAACGCCAAACGCCTTTTCCCCTCGCTCATAAGTAAAGCTTTTCCTGGTTACCATTCACGAAGCTCTGGTTAATAAGGCCATAATAAAGCAAACCTAGCACTGGAGTTTATTTCCAGAGGGATAGGATTGAAAAGCAGGGAAGTTATGTTAAACTTGTATCGAACCCCGGTTAGACCACACTTGGAGCACCGTGCACAGTTCTGGTCTCCATATACCTTGGTTAGACCACACTTGGAGCACTGTGCACAGTTCTGGTCTCCATATACCTTGGTTAGACCACACCTGGAGCACTGTGCACAGTTCTGGTCTCCATATACCTTGGTTAGACCACACTTGGAGCACTGTGCACAGTTCTGGTCTCTATATACCTTGGTTAGACCGCACTTGGAGCACTGTGCACAGTTCTGGTCTCTATATACCTTGGTTAGACCGCACTTGGAGCACTGTGCACAGTTCTGGTCTCTGTATACCTTGGTTAGACCACACTTGGAGCACTGTGCACAGTTCTGGTCTCCATATACCTTGGTTAGACCGCACTTGGAGCACTGTGCACAGTTCTGGTCTCCATATACCCTGGTTAGACCGCACTTGGAGCACTGTGCACAGTTCAGGTCTCCATATACCTTGGTTAGACCACACTTGGAGCACTGTGCACAGTTCTGGTCTCCATACACCTTGGTTAGACCTCACTTGGAGCACTGTGCACAGTTCTGGTCTCCATATACCTGGGTTAGACCACACTTGGAGCATTGTGCACAGTTCTGGTCTCCATATACCTTGGTTAGACCACACTTGGAACACCGTGCACAGTTCTGGTCTCCATATACCTTGGTTAGACCACACCTGGAGCACTGTGCACAGTTCTGGTCTCCATATACCTTGGTTAGACCACACTTGGAGCACTGTGCACAGTTCTGGTCTCCGTATACCTTGGTTAGACCGCACTTGGAGCACTGTGCACAGTTCTGGTCTCTGTATACCTTGGTTAGACCACACTTGGAGCACTGTGCACAGTTCTGGTCTCCAAATACCTTGGTTAGACCTCACTTGAAAGGAAAGCATGAACAGGCTGGGTCTCTTTTCTCTCTTTTTTTAATATTCGTTCACGGGATGTGGGCATCGCTGGCAAGGCCGGCATTTATTGCCCATCCCTAGTTGCCCTCGAGAAGGTGGTGGTGAGCCGCCTTCTTGAACCGCTGCATTCTTGAAGAGAGAATGCTGAGGGCTGACCTGATAGAGGTCTTTTAAATTATGAAAGATTTTGATAAGAGTAGATAAGAGAGAGTGTTTCCACTTGTGGGGGAGACCAGAACTGGGGGCCGTCGATATAAGAGAGTCACTAATAAATCCAATGGGGAATTCAGGAGAAACTTCTTCACCCAGAGAGTGGTGAGAATGTGGAACTCGCTACCACAGGGAGTGGTCGAGGCGAATAGTACAGCTGCATTTAAGGGCGAAGCTGGATAAACATACGAGGGAGAAAGGAATAGAAGGATATGCTGATAGGGTGAGGCTCGAATGGAGCAGTAACGCCAGCACGGACTGGCTGTTTCCGTGGCTGCAAATCCAGTGTAAAAGCTTGCGAGGGAAGGAAAGTCACTGGGTTGGGGAGGGGGGGGGGGGAAGGGACTGGGGTACTTTCTGTCCCCTCCCTTCCCCGGGTATCTATTCTCAACAAAAAACAACATACAAGCCTCGGTGTGTCCTGGGGAATGCTCCAGTTAGGGGGACACTCTCAATCTCCTCTGTCTGCAACCCTGGGTGGGGGACGGGCAACCCAAAAAAAACGCCCCACCAGCTGCTTCACTTCGGATGCGACTGAACGCATGGCACTTATGTTTTTTTTTAAATAAGAAGAAAGTCTGGGCCTTACTTCGACGACGCACTTTGGGCAGCGCCAGTCTCCTCTGGGGATTTCCGGGAGCGGCGGGATGAGGCAGAAGGTATGGTAACTGTCCTCACAGCCTTCACACAGAACCAGCTTCTCGTCCTCGACCCCATGGGAGCAGATTATACAGGTGTACGAGCCCATCTGGAAAAACGAGAGAGAGAGAGAGACAGAGAGAGAGAGAGAGAGAGAGAGAGAGAGAGAGCAGGAGATGCAGAGCTCGATGGCGGGGGGGGGGGGGGGGGGGGGGGCGAAAAAAAATAACCCACGACAACTTCAGCATCGTCAGGAGGCGATTCGGTTCAGTATTTGAAGGCGGCGGCGAGAGTGCGAGGAGGAGGAACGCTCCCAACAGTCAGTTATAACACACACCCGGGCTTGGCTCGCACCAGGACCCTGCAGATTAACCTTCAGTTCCTGGAGACGCCAGGGCAATTCCTCCCTCTCTACGATCTAAATAAATCAAACATGCCTTCTGGGCCAAATAGGTAAAAAAAAATAATCTCAAAACACGGCAACAATTTAAAACTTAATCTGAGGGACTGAAGACCGGAGATGACATCACACAACGTTCAAATTTAGCAACAGGTTGATGGGATGTCAGTCCGAGGCCCCATGGACGTAGAAGAACTCGCTATGTAGAAAACCGTTTCCTCATCTCCCCTCTGGTTCTTTTACCGATTCTCTTCAATCTGTGTCCTCTGCTTACCGACCCTCCTGTCACTGGAAACAGTTTCTCCTTATTTACTCCATCAAAACCCTTCATGATTTTGAACACCTCGATTAAATCTCCCCTTAACCTTCTCTGCTCTAAGGAGAACAACCCCAGCTTCTCCAGTCTCTCCACATCACTGAAGTCCCTCATCCCTGGGACCATTCTGGGCAATCTCCCCTTAACCTTCTCTGCTCTAAGGAGAACAACCCCAGCTTCTCCAGTCTCTCCACATCACTGAAGTCCCTCAGCGCAGATTGAACCTGGGATCTTTCTGCCCTTTCTGGTTCAGCTCACTCACCGCCGTGCTCCCAACAGCTGACCAGTGCCCCCCAAGGGCTCGGCCCTTCTCGTTAAACAGTGAAGAGAGAAATCACATTTAACGGAGCGACTCGAGGTCCAGCCGGCGGGGGGGCGCCGGGAACTCGATCGCAATCCGGCGTCCTCCGTTAAAAAGCTCGCTCTTAGCAAAAGGAACCGAACTTGTGAGCAGAATGCAGAAGTGGAAAGGTGAATTCCTCGCCGGTGCTTCAGGGCGAGCTCGAGTTTACATCGGAGGGGGGGAGAAAAGCAACTGCGTTTACTTACAAGCTGGGTGGAGGCGTTGCCCTTCCTCAGCCTCATGGTCATCTTGCCACAGGGGGTCGGCGCTCAGCTTTTCATCCTTGACCTGCGGGCGAGACTCCAGGGCGCAGGAGTCCACGGTCTGCTCGCCCAGGATCTCCTCCTTCACCACCAGGGTGGGCGGGCAGTCCAGGCAATCCTTCTCTGTCGACGGGAAGAGGAGCAACTTCAAAGCAAATACAGGCGAGCAAGACCTTTATTGTGTGGGGAAGGGAAGGTAGGAGAAGAGGAACACTGCCTCGCCGCAAGAACACTGTCCCCTCTGACGGGGAGTGCCAGCGGGCTCCTTCACCAGACTGGGGGGGGCGCGCCCAAAGCAGGGCAGCAAAGGATGGACACTCCCTTCCCCCAGGAAGATTCCTGTTCAGCAACTTCCCACATCATGCCAACACATAGCATGGGAGGAGGCAGGGGGAGGAAAGAGACACACAGACAGGGCGGCAGGGCGGGGGCTGCAGAGGGAGAGAGAGAGAGAGAGAGGGGGGCAGAGGGAGAAAGAGAGAGAGGGGGGCAGAGAGAGAGAGAGAGAGAGGGGCACAGGGAGAGAGAGACAGAGAGACAGAGACAGAGACAGAGAGACAGAGACAGAGAGAGAGAGACAGAGAGAGAGAGAGAGAGAGAGAGAGAGAGAGAGAGAGAGAGACAGAGAGAGAGAGAGAGAGAGACAGAGAGACAGAGAGAGGTTGAAACAGAAATGCATTTCCTCCTAAAATGCGAAAAATTCAACACATCAAGAAACATATTATTCAACAAGCTAAGCCAAACAACCCCAGATTTCAAGGAACTGGATGATCTGTCAAAATTGAGATTAGTCCTAGGAGAAGGAGACAGACCATACCTTGGGGCCAAATATGTAACAACATGTCACAACCTGAGGACTGTTTAAAATTAAGACTGTTTAAAATTAATATTGAACGTACCAAATAAAGTACAAAGACTGTTTAAAATTAATATTGTTTAAAAGTAAAATTGTATGTACCCAACAAATGTCAAATCGATTGACACCTACAGAATGTTAGAAAACTGTACCTTTTTGCAATGTAAGCTTTGGCAATATGGTTCTCTGTAAACTTTCATGCCAATAAAGCATTTGAATTGAAATTGAGAGAGAGAGAGAGAGACAGATACATATACATAAATGAATTAGCAGACATGCTGGAGCAAAGCGAGTCACCAGGTCTCCGTCTCCTTGATGGAGAAGTGAAATCCCTGTTCTATGCGGACGACCTGGTTCTGCTGTCTCCCACAGAACAGGGATTACAGCAACAACTAGACCTACTCGACAAATACTGCCAAAATTGGGCTCTAACAGTAAATCTAAAGAAAACCAACATCATGATTTTTCAAAAAAGGCCCAGATGTCAGGAAAACAAATACCAATTTACCCTCAGTGATACCGCTATAGGACACACTATGAGCTACACCTACCTTGGTCTAACTATTACAGCATCAGGGAGCTTCAGCATAGCAGTGAATGCACTAAAAGAAAAAGCCCGAAGAGTCCTATATGCAATAAAAAGAAAATTCTACAACATCCAAATCCCAATCAAAATCTGGCTCAAAATATTTGACAGCATAATCCTGCCCATTGCACTGTACGGTAGTGAAGTATGGGGCCCGCTAAATCACCAAAGCTACACTAAATGGGAAAAACACACAATAGAAGCCCTACATGCAGAATTCTGCCGAAGCATCCTTCGCACCCAAAGAAAACGCCAACAAATGCATGCAGAGCCGAACTAGGCAGATACCCACTGATAATAAACATCCAAAAACGAGCACTAAACTTCCTAAATCACCTCAAATCTAGCTCCCCAGACACCCTTCATTTCAAAGCCTTTCAGACCCAAGAGCTAAACCCAGAAAAGAGTCCCCTGAGTCAGCTGCTACTGAAACTAAGTACTCAGCCGGACCCTGACCAGCCCCAGACCAACACAGCCGTCCAAACACCAATCCGAGTGAACCAAATCATTAAAAAATGCAAGAAACCTACCTGGAACATTGGAACAAAATAACCGAAAGCCAAAGCAGATTAGAATGTTA
>NW_028225185.1:27862905-27966368 GCF_052327205.1 Somniosus microcephalus
GGAGGGTTGTAGGGGCTGGAGGAGGTTACAGAGATAGGGAGGGTTGTAGGTTGTAGGGGCTGGAGGAGGTTACAGAGATAGGGAGGGTTGTGGGGCTGGAGGAGGTTACAGAGATAGGGAGGGGTGTAGGGGCTGGAGGAGGTTACAGAGATAGGGAGGATTGTAGGGGCTGGAGGAGGTTACAGAGATAGGGAGGGTTGTAGGAGGTTACAGAGATAGGGAGGGTTGTAGGGGCTGGAGGAGGTTACAGAGATAGGGAGGGTTGTAGGGGCTGGAGGAGGTTACAGAGATAGGGAGGGGTGTAGGGGCTGGAGGAGGTACAGAGATAGGGAGGGTTGTGGGGCTGGAGGAGGTTACAGAGATAGGGAGGGGTGTAGGGGCTGGAGGAGGTTACAGAGATAGGGAGGGTTGTAGGGGCTGGAGGAGGTTACAGAGATAGGGAGGGTTGCAGGGGCTGGAGGAGGTTACAGAGATAGGGAGGGTTGTAGGGGCTGGAGGAGGTTAGAGATAGGGAGGGGTGTAGGGGCTGGAGGAGGTTACAGAGATAGGGAGGGGTGTCGGGGCTGGAGGAGGTTACAGAGATAGGGAGGGTTGTAGGGGCTGGAGGAGGTTACAGAGATAGGGAGGGTTGTAGGGGCTGGAGGAGGTTACAGAGATAGGGAGGGAGGGCCATGGAGGGATTTGAACGCTGAGGACGAGAATTTTAAACTCTCCCACTATCCACAGGCTTTTAAACCCCAGGCTCGGTGTCGCCGAGTTGCGAATTCTGGGCTCGCGTCACCAGCTCGGCGCCCCCCCCCACCCGGTCATCCGACGGCGCCACTTTCAGCTCTAGCCCACCGGGCGAGCGACGCACGCGGGCCAACAATGCCCGACCGAAAGGCCATCCTTACCGCGAGGCTGGCTCCAGACTGGAAGGTGTCGAAGGGGTAGATGACGCGCTCGTAGTGGGAGCGCAGCAGGGAGCCGATCCCCTTGCCCGGCGGGTAGGACAGACGCTGAGCCACTCGGGACCACCGCCTGTCTCGGCAGATGGCTTCATATCCGCCTTCCTCGATGACAATCTGAAAGACAAGAACAAGGGAGAGAGAGAGAGAGAGAGAGAGAGAGAGAGAGCGTGAGCGACGGAGAACAAACTGCGGAGCGTCGGTAAGCTGGGTTCTGTCGCTGGGTGTGCAATCAATGTGGAGTGGCGGCTGTGGGGATATCGCGGAGCCTCGAACTGGGAAGGACGCCAATTACAGACTTTAACCTTCTGTGGGTGTGCTCGCGCGCGAGTGCAGAGACAGCACATTTCAGGCAGTACCGCACTAAGGGCACGGGTAGCCACCACCGAGGCAACATCCCTTTCCAAAGCACCAAGTTCGCAATGCAAGGATGAATCAGACTGGAACTGCCTGGGTTTGGAGGGCCGGATTGTCAGATGTCAAAGGGAGCTTACACGAGGCCCACGGACACACCACCCCACCCCCCCCCCCCCCCCGCCCCCCTCGTGCAAGCTCAGCAGTGGTCACCGGCTAACCATCAGGAGCGGGGACTCGTTGGCGTATCACAGGTCTGGGGACCATGGAGCTCAATGCAACCAGTACCCTTGGCAGCCTGCGTAGCAAATACACAAGGCTGCTCCCTCACCTTGGCGGGAGGAGGTGGGTGGCGGCGGAAAGCAGAGCCAGAGACACCCCCAGGCCATCCTGGAGCACCTCCTATTGGCTCATCTTAGAGCAAAGACCGAGGAGGACGTGCCTCCTCTGTGATGTCAACTCATGGGATAAATAATCAAAGGGCTGGTGGTGCAGAAGGTCAGTGAAACTGGTGTACAACACTTGTTTCTTCAGCTATATCCCCATACTGGGGAGTGTTTGATGGGACAGTGTAGAGGGAGCTTTACTCTGTATCTAACCCCGTGCTGTACCTACCCTGGGAGTGTTTGACGGGACAGTGTAGAGGGAGCTTTACTCTGTATCTAACCCGTGCTGTACCTGCCCTGGGAGTGTTTGATGGGACAGTGTAGAGGGAGCTTTACTCTGTATCTAACCCGTGCTGTACCTGCCCTGGGAGTGTTTGATGGGGACAGTGTAGAGGGAGCTTTACTCTGTATCTAACCCCGTGCTGTACCTGCCCTGGGAGTGTTTGATGGGACAGTGTAGAGGGAGCTTTACTCTGTATCTAACCCGTGCTGTACCTGCCCTGGGAGTGTTTGATGGGACAGTGTAGAGGGAGCTTTACTCTGTATCTAACCCCGTGCTGTACCTGCCCTGGGAGTGTTTGATGGGACAGTGTAGAGGGAGCTTTACTCTGTATCTAACCCCGTGCTGTACCTGCCCTGGGAGTGTTTGATGGGACAGTGTAGAGGGAGCTTTACTCTGTATCTAACCCCGTGCTGTACCTGCCCTGGGAGTGTTTGATGGGACAGTGTAGAGGGAGCTTTACTCTGTATCTAACCCGTGCTGTACCTGCCCTGGGAGTGTTTGATGGGACAGTGTAGAGGGAGCTTTACTCTGTATCTAACCCGTGTTGTACCTGCCCTGGGAGTGTTTGATGGGGACAGTGTAGAGGGAGATTTACACTGTATCTAACCCCGTGCTGTATCTGCCCTGGGAGTGTTTGATGGGACAGTGCAGAGAGAGCTTCACTCTGTATCTAACCCGTGCTGTACCTGCCCTGGGAGTGTTTGACGGGACAGTGTAGAGGGAGCTTTACTCTGTACCTAACCCGTGCTGTACCTGCCCTGGGAGTGTTTGATGGGACAGGGTAGAGGGAGCTTTACTCTGTATCTAACCCGTGCTGTACCTGCCCTGGGAGTGTTTGATGGGACAGTGTAGAGGGAGCTTTACTCTGTATCTAACCCCGTGCTGTACCTGCCCTGGGAGTGTTTGATGGGACAGTGTAGAGGGAGCTTTACTCTGTATCTAACCCGTGCTGTACCTGCCCTGGGAGTGTTTGATGGGACAGTGTAGAGGGAGCTTTACTCTGTATCTAACCCATGCTGTACCTGCCCTGGGAGTGTTTGATGGGGACAGTGTAGAGGGAGCTTTACTCTGTATCAGAGCACAGCTTTTCAAAATGGGGTCTCTGACACCGCGAGCCATGGGGAGACTGATGAGGAGGCGATATGGTGTTCCCCGGCACCGATAACCTTCACTTCAACAAGCTGTGAGCCTCACTCATTCAGCAGACATTACGAATAGTTTTCAGACCATTACCTTGTTCAGACTATACAAGTCCAGGATTCTTCGCTCCAAATTGGGAATTTTTAGTGTGGATCCCTGCAGTTCCCAGAACTTGGCGATCTGATCCAGAAAGTTCAGCTTGACTCGGGTCTGCGCCTGCACAGAAACAAACAATCGACCCAGTTACACAACAGCGACGGGCACCCCCAGGGCTCAGCTGGTGAAGGCAAAGAAACGCGAGACGGATTCAATACCCGGTCTGTGCCAAGTTAGATTATCCCAGCTCATGTGGCTTCAGCTCGCGAGTCGGACAGTCAACCTGAGACTGTGACCCCTGGTTCGAGACTCTCCAGCCAGGGGGGAAACAGCCTCTCAGCATCTACCCCGTCAATCCCACTCAGAATCTTATACGTTTCAATGAGATCACCTCTCATTCTTCTAAACTCCAGAGAGTATCGGCCCAGTCTACTCAATCTCTCCTCATAGGACATCCCTCTCATCCCAGGAATCAATCTGGTGAACCTTCGCTGCACCGCCTCCAAGGCAAGTATATCCTTCCTCAGATAAGGAGACCAAAACTGTGCACAGTGCTCCAGGTGTGGTCTCACCAAGGCCCTGTACAATTGGAGCAAGACTTCCTTAGTCTTATACTCCAACCCCCTTGCAATAAAGGCCAACATGCCATTCGCCTTCCTTACTGCTTGCTGTACCTGCATGCTCGCTTTCCGTGTTTCTTGCACGAGGACACCCAAATCTCTCTGAACACCAACATTTGAAAGTTTCTCACCATTTCAAAAAATATTGTTTTTCTAATCTTCCTACCCAAGTGAATCAGCTCACATTTCCCCACATTCTACTCCACCTGCCACCTTACTGCCCACTCACTTAGTCTGTCTATATTCCCTTCGCAGCACCTTTCATCCGCTTGTTCCACAGAGGGCGTAGACTTACCTCCAACTCATTCAGCCGCTGGATTCGAGGAGTAAACTTGAAGTTGTCGACTTCAACAGCGAAAGGTGGCTGCCAGTCCTGGAGAGAGAAAGCACAGGTTTTAGGAGGCGAGGCCGGCAACAATCCGATCAAGCTTTGGGTCAGAACACCAACAAAGGACTTCCCACCTAACTGTACTTCCCTTAAAGGCCTCTTTATACACCAGGGTGAATTCAGACCAGGTACCAAACGCCATGTTTAAGCTGAGGCAGTCGCGTGTACACAATCGATCCCACAAAAATCCCTCAATCTTATCAACTGAATTGATGAGTGTCCGTTTGGCCCAACTGATGGCTATCTTGCTTCTGAGCCAGAAGATTGATGGAGGTCTTGCAAATGCTGAAAGGGTTCGATAGGGTAGACCTAGGAGATGATGTTTCCACTTGTGGGAGGAGACCAGAACTAGGGGCCGTCAATAGAAGACAGTCGCTGATAAATCCAATCGAGAATTCAGTAGTGAAACGTCCCAGGGCCCCTCACAGGAGCGTAAATCAGACAAAATTTGACACCGAGCCACATAAGGAGATATTAGGGACAGGTGAGCAAAAGCTGGGAGGTTTTAAGGAGCGTCTTAAAGGAGAGGCGGAGAGGTTTAGGGAGGGAATTCCAGAGCTCGGGGCCCAGGCGGCTGAAGGCACGGCCGCCAATGGCGGAGCGATGGAAATCGGGAGATGTTCAAGAGGCCAGAATTGGAGGAGCGCCGAGATCTCGGAGGGTTGTAGGGGCTGGAGGAGGTTACAGAGATAGGATGGGGGGGGCGGGGGCCAGGGAGGGATTTGGAAACAAGGATGAGAATTTTAAAATCGAGGCGTTGCCGGACCGGGAGCCAACGTAGGTCAGCGAGCGCAAGGGGGGGTGATCTAATCAGACTGATAGCTGGGATGGCAGGAATGACGTATGAGGAGAGATTGGGTCGATTGGGCTTATACTCGCTAGATCTCATTAAATGGCGGAACAGGCTCGAGGGGCCGAATGGCCTCCTCCTGCTCCTATCTTCTATGTTTCTAAGGCTTCTCACGAATCGAGGGAGGCGCTCCAGTGCAGCATCGCCGTCTTTCGGCCGAGTTGTTAAGCTAAGATTGTTGTCCGCCTGGTTTAGTGTTTGTTAAAAATCCCACAGCTCTGCACGAAGAGTGGAATCCCCTCCTGGTGCCCGGGCCAACATTCCTCCTTCAAAACATGCACCATCAGAAACAGATTAACGGGACTTTCATCTCTCTGCTGCTTGTGGGGTGTTGATGTTCGTCTGCACTGCAATATGACGAGGCGTTGCACAACGGCAAGTATTTTTAATAATGCCCTTTGTCGCAGTTATTTTCTCTCCAGCCGTTAATGAAAACAGTA
This sequence comes from Somniosus microcephalus, assembly GCF_052327205.1. Lineage (NCBI taxonomy): Eukaryota > Metazoa > Chordata > Chondrichthyes > Squaliformes > Somniosidae > Somniosus > Somniosus microcephalus. The sequence continues at coordinate 27,868,410 of NW_028225185.1, forward strand.
CAGAGAAGTTCAACACTATGGCGCGCCAACGAATGTGCGTCACGTGGAGACTGGATGCAAGCTGGCGGCCGAGATAGTCCACAGAGCCAGCTCCTGAGCACGGGACAGTCCTCACGGGGTTTGCGAGCAGAGAGACGGGATCGCGAGAACCTCACAAAAGAAGGGGTCACTATTACTGAGGTTTCCAACCTCGTTCCCTCCCACAGACGCAGGCGCTCACCGGCACTGGAGCTCGACTGGCGTGATTAGCCCGCTGTCGCCAGGCCTGCAACAGACAGGGCGACATTCAACCGTGGAGAGCATCAGAGCCAAGCTCAACCATCGCCCTCAGCCGATGCTCACACCTGCGTGTGCTTTTAAGGAGTCACAAATTGGCCGATCGGAAGATTGAACCCCGACAGCTCCAAATCAAAATCAGTTGCTTTAGACCCGGCAGATATGATGCCCTTTCTTCACGCCCACCCAACATTTGCACACGAAGCAGGAGTGAAGGAAGGTTTAGTTACGGGGGTCTGCCTTTCCCCTCTCTCCCACCACAAGGGGTGGGGGTAACAGCAGAGCGCTAATCCTAGCCTCGCCTGACAATCATCAGGAGCATGAACCCTGGCATAACATCCCCTGACTAACCCACTGGCAACAGTTGAAATAACTGGAAGCACTCAGCAGGCCAGGCAGCATCCGTGGAGAGAGAAACAGAGTTAACGTTTCCGGTCTGGGACCCTGCATCAGAACTGGGAAAGGCTGGAGGTGTGAGGGATTTTAAGCAGATGCAGGGGGAGGGGAGGAAGGAACCGCAGGAATAGTCAGTGCTCGGGTCGGAGGCAGGAGAGAGTAAATGTTGCTCAATCATCAACAGCCTGAAAAACGGGGGCTGAGGTTATGGTCTGAAATTGTTGAACTCGAGATTGAGTCCAGAGGGCTGCAGAGTGCCTGATCGAAAGATGAGGGGCTGTTCCTCGAGCTTACGCTGAGCTTCGTTGGAACAATGCAAGAGGCAGAGGGCGGTGCGGTCGGAGTGGGAATGGAGCGGTGAATTAAAGTGACAGGCCACCGGAAGCTCAGGGTCTCCCGTACGGACTGAACGGAGGTGTTCCGCAAAGCGGTCGCCCAATCTGCGTTTGGTCCCCCCAATGTAGAGGAGACCGTATCGTGAGCAGCGAATACAGTATATTAAATTGCAAGAAGTATAAGTAAATCGCTGTTTCACCTGGAAGGGGTGTTTGGGGCCCTGGACAGTGGGAAGGGAGGAGGTAAAAGGGCAGGTGTTGTATCTCCAACAACAGTTGCCTTGGTACAGACCCAGGGAGGGAAGCTGGAACCTCGTGCTCAGCTGGACACGGGTTCATCAAGATGGTGGCGCTGCTGATTAAAAGAGAGAGCTCTTTCACAACCTCCCGCACTGGACCACATCCAGCAACAGTTGTGCAAGAGCTCCTGAAGGAGTGCAAGGTGCATTACCTCTCGGGCTCCTTCACATGGACAGTTTCACTCTCCTCACTCCTAGCCTAATGCGACAATGATACCCCCATTCTGTTCTGGCAGACCGCCAGGCCCCAGCCAAGTGGCCATTCTTCACACGCAAGACCAGAGAGAGAGAGAGAGACAGAGAGAGACAGAGAGAGAGAGACAGAGAGAGAGAGACAGAGAGAGAGAGACAGAGAGAGAGAGACAGAGAGAGAGACAGAGAGAGACAGGGAGACAGAGAGAGAGAGAGACAGAGAGAGAGAGAGAGAGAGAGAGAGAGAGAGAGAGAGAGAGAGACAGAGAGAGACAGAGAGAGACAGAGAGAGAGAGAGAGAGAGAGAGAGACAGACAGAGTAGAGAGAGACAGGGAGACAGGGAGAGAGAGAGAGAGAGAGAGAGAGACGGGGAGAGAGCGCGCGTCGGAATCGCGGTGAAGCCCCAAGATTTCCAGAAGGGTCGCGCGGGGGGGGGAGGGGGGGGGGGCGGGGGTGGTGAAACCGAATCCACCGTCTGCCCTCTCAGGTGGATGTGAAAGATCCCACTGGCCACTATTGGAAGAAGAGCGGGGGGGAGTTCTCCCCGGTGTCCTGGGGCCAATATTTATCCCTCAACCAACATCACTAAAACAGTTGATCTGTTTGCGGGAGCTTGCTGTGCACAAATTGGCTGCCGCGTTTCCTACATTACAACAGTGACCACACTTCAAAAAAAAAAGTCCTTCATTGGCTGCGAAGTGCTCAGGGACGTCCTGGGGTCATGAAAGGCGCTATATAAATGCAAGTCTGTATTTTCCCCCCTCTAACCTTCATGTACTCCCGTACTATACATCCCTTCTTCCAACTCCCGATTATCAGCACAATGTTGAAATCGAGATTCATCCCATCATTTCTCATTCTAAGCCATTCTTTCAAAACCTCCAAAGTGCTCAGTCTTCCCTTTGGTGTCCCGCTAATCACCCACTGCTTGGAAGAATCTCATCGTCTCTCCAACTCTGTCCAACCTCAACTCTTCCCTGCCCTCAAGAGGCCTTTCACTTGGATTTATCCCTTCAGAAATGATTATCATTTCCCTAAATATCAGTAAAACACATTTCAACGGCCATTTTCCACTTGAGCGCTGTGCAGAAAGAGGTGTCGTTAAAATTCCAGGCACACTTCATCCACGTGTGCCCCAGCTAGTCACAGGGAAAACCGGACTTCTCGTTACTCGCGAGCGCAATTCTGCTTTTCCAAATTAAAAGCAGTGTGACCTACGTTGTCCCGTCTCGGTTCCCCAAACATATCAGTCAACAGCGTTACGGTATGTCACAGAATTCACAGCACAGAAAACAGGTCCATGCCGGTGTTTCTGCTCCACACGAGCCTCCTCCCACCTTACTTCACCCCATCACCATCTCCTTCTATCCCTTTCTCCCTCGTGTGTTTATCCAGCTTCCCCCTTAAAGGCATCTCCGCTATTCACCTCGACCACTCCCTGTGGTAGCGAGTTCCACATTCTCACCACTCTCTGGGTAAAGAAGTTTCTCCTGAATTCCCCATTGGATTTATTAGTGACGATCTTATAAAGCCATGGTGTGGAGATGCCGGTGGTTGGACTGGGGTGGACAAATGTAATGTAATGATGATGTAATGTTTTCCTGACTAACCTGGTTGGACACCATTCACACCTTTGATTGCTGTGATTATCTCTCTGCCGAGGTGTGATAAATGGCAGTTAGAAAGATTACCTCTAATCATCTGGCATTATTCTCTGACTATATAAGCTGTGTCTTTATGCATCTCTCCACTTCACCGGACGAAGGAGCAGCGCTCCGAAAGCTTGTGATTTCAAATAAAACTGTTGGACTATAACCTGGTGTTGTGTGACTTCTTACACTTATCTTATAAAGAAAGGAAGACTTGCATTTCTCCGACCACCGGACGTCCCAAGGCGCTTTCCAGCCAATAATGTGCTTTTTGAAGTGTGGTCACCGTTGTAATGTAGGAAACGCAGCAGCCAATTTGCGCACAGCAAGCTCCCACAAACAGCAATGTGATAAATGAGCAGATCATCTGTTTTTGTTATGTTGGTTGAGGGATAAATATTGGCCAAGACACTGGGGATAACTCCCCTGTTCTTCTTCGAAATAATGCCATGGGATCTTTACATCCACCTGAGAGAGCAGACGGGGCCTCGGTTTAACGTCTCATCCCGAAAGACGGCACCTCCGACAGTGCGGCGCTCCCTCAGCACTGCACTGGAGTGTCAGCCTAGCTTTATGTATTCCAGTCTCTGGAGTGGGACTTGAACCCACAACCTTCTGACTCAGAGGCGCGTGCGCGACCCACTGAGCCACAGCTGACACATTTTGAAAGCCCCTAGTTCTGGTCACCAAACATCATCTCTACGTCTACCCTATCGAACCCTTTCATAAGGTCCATCAGGTCACCCCTCAGCCTTCCCTTTTCCAGAGCCATGAGCCCCAGCCTGCTCAGTCACCATTCTCGTAAATAGCTTTTTTGCATTCCTCCAATGCTTCTATATCCTTCTGTTAACAGAAGGCCATTACCAAGCTTTCGCCAACATTAAATGCTCGCTCTCAACTCATCCTCTTCAAATCTGCTTCTTGAAGTTGTAAAGTTAGTGCTGGCGATCAGATAATTGGAGGGGGGGGGTGGTGGGGGGGGATGTTTCTGCGGTTAGAAACCGTTCTCGGACAGCTCGGCGGGGAAACTGCACAGTCGCGCCTGATGCTCGCCATCTTGAGGAGGTATCAGAGGACTGACAGCTGTCAGTGCCTTAGGAGGAGGAGGCGAGAGAGTACGTGGGGAGGAACAATCTGGCTCTGTGGGCATTTATCAATGCGCCACAGTACCGAACCATACACAGCAACAGGAGGAGGCCATTCAGCCCCCTCGAGCCTGTTACATTAGGAACAGGAGCAGGCAGCTCATTCAGCCCCTCGAGCCTGTTACATTAGGAACAGAACGAGGCCATTCAGCCCCTCGAGCCTGTTACATTAGGAACAGGACGAGGCCATTCAGCCCCTCGAGCCTGTTACATTAGGAACAGGACGAGGCCATTCAGCCCCTCGAGCCTGTTACATTAGGAACAGGACGAGGCCGTTCAGCCCCTCGAGCCTGTTACATTAGGAACAGGAGGAGGCCGTTCAGCCCCTCGAGCCTGTTACATTAGGAACAGGAGGAGGCCGTTCAGCCCCTCGAGCCTGTTACATTAGGAACAGGAGGAGGCCGTTCAGCCCCTCGAGCCTGTTACATTAGGAACAGGAGGAGGCCGTTCAGCCCCTCGAGCCTGTTACATTAGGAACAGGACGAGGCCATTCAGCCCCTCGAGCCTGTTACATTAGGAACAGGACGAGGCCATTCAGCCCCTCGAGCCTGTTACATTAGGAACAGGACGAGGCCATTCAGCCCCTCGAGCCTGTTACATTAGGAACAGGAGGAGGCCGTTCAGCCCCTCGAGCCTGTTACATTAGGAACAGGAGGAGGCCGTTCAGCCCCTCGAGCCTGTTACATTAGGAACAGGAGGAGGCCGTTCAGCCCCTCGAGCCTGTTACATTAGGAACAGGAGGAGGCCGTTCAGCCCCTCGAGCCTGTTACATTAGGAACAGGAGGAGGCCGTTCAGCCCCTCGAGCCTGTTACATTAGGAACAGGAGGAGGCCGTTCAGCCCCCTCGAGTCTGTTCTGCCATTCAATTAGATCACGGCTGATCTGCATCTTAACTCCATCTACCCGCCTTGGTTCTGTAACCTCTGATACCCGTACCCAACAAAAACCCATCAATCTCAGTTTTGAAATTTCCAGTTGACCCCCAGCCTCGACAGCTCTTTGGGGGGGGAGAGTTCCAGATTTCCACCACCCTTTGTGTGAAGAAGTGCTTCCTGACATCACCCCTGAACGGCCTGGCTCTAATTTGAAGGTTCTGCCCCCTTGTTCTGGACTCGCCCCACCAGAGGAAATTGTTTCTCTCTCGATCGACCCGATTGGATCCTTTAATCATCTCAAACACCTCGATCAGATCGCCCCTCAATCTTCTACACTCGAGGGAACACGAGCCCAGTCTGTGCAACCTGTCCTCGGAGTTTAACCCTTTTAGCCCCAGGATCACATATCCGGATGACCTCAAAATCTATCCCCAGTCTGTGCGGAGTTAGCTAGTCTAAGCTTGGGGAGGAGTCTGTGACTGAGAGTCTGTGACTGCTGTGAGTCGCTTTGATATCTTTGGATTTGGGGAGGGAGAGGAAGAAAAGAATAAAATGAGTCAAGGTGTCCTGCTGGTTGGCCTGGGCCAAGCGAGGACTGAATTAGATTTGGGTTACGTGACCCAACCACGGCGTTTAGGAACTTTAAATCAGAATAACGACATCTTCGTCACGCACGGATGTTATTTTCACATCATGGTTTTTCACCCTGCTCCATTTAACATGCTGGGAGTTTAATTCATATTCATCACGACTGACACCAGGTAAAGGGAACTGGAGTGAGGGCTGTCGAAACATAGAAACATAGAAGATAGGAGCAGGAGTCGGCCATTTGGCCCCTCGAGCCTGCTCCACCATTTAATGAGATCATGGCTGATCATCCAAATTCAGTACCCTGTCCCTGCCTTCTCCCCATATCCCTTGATCCCTTTAGCCTTAAGAAATATATCGAACTCCTTCTTGAATATATTTAATGAATTGGCCTCAACTGCCTTGTGTGGTAGAGAATTCCACAGGTTCACCACTCTCTGGGTGAAGAAATTCCTCCTCATCTCTGTCCTAAATGGCTTACCCCTTATCCTTAGACTGTGACCCCTGGTTCTGGACTCCCCGACCATCGGGAACAGCCTTCCTGCATCTAGTCTGTCTAGTCCTGTTAGAATTTTATAAGTTTCAATGAGATCCCCTCTCATTCTTCTAAACTCCAGCGAGTATAAGCCCAATCGACCCAATCTCTCCTCATACGTCATTCCTGCCATCCCAGGTATCAGTCTGGTGAATCTTCGCTGCACTCCCTCCATGGCAAGAACATCCTGCCTCAGATAAGGCGACCAAAACTGCACACAATACTCGAGGTCGAGATTTATAGTTTGTGGCAGAATTAACATGAGCAACAATTTAAACTTGGTCATGAGAGAGATTTCTTGCACTGGTTTTTTTTTTAGAAATTGGTTTGCCAATTTGGTGATTAAGTTGCGGGTTGTCAAGTGCTGGCAAACGTAACACTTCGGCCATCTCGTGTCAGCATCAAGCCCGCCCAGTTCAAGCAGAGGATCTAAAGCACCACTGGATCTGCCCCTAGATTACAATCCGCTCTCAGACCCACTGCACCAGCGGGACATTTATCCATTAGCCACAGCACCCACCAGGAACCGGGTTAACCCATCCCACGGGCAGCCTTTACAGCCAGGAGACGTTCATCCCAATGGTCACGACGGGAATTCCAAGTTCCAAGAAAGGTCCGTGACCGACCCGCGGCACCACCCAGTTCGCTCGGATGTTGGTCAGAGGATTACGCAGACGTCTTGCGACGAAGAATCAGCTGGCAGCTTCGCTCAGATCTGGAATGAACTTTGCCGCCGGATATTTGCAAACAAAAGGCCCACAGCGGGAGTTAACCCCCTCACTGCTCCGCCGGTCCTGGTCGCGTTCAAAACGCTGCGTGCGCAAGAAGTCATGGCTCTTCACTCAGACTGCGGTCGAGAACACAGACGATCCGAAAAAAAACACTCCCCCCACCCCCACCACCCGGTTCCCAGACCACCGGAGCCGTTGGGTTTAAGCCTTTACACACATTGCTGCTCATCCGAACAAAACACAGCGCAATCTGGCGGTCGGGTCGGCGCGCTCAAAAGGTGAAATGTCAAAACAGCTTTGAAGCACCGAGTACTTGGGAGTCGTATACGTCACTCAGAACTGGGGACTGAAGCATTAAATGGTATTCATGTTTAAAATATCTTCCACTTGTACCTCTGCTGAGAGTTTAATGGTCCACATGCAAGCCATCTCTACCCTACAGCTCGGAAATGTTGCTGCTTCCCAGGGGCACGCCCGATTACTGTAAGCTACGGCCTACAGCAGGTGCCCTGGAGCAGGGGCGGGGGTACACGCCAGTCCTCTCTGCTGTAGTCTGCAGCGGCAGGAACCATTTCGAAAACCCAATCCATGCTGTTAATGAGAGCTGGCGCGAGCAGGAACAAGACGACGATAGCGCAAGAGTGCTTGAAAGAGAAAGAGGGGGGAAAAGTGCAAGATGAGCAACAGTACACAAGGAAAAGGACAGAGAGAGAGCGCGAGAGAGCGGGCGAGAGAGCGGGCGCAAATTAAAGAAGGGGAAGAGCGGGAAAGAAAAGAAAGACTTGCAATTCTATAGCGCCTTTCATGACCTCAGGACCAATGAAGTTCTTGCTTTTTTGAAGTGTGGTCACTGTTGTAATCTAGGAAATGCAGCAGTCAATTTGCGCACAGCAAGCTCCCACAATCAGCAATGTGATAAATGACGGATCAGCTGTTTTTAGTGATGTTGGGTGAGGGATAAATACTGGCACCATTAAACCTGGGAGAACGTCCCCCTGCTCTTCTTCCAATAGTGGCCGTAGGATCTTTTACGTCCACCTGAGAGAACAGACAGTGCGGCGCTCCCTCAGTACCGCCCCTCCGACAGTGCGGCGCTCCCTCAGTACCGCTCCTCCGACAGTGCGGTGCTCCCTCAGTACCGCCCCTCCGACAGTGCGGCGCTCCCTCAGTACCGCCCCTCCGACAGTGCGGTGCTCCCTCAGTACCGCCCCTCCGACAGTGCGGCGCTCCCTCAGTACCGCTCCTCCGACAGTGCGGCGCTCCCTCAGTACCGCCCCTCCGACAGCGCGGCGCTCCCTCAGTACCGCCCCTCCGACAGTGCGGCGCTCCCTCAGTACCGCCCCTTCCGACAGTGCGGCGCTCCCTAGTACTGCCCATCTGACAGTGCGGCACTCCCTCAGTACCGCCCCTCCGACAGTGCGGCGCTCCCTCAGTACCGCCCCTCCGACAGTGCGGCGCTCCCTCAGTACCGCCCCTCCGACAGTGTGGCGCTCCCTCAGTACCGCCCCTCCGACAGCGCGGCGCTCCCTCAGTACCGCCCCTCCGACAGCGCGGCGCTCCCTCAGTACCGCCCCTCCGACAGTGCGGCGCTCCCTCAGTACCGCCCCTCCGACAGTGCGGCCCTCCCTCAGTACTGCTCCTCCGACAGTGCGGCGCTCCCTCAGTACTGCCCCTCCGACAGTGCGGCGCTCCCTCAGTACTGCCCCTCCGACAGTGCGGCGCTCCCTCAGTACTGCCCCTCCGACAGTGCGGTGCTCCCTCAGTACCGCCCCTCCGACAGTGCGGCGCTCCCTCAGTACCGCCCCTCCGACAGTGCGGCGCTCCCTCAGTACCGCCCCTCCGACAGTGCGGCGCTCCCTCAGTACTGCCCCTCCAACAGTGCGGCGCTCCCTCAGCACCGCCCCTCCGACAGTGCAGCGCTCCCTCAGCACTGCACTGGGGAGCGGCAGACTAGATTGCTCTGCTCGAGTACCTGGAGTGGGACTCGAACCCACGACCTTCTGAATCAGAGGCGAGAGCGCGACCCACTGAGTCACGGCCGACGCACAGCTCGGCCACAGATGGAACATTCGATGCAATTCTGAACAGCCCGTTCCACGAGAGCTATGAATCATGCAACGGACATAAGCAAAAGGTTCACTGGGGAATGATACCAGCAATGAGGTGTTCTCGCCCCGGAAAAAAGCTTAAAAGAAATTGCTTTTTCAGTAGAGCAGAAAAAAGTGACGATTCGAATTATGAAAGATTGAGAGGGTAAACAGTGAAAGTCCGTTCCCACAGGTTATGAATCGGTAACAGCTGGAGACGGACTCTGTCATCACGACAACAGTGTAAGGGGATAGTTAGAAGCAATCTCCCCCCTCTGCAGAAATGTATTTAGCACATGGGATGGTTTACCGGGATAAGATCAATATAAAAGGAAATGGGCAATGAGAGTACGGCTGCCGGTGGAAGGGCCAGCACCTATGCAGGCGCATTAGGCTGAAAAGCCCCTTCCGATGCTTTGACTTCTCGACCGGCTACCGACCATAGAGCACATATACCAGAAACGCTGTTTACGGAGGTCACGGTCCATCATCAAAGACCCTACCCACCCCAGCCACAGTCTGTTCGCCCTCCTGCCATCTGGGAGACGCTACAGATGCATTCGCACCCGTACGACCAGATTTAGGAACAGCTTCTTTCCCAGGGCTGTCATCCTACTGAACTCCACAAATAAACTCTAAAGTCTGCACATCTGCCGATGCACTTTATTATGGTTATGTTTATGTTAATGTATTACAAGCCAAATGTATGTTGAATGTTTAAATGTCTTAATCTAAATGTACACTCTCGGGAGCCGCAAGCCTACATTTCGTTGTACTGCACTTGTGCACTAACAATGACAATAAAAGTTGATTTGATTTGATTTGATTTCTCGGCTGTCTTTGCCCGTATTGAGAGCAAGGGGGAGAGTTCGCCCCGGTATCCCGGGGCCAATATTAGTCCTTCAACCAACATCACTAAAAATAAAACAGATGATCTGGTCATTATCGCATTGGCTGTTTGTGGGAGCTTGCTGTGCGCAAATTGCCTGCCGCGTTTCCCACATTACAACAGCGACCACACTTCAAAAAGTACTTCATTGGCGGTGAGGCACTTTGGGACGTGTGGAGCTGTGAAAGATCGAGAGGGTAGACAGTGAAAGGCGCTGGAGAGACACGAGTCTTCAGGACGGGAGGGCAGGAGAGCAAACTGGAAAAAAGTGTACGACGGGAACAAAATGGAGAAGCATGGTGTAGATCACAAAGAATTATCCATATCCCCTAAATTGTACTCCAATCCGATCAGCCCCAGTGCAATCCAAAGGGAATCCTTCTAGTAACTCTGGTGCTGATCCCGTTAGGAAACTGAAGATGGGCGCTCCACTTTCCTTTTCCCTGCCTTAGTGTCTGCTGAGAATTTGAAAAACATCTCACATGCCCCCAAGAGGCTGAAATTGTTTTTCCTTTTGTTTTAAAAAAAAACAGTAACGCCTCTCAGATCTAAATACGGACCCCTCGCTCACTGAAGGCGTGACTGAGGAACAGACGGGCTGGGTGGCAGGTCTGGTCTCTACTCTAACTCAACCCCCCCCCCCCCGGCCGAGCTACAGCCTCTGAAACAGAGGACCGCAGCATCCGCGGATCAAAGGATGCTGAAACCAAATCGCTGTGGTGATAACAACGAGCATTTGCTCTAGACAGTACAAACATTCCACCCACCCCCCCTACTATTATCGAGCTGAAGGCTCAGGTTATAAAGTGGGGTACAACTCCAACATACAGCAAACAGCCATCTTATTAGCTGCAAATTCACTGTTCCAATAATCTAGTCACGTGTCCGATAAAGAAAGTCGATGAGATCCGACGAGAACAACTACACCCCGAACCACTGGATCGGCCATCAGCAGACTACCACCGCGACTCTAATCGAAAGCTGGGGCTCAGAGGACGAAGGAGCCGTTTTAGAGACTGGCTGTTGTGGTTCGAAGATTGCTTGAACCTTCAATGGTTTATAATCCAGCCCGTATCCTGACACATTCACCCAAGACACTGACTGGATACGCCAGAACAGTAAACGAGGATAGACAGATATTTGGGATTAATATACTGGATTACTGGTCAAGCAGCAACAGTAATCCATTTCCAATTATTTGGGGGAGTTTTTAAATATAATTTCTTTTTTTTTTAATCTTTGGGCAGCCTCAATGGGTAAATGCACGACTTGGTGTTGGACCAAACCACTCAGATTTCTACCGATTTAAACCAGTGATTGGAGTGCGACAAGCTTGGAAGGGAGGGGGGCTTAAGTGCAAAAATACTTAAAGTATTAGATGCTTGGCACCTTCCGCTGCTCCATCAATGACCTTCCCGCCATCACAAGGTCAGAAGTGGGGATGTTCACTGATGACTGTACAGTGTTCAGCTCCATTCACAACTCCTCAGATAATGAAGCAGTCCATGCCCGCATGCAGCAAGACCTGGACGACGTTCAGGCTTGGGCTGATAAGTGGCAAGTAATATTCACACCACACAAGTGCCAGGCAATGACTATCTCCAACAAGAGAGAGTCTAACCAGCGCCTCTTGACATTCAACGGCATTACCATCGCCGAATCCCCCACCATCAACATCCTGGGGTCACCATTGACCAGAAATTTAACTGGACCAGCCACATAAATACTGTGGCTACAAGAGCAGGTCAGAGGCTGGGTATTCTGCGGCGAGTGTCTCACCTCCTGACTCCCCAAAGCCTCTCCACCATCAACAAGGCACAAGTCAGGAGTGTGATGGAACACTCTCCACTTGCCTGGATGAGTGCAGCTCCAACAACACTCGAGAAGCTCGACACCATCCAGGACAAAGCAGCCCACTTGATCGGCACCCTGTCCACCACCTTAAACATTCACTCCCTCCACCACCGCCGCACCGTGGCTGCAGTGTGGACCATCTACAAGATGCACTGCAGCAACTCGCCAAGGCTTCTTCGGCAGCACCTCCCAAACCCGCGACCTCTTCCACCTAGAAGGACAAGGGCAGCAGGCGCACGGGAACACCACCACCTGCAAGTTCCCCTCCAAGTCACACACACCATCCTGACTTGGAAATATATCGGCCGTTCCTTCATTGTCGCTGGGTCAAAATCCTGGAACTCCCTCCCTAACAGCGCTGTGGGAGCACCTTCACCACACGGGACTGCAGCGGTTCAAGGCGGCGGCTCACCACCACCTTCTCGAGGGCTATTAGGGATGGGCAATAAATGCTGGGCCTCGCCAGCGACGCCCACATCCCATGAATGAACAAAAAACTTAACTGACGAACTAATATTGACAGTCAGACAAGTATAACAATATCACCACAGGGAGTGGTTGAGGTGAATAGCAGAGATGCCTTTAAGGGGAAGCTAGATAAACACACGAGAGAGAAAGGAATAGATGGATATGGTGATGGAGTGAGATGAAGAGGGGTGGGAGGAGGCTCGTGTGGAGCAGGAGCACCGGCACGGACACGTTGGGCCGAATGGCCTGTTTCCTTGTTGTAAATGCTATCTCCTTGAGCTAGTGCACAATAATGCAAAATGTATTTGCACTTTCTTGTGGCGAGACCAAAGCTAGACGCGGACCAGCTGACAGGAAGATGGGGTGACACTGAGAACTGACGACTGTTTCATGGACGTTCACCCCAGCGGGCGACTTGTAGACGGGGAGTTACATCTCCAGGTGAGACGAGCAGGTGGCACGGCTGCTGGGTTTCGGGAGGGGAGTCACAGGGGGACACCAATTCATCGGGTCAGACAGCAGACCCGATTAGCCACGCCAAGTTGTTGACTCCTTGCTGTTTGTCAGCATGTGGAATGAGGGTTGCGAGGGCATGGAATTCACTTCCAGGGTCAGTGGCTAAGGCAGAAATGGTCAACATTCAAGATCAGATCGGATAGATGGAAAACGGGTTAAAAGAATAAAGAAAGACGGACTCCCATTTCTCCAGCGCCTTTCACCACCTCGGGACGTCCCAAAGCCCTTCACAGCCAATGAAGTACTTTTTTTGAAGTGTGGTCACTGTTGTAATGTAGGAAACGCGGCAGCCAATTTGCGCACAGCAAGCTCCCACAAACAGCAATGTGATAATGACCAGATCATCTGTTTCAGTGATGTTGGTTGAGGGATAATTATTGGCCCCAGGACACCGGGGAGAACTCCCCCCTGCTCTTCTTCGAAATAGAGGCCATGGGATCGTTTACATCCACCTGAGAGGGCAGACGGGGCCTCGGTTTAACGTCTCATCTTAAAGACAGCACCTCCGACAGTGCGCTGCTCCCTCAGTACCGCCCCTCCGGCAGTGCGGCGCTCCCTCAGTACTGCCCCTCTGACAGTGCGGCGCTCCCTCAGTACCACCCCTCCGACAGTGCGGCACTCCCTCAGTACCGCCCCTCCGACAGTGCGGCGCTCCCTCAGTGCCACCCCTCCGACAGTGCGGCGCCCCCTCAGTACTGGCCCTCCGACAGTGTGGCGCTCCCTCAGTACCGCCCCTCCGACAGTGCGGTGCTCCCTCAGCACTGCCCCTCCGACAGTGCGGCGCTCCCTCAGTACCGCCCCTCCGACAGTGCGGCGCTCCCTCAGTACCGCCCCTCCGACAGTGCGGCGCTCCCTCAGTACCGCCCCTCCGACAGTGCGGCGCTCCCTCAGTAATGCACTGGAGTGTCAGCCTATATTTCTGCGCTCTAGTCTCGGGACTTGACCTCAACCTTCTGACTCACAGGTGAGAGTGTTACCAACTGAGACACGGTAGGGGAAGAGGGCAGGTAAATGTGATTGGAACTGTTTTCTCGTATTGAATGTAAATGCTGGCACGGACTGGTTGGGCCTAATGGCCCTTTTCCATGCTGTAATTTCTGTGAATACAGTTCTCTGGGGGGTACCAGAGGGTGATCAAGTTGCCAATCTTCACAACACAGGTCTATATCAGATCACAGAGTTTGCCGTGTAGAATACAGCCAGGAATGTGTGACGGAAGCTGTATTGCAACACTGGTGCTGAACATCCGTCAGTTCTCAGTACAACCCCATCTTCCTGTCAGCTGGTCCTAGTCTAGCTTCGGTCTCACCACACAGTAACGTTATGGAAACACTTCCTCCTCTTGTTACAGGACGCAAAGTAACGGTAAAAAAACTTAGCGCTTGTGGTATTTCAAGACAATGCACTCCCAACTACCGAACTCCAGTGGGAAAGCACTGACGGTGGAGATTTACATAGAAGATAGGAGCAGGAGTAGGCCATTCGGCCCCTCGAGCCTGCTCCACCATTTAATGAGATCATGGCTGATCATCCAAATTCAGTACCCGGTCCCTGCCTTCTCCCCATATCCCTTGATCCCTTTAGCCTTAAGAAATATATCCAACTCCTTTTTGAATATATTTAATAAATAAATTGGCCTCAACTGCCTTGTGTGGTAGAGAATTCCACAGGTTCACCACTCTCTGGGTGAAGAAATTCCTCCTCATCTCTGCCCTAAATGGCTTACCCCTTATCCTTAGACTGTGACCCCTGGTTCTGGACTCCCCCGCCATCGGGAACATCCTTCCTGCATCTAGTCTGTCTAGTCCTGTTAGAATTTTATAAGTTTCAATGAGATCCTCTCTCATTCTTCTAAACTCCAGCGAGTATAAGCCCAATCGACCCAATCTCTCCTCATACGTCATTCCTGCCATCCCAGGTATCAGCCTGGTGAATCTTCGCTGCACTCCCTCCATGGCAAGAACATCCTTCCTCAGATAAAGCGACCAAAACTGCACACAATACTCAAGGGGTGGTCTCACCAAGGCCCTGTACAACTGCAGCAAGACATCCTTGTTCCTGTGCTCGAACCCTCTCGCTACGAAGGCCAACTGCCTACGAAGTGGGAAGACATCGATCCCAGTGATGCCAGCATTCAACGGAGGAAGTGCTGCACTGTCAGAGGCAGCATCGCATTTACCTACCCCGTCCCCCTTTTCCTTCATCCCTCCATCCAATCTTGAACGCTGACGTAATGTGGATCAAGCAGCTAATCACTTACTTGAACCGACAGTATCTCCCAACGTGGATGGTATCATCTCACCGTACATCACCTTCCCTGCTGAATTAATACCCTTCAATATCGTAAAGTGGAATTAATGTCGGATTATCAAATTCAGGCTGACACTCCAGTGCAGTGCTGCACCGTCGGAGGTGCCGTCTTTCGGATGAGACGTTAAACCGAGGCCCTCTATTTGAAGAGCGGGTGAGCGCTCCCCGGTGTCCTGGGCCAATTATTTATCCCTCAATCAACATCACTAATTATCCGGTCACTTATCTCATTGCTGTTTGTGGGAGCTTGCTGTGCGCAAATTGGCTGCTGCGTTTCCTATATTACAACAGTGACCACGCTTCAAAAAAGTCCTTCATTGGCTGTGAAGCGCTTTGGGACGTCCTGAAGTTGGTGAAAGGTGCTGGAGAAACGTGAGTCTTTCCTTCCATCAGAATGGGTACAGGGGTTGACTGAACTGAACGATAAGCTACGTTTATAGACAAATCAAAGGCCCTACCAAAAAGAGATGATCGAAATCTCCCTCGTTTGTTTGCCCTCCATCTTATAAATTAATTGTGGAAAAAATGGAGAGTGGTTAGCTGACAATCGTGAGGCCAGCTTGCAGAACAGCATCCCATTTCACATTCAGCAGGTAGATCAAAACACTTGGGCAACAACTGGAGTCGTATCATAGAATCATAGAATAGTGCAGCACAGGAGGAGGTCATTCGGCCCATCGAGTCGGTGCCGGCTCTGTCGGCGAGCAATCCAGTCAGTCCCGCTCTTTCCCCATATCCCTGCAATGCTTTCTCCTTCGAGTATTGATCCAATTCCCTTTTGAAGGCGACTATTGACTCTATCCACCGCCCTATCAGGCAGCGCATTCCAGATCCTAACCACTCGCTGCGCAAAAAAGTTTCTCTTCCTCTCCCCTCTAAATCTGTGTCCTCTGGTTACCGACCCTTCAGCCATTGGGAACACGTCCTTATCTGAGGAAGGATGTTCTTGCCATCTAAGGATAAGGGGTGAGCCAATTAGGACAGAGATGAGGAGGAATTTCTTCACCCAGAGAGTGGTGAACCTGTGGAATTCTCTACCACAGAAGGCAGTTGAGGCCAATTCATTAAATATATTCAAGAAGGAGTTAGATATATTTCTTAAGGCTGAAGGGATCAAGGGATATGGGGAGAAGGCAGGGACCGGGTACTGAATTTGGATGATCAGCCATGATCGCATTAAATGGCCGACTCCTGCTCCTATCTTCTATGTTTGTTTCTATGTTTCTCCTTATTTACTCTGTCTAAACCCTTCATGATTTTGAACACCTCTATCAAATCTCCTCTTAGCCGTCTCTGCTCCAAGGAGAACAATCCCAGCTTCTCCACGTACCTGTAATCCCTCATCCCTGCAACCACTCTAGTCAATCCCCTCTGCACCCTCTCCACAGCCTTTTATTAACAAGTGCGGTGCCCAGAATAGGGCACAGTACTCCCACTGGGGCCGGACTGGTGCTTTATATCGGTTTATCACAAAGTCCTGGCTTTTGGACTCTGGGCTGGATTTTCATTGAGGAGGCGGGACTACAACTTTCGGGGTTGTAGTCCCGCCTCCATCGAGTTGTGGCCAACCCATATGATTTTCCCTTGATTGACCTTGTTGAGCCCGCTCAGCAGGCCAATTAAGGGCCACCAGGCAACAGGTGACGTCACAGATTGACATTTCATCTGTCAAGCGCTTTTGACAGATGAAATATCAACGTTTGACAGCTGTTTGAAGCTGTCAAACACTGACAATCTGTACTCCAGGTTAATTCCTTCCTCTCAGGCTGATTTAGAGATCTCCCCGGAACAGAAAGCTGAATGCTGCAGATTTTGACAGCTGGCGGCCATTCTGCTTTCTGTGCCGGTGAGATGAGGGACTCCTGAGACCTGAGGGAAGGAAGGCTGTAAAGGTAAGTAAAGGCAAGTAAAACTTCTTTAAACACTTTACACACACCAAACACACCTACCTCTGCACTCATGCACCCATCACTCACCTGAACACCAGACATCTCGAACCCTCCAAGCCCTTCACCCCGACGGTCCGCCTCGCTAACTTGGCGTGGTTTGGAGCCGTCGGGAATCCCGCACTTCAGGGATAAAAATAGGGATTAGGCTAAAAGCTGCCTGTTAACTACCTGTTAACAGGCAGTTCATTGGCACTAATCCCCTTCCCGCCTCGGGGAGGCGGGTCCCAGCGCGGGTCGGGTATCCGCCTCCTTTGAAACTGGCGTGGAGGCGGGTTGGGGGGGCGGGACGGGTTCGTGCCCCCCGATTTCGCGATTTTAAACCCCCCCCACGCCTCCACGGCCCAATGAAAATCCTGCCCTATGCCTCTATTTGTAAAGCCCAGGATCCCTTATGAGCTGCTTTGTTAACCAGTCCTGCCACCGTCAAAGATTTGTGCACAAGATCTCGCTCTTCTTGCATCCAATGTTCCCTTTAAGCTGCGCGACTGTGCAGCCGGATCACCGGCTTTTAAATAGGAGAAACCGCGGTATTTTGAATGGGCCACGCGTCCCCTACCCCCCACCCCTCCCCCAAAATATGAAAGGGAACATTGCTCACACCTCCGTTAAAATTGTACCATTTAGCTGGTATTGTCTCTCCCCTTCCTAACAAAATGCATCCTTGGGTAAAGGAGAGTTTGCTTTTAAAATAAACCAGCTGCTGCTATCCCCGATGGAAAAGGCGCATCCGTGATCAGATTCGTGATACAGCCCTGCCAAAAGAAACACACACACGCACGCACACAGACACCTGCAGATACTCGGCGTCTTACACTCACGCATCACGACTCGCAGCTCGGACAAGGTGCAAAGCAGCTGCCGGAGAACCCATGAACCATTCTGCAGGGAGCCAGCGCCCACAGGAGGACAGAAATACATTATTTTTTTGCGGGCGGGCGCGGGGAGGTGGGGGGGGGTGACCTTTGTTAAAAGCATGCGTATTTCACCCCGTAGCTTTGTCGACAAGACTTGGATGCAGCCATGTGGGTCCGTGAGAGGCCTTTACCAGGCTGGCGGTTTCACAGACACACACACACACACAAAGCCAAGCATTCTGCTCCCCGTTGCACCATATGTTGCTCACTGATGTGTTTACCTACTTTTATAACAAACAGCTGCCTCTAGACTAGCGAATATTCTTACTTTGGTCTACATTTAAAAAAAAACACAGTTCTACAAACCAGTAAAAGGGGGGGTGGAGAGAATGCAGCAGGTTGTTTCCTGATATATAAAAGGCACTATAAGCACACTGTTCTCATCAATGAATGGGGACAAAAAATTCAAAACTGTATTTGCCAGTGAGCAGGAAAACCTGGGCTAAAATTTCTCATGAAAATTACAGCGGATAACGAGATCAAACTAAAATGACCGGGGCGAGAAGCATTCGGTGGGCCACAGCTTCGATGCTCAGACAATTCATCTTCCGTGCCGCCATTCAAACCGCGGTTTATTATTGAGAATTGGGCAAATTTTGAGAAAGAACTCCTTGCGAAGGCCAGAATAAAAATATGAAGAGTGAAAATCTAGTTTGCGTACGAGTTGAACGCGGCCACAGATGAGACAAGATTCGGACTAATTTGCTTACGACCATTACGCCAAAATAAAACCACAGATTAAGACTGAAATTATAAGCAAAACCCTAGATGTAAAGGTGATGTCTTTCCTCATTGGCGCTTTAATAAAAAGAGTCTTGCATTTATCCTCAGGACATCCCGAAGCGCTTTACAGCCAAATGAAGAACTGTTGCAATGTAGGAAACGCAGCAGCCAGTTTGCGCACAGCAAGCTCCCACAAACAGCAAGGTGATAAATGACCGGATCATCTGTTTTAGTGATGTTGGTTGAAGGGTAAATATTGGCCCCAGGACACCGGGGAGAAATGAAAGAGAGACGGTAAATGCTGAATACGCCTTTAAAATGAGGCCGGATATTCAGAGCACAAATTTTTATCAGATACCAGAAGGAACTTCATGTAAAGGGCGACAGAGTGGCGAGCTCATGGAGCATTCGAGGATGCTAACCAGAGTGCGCTCCACCGGGCCAACTGGCCTTTTCTTGCCCTCATGTTCTTGGAGATTTTGAGGATACAAGACATTCAAAATGAATTCTTTAACCTCCAACATATCCTTCTCAAGAGCCAAGCCACCAAAGCAGAGCTCTGAGTGACAGGCAGATCGTTTGGGCTCCACCTTAATATAACAAGGGCGAGTTACATTTATATAGCACCTTTATCGCAGTAATAGATTGGGAGAAGGGGAAGTGCAAAGAGACCTGGGTGTCCTTGTGCACCAGTCGCTGAAGGTAAGCATGCAGGTGCAGCAGGCGGTTAAGAAGGCAAATGGTATGTTGGCCTTCATAGCGAGAGGATTCGAGTACAGGAGCAAGGATGTCTTGCTGCAGTTGTACAGGGCCTTGGTGAGACCACACCTTGAGTATTGTGTGCAGTTTTGGTCGCCTTATCTGAGGAAGGACGTTCTTGCCATGGAGGGAGTGCAGCGAAGATTCACCAGGCTGGTACCTGGAATGGCAGGAATGACGTATGAGGAGAGATTGGGTCGATTGGGCTTATACTCGCTGGAGTTTAGAAGAATGAGAGGGGATCTCATTGAAACTTATAAAATTCTAACAGGACTAGACAGACTAGATGCAGGAAGGATGTTCCCAATGGCGGGGGAGTCCAGAACCAGGGGTCACAGTCTAAGGATAAGGGGTAAGCCATTTAGGACAGAGATGAGGAGGAATTTCTTCACCCAGAGAGTGGTGAACCTGTGGAATTCTCTACCACAGAAGACAGTTGAGGCCAATTCATTAAATATATTCAAGAAGGAGTTAGATATATTTCTTAAGGCTATAGGGATCAAGGGATATGGGGAGAAGGCAGGGACAGGGTACGGAGTTTGGATGATCAGCCATGATCTCATTAAATGGCGGAGCAGGCTCGAGGGGCCGAATGGCCTCCTCCTGCTCCTATCTTCTATGTTTCTATTAAGTCCCAAGCCGCTTCACAGAAGCGTAACCAGACTGAAGCGGACACCGAGCCAGAATGAGACGACAGTAGGAGAGGTGACCAAAAGCTTGGTCAGAGGCAATTCTTAAGGGAGGAGAGAGAAAATCGGTCAGAGAACCAAGTTGTCCTCGGCCAGTAGCATTATCTCCGCCAATCGTATCTTGGGAACACCCACGTGACTTATGGCTGTGGGGGTTGGGAAGGAGAGGAGAGGAACGGAAGCAGGCAAACAGAGCTAATGTACAGAAGAACACTTCTGCCCCAGAGTGACTGCTAAAGTACAGGAAACTCTTTTTTATCCAGGACTGGCGTGGTGCCGGGTGATCAAAAAGTCCGGATTACAGAGAGGTATACTTACCAAGGTGCGAGAGCCACGTACACGGCCACAGGTCCAGGAACCCCGATTACACGGCCACAGGTCCAGGAACCCCGGTTACACGGCCACAGGTCCAGGAACCCCGGTTACACGGCCACAGGTCCAGGAGCCCCGGTTACACGGCCACAGGTCCAGGAGCCCCGGTTACACGGCCACAGGTCCAGGAGCCCCGGTTACACGGCCACAGATCCAGGAGCCCCGGTTACACGGCCACAGATCCAGGAGCCCCGGTTACACGGCCACAGATCCAGGAACCCCGGTTACACGGCCACAGATCCAGGAGCCCCGGTTACACGGCCACAGATCCAGGAACCCCGGTTACACGGCCACAGATCCAGGAACCCCGGTTACACGGCCACAGGTCCAGGAGCCCCGGTTACACGGCCACAGATCCAGGAGCCCCGGTTACACGGCCACAGGTGCAGGAACCCCGGTTACACGGCCACAGATCCAGGAACCCCGGTTACACGGCCACAGGTCCAGGAACCCCGGTTACACGGCCACAGGTGCAGGAACCCCGGTTACACGGCCACAGGTGCAGGAACCCCGGTTACACGGCCACAGATCCAGGAGTCCCGGTTACACGGCCACAGGTCCAGGAGCCCCGGTTACACGGCCACAGATCCAGGAGCCCCGGTTACACGGCCACAGGTGCAGGAACCCCGGTTACACGGCCACAGGTGCAGGAACCCCGGTTACACGGCCACAGGTGCAGGAGTCCCGGTTACACGGCCACAGGTGCAGGAACCCCGGTTACACGGCCACTAATATATAGTAAAACTTACCTGAACCTACTCCTGAATTTTGCCGGTTAAGGGAGGTTTCCGGATATTTCGGTGCCGGTTAAAAGAGAGTTTCCTGTACCTGGATTCCTTCAGCAGAAGTACAAAGTTCTGAAGGAAGGAGTAAGATCCACTGCCCAGTGACTCGATCTGTCAAAAATCACACACACCGGCTCTTGTAAAGGAGGGTCGCGTTGTGAAGCCACATGCCGCGTCTCCTGGGGAGCGTCTGATCTCAGGTGCTGCAGGTTTGCACAGTGTTCAACTGAGGGGGCTGGGCCGTTCCACGCAGCACATTCCTGCGTCGGTGATGGGCCCGAGGTCGCCCCGGCACCCACCCTCCCCGCCACATTTACGTAACCGCACCGCTGCAACACTTGCAGTACTTTGGACCCAGTCTCAACGATGGCCTGTGGATTCATTCCTTGAAAAAAATGACCGGGGCTGCTTGAAGTACAGATCAGCCAATGCAAGGCTGGCCTTGGTTCAAGTACAGGAAACTTTGTGATATCCGGCACCGACGGGACCGAGCTGTTGGCGTCCCATCAAAACTGCCGGACAAACCAGCGCTAATGTTGAAACAGACGGAGATTTGCTCCGTATCTGGCAACAAACCCTAACAGCTTCTAAACAGTCGGCCGTACCTTGCAAGCGTCTCTGTAGCTTAGCAACAGCTCCCGCGAGACCTTGCAGAGCCTGACTGGTGAAAAAAAAAGCAACGAAAAGAAAAAAAACCTAACAAAACGGCTCCTGATTTTTGCCGGCGGCTCGAGCATTCCGGACAGTTAACCTCCGGATAAACCAAAGCTTCCTGTACCCCCGTCACCCCTTTGCACTGAAAGGTTAGACGGTCTCGCCAACAAAAGGAAGCACGATACAGAGCAAGATTTCAAAATGGTGAGCCACTGCGCTCGTTTGCTCCGAAGCCGGGTTAGAGCCAAAGCTTCTTCCTGACCTGTACGAACTTCTTGGGATTACACAATCGTGTGAAGAATCCGACATCTGGCACAGGGAAAACAGGATCTGCTAAACAACACTGCCCTGAGACATGAAGCCAGAGCGTTTAATCTGCGCTGCTGCGAAGCCATCCTCTTGATCATTTCTTTGCCCGGACAATAGAACAGAGCGTTAATGAGGGACAGATCCTGCGCTCAGGAATTCTCCCGAGGGATCCCATGCACCCTTTTGTCGTTGCTCAGATCAGCCCGTTTCTCCCGATAGGAGCACTCTGCAACCAGCCACAGAAATGGCTCGGGTGCGATAGCAAAATACTGCGGATGCTGGAAATCCGAAACAACAGAAGAATAACTTCATCTAGAGCCATTGTGTGTGTCTTTACCTGTCCGATTACCATCTCGGCTCCCCTTGAATATCTCTTAATGTCTCTTCTTTCATCCCCTCCCCCATTTCCAAGCCCCCAAACTGGCCTTTTAATCGGTTTCATTTCCTGCCTTTTTCCCTCAGTTCTGACGAAGGGTTTCGACCCGAAACATTGACTCTGTTTCTCTCTCCACAGATGTTGCCCTGGCCTGCTGAGTTTGTCCAGCGTTTTCTGTTGCTATTTCACAGAAATGGCTCCAAGTCCAAAGCTCCCACTCGCCCGTGTTTAATCCCGTCCCACATGCGCAAACCCAGCGGTATTCGGGGAGTACCACCGTGGAGAAATAAGGAGGGCAGCGCTTTCTCATTCCCTGCTCCTGACTCTGTGTGAACATTTTGAGCCGAGGTGTGAACGTGGCTGCCTCCTACAGAACTAAAAAAGACTCGCATTTCTCCGGCGCCTGTCCCCACCTCAGGACGTCCCAAAGCGCTTTACGGCCGATGAAGGACTTTTGTCCAAACGTGGTCACTGTCGAAACGTAAGAAAGGCGGCAGCCAATTTACGCACAGCAAGCCCCCACAAACAGCAATGCGATAAATAACTAGATCGTCTGTTTTAGTGATGCTGATTGAGGGATAAATATTGGCCCCAGGACACTGGGGAGAACTCCCCCCCACCCTGCTCTTAGAAATAACGGCCATGGGATCTTTTACGTCCACCCGAGGCCTCGGGTTTAACGTCTCATCCGAAAGACGGCACCTCCGACAGTGCTGCACTCCCTCCGCGCTGCCAAGTGTCAACCTAGGTTTTTGTGCTGGAGTCTCTGGAGTGGGACCGGAACCCACAACCTTCTGGCTCCGAGCCGTAACCATTACAACCTAGGTCGCGCTGGCATTACTGTCTTTGTACCTTCAGTGAGTCAGGGGAGCCGCCATGGCCATAAACAAGGCGAAATAACAGCAGGAAAACGCTGGGAAAACTCAGCAGGCCAGGGCAGCATCCGCGGAGAGAGAAACAGAGTCAACGGTTCAGGTCGAAACCCTTCGTCAGAACTGAGAAAAAAAGGCAGCAAATGAAACCGATTAAAAGGCCAGTTTGGGGGCTGGGAAATGGGGGAGGGGATGAAAGAACAAAAGGGAAGGTCAGTGATAGGATAGAAAGCAGGAGAGATTGAGAGACACAGAGACAGAAGAGATATTCAAGGCGAGAGGAGGTGGTAATGGGGCAGGTTAAGGAACAAAGGGGTGTGAGTTGAGGGGCAGAATGAAGGACAGCTGCCATGTGGGAGGGAGAAGGAAAAAAAGGGGGGCCAAACAAAAACTGTAGATAGAAAAAAGAAAATATATCTATGTGATCGGGGCCAAGGTTATGGTCTGAAATTGTTGAACTCGATATTGAGTCCAGAGGGCTGTAAAGTGTCTAATCGAAAGAGGTGGTGCTGTTCCTCGAGCTTACGCCGAGCTTCCATGGAACAGTGCAAGAGGCCGAGGACGGCGAGGTCCGAGTGGGAATGGGGCGGTGAATTAAAGTGACAGGCCACCGGGAGCTCGGGGGGGGTCCCCCTTGTTATGTATTGTGTGTTCTATTGTGTGTTCTCCTCCCACCTGTGGTGGCGCTGTCACAGGAGATAAATGGTTGGGTATTCTCTCGGTTAAGTTTAGCTCTCTTTGTTCGGAACTTGCCAGAACTTCCTTTCCTTCCAATAAAGCACTTCATGTTTGAATCTCTTGAGTTCTGAGTCCTAAATTGTGTCTAGGTAGAAAGGTACCGACACAACACCCCTTAGGGACTGAACGGAGGTGTTCCGCGAATGCGGTCACCCGATCTGCGTTTGGTCTCCCCGAATAAACAAGGCAAGTTAGCTTACAGCTTCATACAAGGTCCTTCACAGTGTTCCAAGATTACGTGAATTCAGTAGAATAAGTGGTAAAGAGCACACTGCGCCCCGGCTAAATTCATTCTACGGTTCAAGCACGCTAAAAGGGTTTGAAGTTACAAAGATCAGCTAAGGAGCTTCTTTCCAATACTCAAACTCACTTTGTAAAGCTGCACTACACCCGTGCCAACGTAAGCAACGGGACTGGGATAGTTGGGAGCCAGTTCAACGACACTAACCTTTGTGATAGGTAAGTTACAAGAGTCTTTTAAAGCTCTGAGTCACCAGGGTAGCTGTCCCCTCACCGTCGAGGTTGAGCACAGGTGAAAAGGAGACACATACCAGGCCCCCCGTGCGGAGCTCAAACTATTAGCACCCTTCCATGTTTCACTGATGGTGTCTGACCTGACGAAAAGAGGGGTCCATCGAGTCTTGGAACAAAGCCACACGACCCCCAGTACTTCCCACCCGCCAGCAGCCATGTCATCTCTCCCGGGAGAGGCAAAAGATACAGGGACAACATAGAAACATAGAAGATAGGAGCAGGAGTCGGCCATTCGGCCCCTCGAGCCTGCTCCGCCATTCAATGAGATCATGGCTGATCATCCAAACTCAGTACCCTGTCCCTGCTTTCTCCCCATACCCCTTGATCCCTTTAGAAATATATCTAACTCCTTCTTGAATATATTTCATGAATTGGCCTCAACTGCCTTGTGTGGTAGAGAATTCCACAGGTTCACCACTCTCTGGGTGAAGAAATTCCTCCTCATCTCTGTCCTAATTGGCTCACCCCTTATCCTTAGACTGTGACCCCTGGTTCTGGACTCCCCCACCATCGGGAACATCCTTCCTGCATCTAGTCTGTCCAGTCCTGTCAGAATTTTATAAGTTTCAATGAGATCCCCTCTCATTCTTCTAAACTCCAGCGAGTATAAGCCCAATCGACCCAATCTCTCCTCATACGTCATTCCTGCCATCCCAGGTATCAGTCTGGTGAATCTTCGCTGCACTCCCTCCATGGCAAGAACATCCTTCCTCAGATAAGGATGTTAGTGGGTACGATCTCAATGATCACCACAGCACAGGGGGTGATGAGAAATGAGTGAATCCGGATTTGCCCTGCCCTAAACGTCCATTAGAACATGAAACACTTTGCTGTTGCACGCTCTCTTCCTCAATGGGACCAAATGATCCAAGTATACGGCGACACTAACGCGAAACTTCAAATCACCCCAGGTATGGCTTCAACCCAACCAATTCTAAAAGATGTATCGATCGGAGTAGAGAGGAACGAGTGAAGGAAATTCGCCAAACAAATCCAGTACATGCAGACACATAAATCCAACCCTAATCCACGCTGCCTTGTTTTATTGTGCGCGTCAACGATACTCAACGCTACCTTTTCACCACTGAAGCCATCCTGCTCCGTAACCTGACCGGCTGCTCGCTCAGCTGAACAGAGCAGGAGGCCTTGGTGTTCAACTTGACTCTAATCTTAGCTCTCAAGCGCATAACCAGTCCAGCTCTGTTCAGTCTGTAAGGGGGACCCTCCTCACTCGCCTCCACGGCTTCACCTGGTAGAAACTGCCCCCCTCCTCCAGAACTCTGCTATCCATATGATAGCAAAATACTGCAGATGTTGGAAATCCGAAATAACAACAGAAAATGCTGGAAAAACTCAGCAGGTCAGGCAACATCCGTGGAGAGAAATTTGAGTTGACGTTTCGGGTCGAACCCTTCTTCAAAACTGGAAAGAAAAGAAAATAGATCAAAGGCAGGGCTGCGATCGGACAAAAGAATAAAAGAAACAAAAGAAGTAAAAGAGATTAGAAGCTAGACGAGATGGCAATAGGCTGAGATTAGGTGTAAAGTGTGCTGGCAGGGCAAGAGATAACTGCCAGGTGTGAGAGAGAAACAAAAGGAAAGGGGGGGGGGGGAAAAGGAGTGGAAAAATTACAAGCAAAAATGAAATAGGGGCCGAGCTTATGATCTGAAATTGTTGAACTCGAGATCGAGTCCGGAAGGCTGCAAAGTGCCTAATCGGAAGATGAGGTGCTGTTCCTCGAGTTTACATTGAGCTTCCGTGGAACAATACAAGAGGCCGCGGACGGTGAGGTCCGAGTGGGAATGGAGCGGTGAATTAAAATGACAGGCGACCGGAAGCTCGGGGTCACCCTTACGGACTGAATAGAGGTGTTCCGCAAAGCGGTCACCCAATTTGTGTTCCGCAAAGCGGTCAGCCTATTACCATCTCGTCTAGCTTCTAATCTCTTTTACTTCTTTTGTTTCTTTTATTCTTTTGTCCGATCGCAGCCCTGCCTTCGATCTAGTTTCTTTTCTTTCCAGTTTTGAAGAAGGGTTCGACCCGAAACGTCAACTCAAATTTCTCTCCACGGATGTTGCCTGACCTGCTGAGTTTTTCCAGCATTTTCTGTTGTTATTTCTGCTATCCATATCCTCGCTCACATTGCAACCTAGTCACACATTATCAATCTCCAGGCCAACCAACCTCCAAAGATGACTCGAGGCATTGACTTCAAATCCCTCTGCGGCCTCGCTCCTCCCTACCGCTACAACGCTCTCCAGGTTCCTATCTCGGCCCATGTCTCCGCTCTCTTGAGCCTTTAACCCTTTTCCTTCCTGCACCTCATCCATCATCAGTGGCACACAGTCTTCAGCCACCCAATGGCTCCCCCAAACCCGTCTGCCTCGCTTCATTGTCTAATGACGTCTCATAACCAACCTCTTCAACCGCGCTGGAAACCCTCAGCAGGTCAGGCAGCATCGAGGAGAGAGAAACAGGGTCAACGTTTCAAGTTGAACCCTTCGGTTTCTCTCTGCTCGATGCTGCCTGACCAGCCGACTGTTTCCAGCATTCTCGGGTGTTATTTCAGATTTCCAGCATCCGCAGTATTTTGCGATTGCGCTCTTCGACCGTGCATTTGGCATGCTCTCCCAGCGCCATTACCATTCCTGCTCCGACCTGACCGCAAAGCACCTTGGGAACATTATGTCACATTAAATACAAGTATCTGTCGCGACCTATTTCTACCGACCTTTGGGGAGTTTCTGCCATCTTGCACAGGAAATCACAGGTTTTCCCCAACTTGAACATCAGAAATAGGAGCAGGAGTCGGCCATTCGGCCCCTCGAGCCGGCTCCGCCATTCAATATGATCGTGGCTGATCCGATTTTGGCCTCAGCTCCACTTTACCACCTGTTCCCCATAACTCTCGACTCCCGTGTACCTCAAAAATCTCTCGATCTCAGCCTTGAATAGACTCGACGACTGAGCCTCCACAGCCCTCTGGGGCAGAGAATTCCAAAGATTCACCGCCCTCCGAGTGAAGAAATTCCTCCTCATCTCAGTCCTAAATGGCCGCCCCCTTATCCTGAGACTGTGCCTCCTGGTTCTAGATCCCCCCCACGAGGGGAAACATCCATCTACCCTTTCCAACCCCCTCAGATTCTTATATAAAAAGACTTGCATTTATATAGCGCCTTTCACAACCGCTGGACATCTCAAAGTGCTTTACAGCCAATGAAGTATAGTCACTGTTGTAATGTGGGAAAGGCGGCAGCCAATTTGCGCACAGCAAGCTCCCACAGACAGCAATGTGATAATGACCAGATCATCTGTTTTTGTTATGTTGATTGAGGGATAAATATTGGCCCCAGGACACCGGGGAGAACTCCCCCCTGCTCTTCTTCAAAATAGTGCCATGCGATCTTTAATGTTCACCCGAGAGTGCAGACGGGGCCTCGGTTTAACGTCTCATCCCAAAGACGGCACCTCCGACAGTGCGGCGCTCCCTCAGCACTGCACTGGGAGTGTCGGCCTAGATTTGTGTGTCAAGTCCCTGGAGTGGGACTTGAACCCACAACCTTCTGACTCAAGAGGCGAGTGTGCTGCCGGCAGAGCCACAGCTGACGCCGATATGCTTCAGTAAGATCCCCTCTCATTCTTCTAAACTCCAATGAGTATAGGCCCAACCTGCTCAACCTTTCCTTGTATGACAACCCTTCCATCCCAGGAATCAACCTCGTGAACCTTCTCTGAACTGCCTCCAATGCAAGTATATCCCTCCTTAAATACGGGGACCAAATCTGTACGCAGTACTCCAGGTGCGGTCTCCCCAGCGCCCTGCCCTGTACAGTTGTACGTTGAATTGGTATGCACTAGTCAGCTGCTTTCTACATGAAAACTTGCAAAGCTCAAGGTGTCACTTTCCTCCCTTCCACGGGACTTTATTTTAAAACATGCCATGAGGTGGCTCAGACTAAATCCTACCCCGGAACGGAGCGAACAAGCAACGCGAGTCCACAGCCCACGACAGCAGCGATAAGGAGCTGACAATATCGCTCTGTGTGCCAATCAAAAATTACAGAAACTCCGTGCAAATGGTACTGGTTCGGAAATCACGGGCAGTCTGTCCAATACTTGAAGAAGAAGCACCCGCAGTGAAGGGTCAAGGACAGTACTGCGGGAAAAGAGTTGGGAGAGAGGTTGAGGAAAGGTGATTTTAAAAGCCTTTAGGTTGCACGGAATTGAGAAGAGCAGTTTTAAGAACATAAGAATTAGGAGCAGGAGTCCGCTCCGCCATTCAATAAGATCACGGCTGATCACCGACCTCAACTCCACTCTCCCACCCGATCCCCATATCCCTCGATTCCCCTAGAGTCCAAAAATCTCTCGATCTCGGCCTTGAATAGACTCAACGACTGAGCCTCCACAGCCCTCTGGGGCAGAGAATTCCAAAGATTCACCGGCCTCTGAGTGAAGAAATTCCTCCTCATCTCAGTCCTAAATGGCCGACCCCTTATCCTGAGACTGTGACCCCTGGTTCTAGACTTTCCAGCCAGGGGGAAACAGCCTCTCAGGATCTAGAGGAGTGGGTGCTCTTTCCGAGCGGTAGAGGTGGAATTGACTGAAGCTGGGGGACCTGTGATAAGGCGCTTTCATCTTTAAGGGTACAGGACGAGTAGCGAACATTTGTTGTTCGGCCGCGTTTGCATTGCTGCCTCCAGTTTACCAGTTAGTTCCACGTGACGGCTGCTATTTGTACAGACCCGATTTTTTTTTTTTTGCGCAATTGCCGTGGATTACTGGCTCCGCGCAGCCGTTTAATGTAATAACTTTGATAATGTCGAGACAGGCGAGCCAGGGAATTTGATGCTGAGCCCACGCCGTGCATCAGCACCCTTGTAACATGAAGCTACTTGCCGTTATGAATCGAGCACACTAGCTCAGCAGGCAAGCAGAGGAGGTTGTTGTTTCAACAGCAGATGGCAAGGATGAGGAAACGTGGGTGCCTGCTGCCTTTGGCTGTGTGGAGGTCAGCTCGTTTACAGCGGGGAGTCTCAAGCAGTTAACAGTGCCTAGAGATGCTCAGTCCTGCAAGCAGATTCCAGTGTGCTGGTTATTGTCTGACACCAGCCCCCGTCAATTTACACCTCCTTTTCCCCTTTATAATCTCATTCCCATTACTCTCTTGAACTTCCTTTCCCCCATCTTTTGAGTACTGAGGGAGCGCCGCACTGTCGGAGGGGCGGTACTGAGGGAGCGCCGCACTGTCGGAGGGGCGGTACTGAGGGAGCGCCGCACTGTCGGAGGGGCGGTACTGAGGGAGCGCCGCACTGTCGGAGGGTGGTACTGAGGGAGCGCCGCACTGTCGGAGGGGCGGTACTGAGGGGAGCGCCGCACTGTCGGAGGGGCGGGTACTGAGGGAGCGCCGCACTGTCGGAGGGGCGGTACTGAGGGAGCGCCGCACTGTCGGAGGGTGGTACTGAGGGAGCGCCGCACTGTCGGAGGGGCGGTACTGAGGGAGCGCCGCACTGTCGGAGGGGCGGTGCTGAGGGAGCGCCGCACTGTCGGAGGGGCGGTGCTGAGGGAGCGCCGCACTGTCGGAGGGGGCAGTACTGAGGGGGCGCCGCACTGTCGGAGGGGGCAGTACTGAGGGGGCGCCGCACTGTCGGAGGGGCGGTGCTGAGGGAGCGCCGCACTGTCGGAGGGGCAGTACTGAGGGGGCGCCGCACTGTGGGAGGGGCCGTCTTTCGGATGAGACGTTAAACCGAGGCCCCGTCTGCCCTCTCAGGTGGATGTAAAAGATCCCACGGCCACTATTGGAAGAAGAGCAGGGGGGAGCTCTCCCCGGTGTCCCGGAGCCAATATTTATCCCTCAACCAACATCGCTAAAAACAGATGATCCGGTCATTATCACATTGCTGTTTGTGGGAGCTTGCTGTGCACAAATTGGCTGCCGCGTTTCCCACATTAAAACAGCGACTACACGTTAAAGTACTGCACTGGTTGTAAAAGTGGTTTGGGACGACCCGAGGTCCTGAAACGCGCTGTTTAACTGCGAGTCTCTTGCTTTTTCATAACGTGCAACCAGTTCCGCTCTAGAAATATACCTCACCCCCTCCACAGTCAAAACCTCCCAGTGCCGCTGTGCCACCATACAAGGCAAAAAACAATCCGTTCCACCTGCCAACCTCAGCTCCCACACCAAGTGTGAGCAGCTCATGGATTTCATTATCTCCGAGATTCGGTCAACTACCTCCCCCACCGCCCTCCGCGCCACCAATCCCACCCCCCCAGACCCCTCCCTCCACAAACCTAGTTCTCCCTACCTTCGCAGTCACGTATATTTTCCCCACCTTTTGCTCCCTAGAATCCACTCAATTCACCCCGACCTCTCCGCCGCTTTTCCTCAGCCTGACACGTGTCAATGTCATAAGCGAGGCAGAGGTTTTAGAATCCACGTTGCAGAATAAAGATCACAATCCAGGAAGAAAACAATCCCAGTACACAGTAATCTAACAGAGCTGTTAAAAGGTGTACAGCCAAGCTCTGAACTTTATGGCTGATTTGACCCAGCGTATGTCAGTGTGACAGACTACGGGTTGGCACCAGTGATTCGCCAATTAACACAAAGCAGTGGCTGTGGAACAACGCCACACCGAGTAATCAATGGCGGGGGGGGGCAAAGAAAAGAATTGTTTGTTTTTTTTTTAAAAACCCCACAAGCATCATCCTGTAGTCTGCCAGTCAGTATCTGACGAGAGAGAGAGAGCGGGGGAGGCTAGCAGCGAGCTTGGTGACTGTGCTGTTAACCGGCTGTGTTTATCCAGCTTCCCCTTAAATGCATCTGTGCTATTTGCCTCGACCACTCCCTGTGGAGCCGAGTTCCACATTCTCACCACTCTCTGGGGAAAGAAGTTTCTCCTGAATTCCCCATTGGATTTATTAGTGACTCTCTTATATTGACGGCCCCTAGTTCTGGTCTCCCCCACAAGTGGAAACATCTTCTCTACGTCTACCCTATCGAACCCCTATTTCGTCTTTTTAAAAGACCTGTGCCAGGTCACCCCTCCGCCTTCTCTTTTCAAGAAAGGAGCCCCAGCCTGTTTAACCTGCCCTCGTGGAGCGACATGGACCTGTTGGCCGAATGGCCGGTTTCTGTAGCACTGGATTAACCCCCCACCCCACTAAATGTTGCGTCCTCCGCACATTCAGAGACTGTACTTCCGATTCCACAGTCCGAATCGCTGATGTAAACGGTGAAGAACAGTTTGCTCAGTTTCATCGCAAAAACATTTGAATATTTGCTATTATTCAAATGAGCGTGATGGAACAGACACTCTTTGTTCCGGCTGGCCATTCGAAGTGGATTACATTTGTTTCGGTACGATCTACTTTACAACTCACCCTGTCCCTCGCAGGAATAACTTCAAGTCACCTTCCCCTCCCCTCCCCTGTGGCCAGGTGACTCATTTCCAGGCTCTCGGCATCACTCAGAGATGCATGCGACAACTTTGGGGACAACCGCCCCCCCCCCCCCCAATTAACTCTGCCTGGGGCACATCAGAAAACTGCCTGATCTCACCGCCACTCCTCCACACAAATACATCTCGGATCGCTAATAATTAGTGCAGGATAGCACAGTGCAAAAGTCTGGACCAGGCGTTGAATTCTCAGAAGTCGCACGACACGACTAGCTCCGGCACGTTTGATCACTTCTGTTCCCCGTTCATTTCACGACTGAGAATTTGCCCCTAACAAGCAACCTCTTGCCCTTCTGCACAAGTTCCTTTTTTTCCTGCGGCAGTGTCGCCCGTGACCTCCACTCTTTTGTCCTGTTGTCTGCGCCTTTAAAATCACCGATTAGCGACCCACGGTCACGTAACAAAAAGCCCCAAAGACTGCAGCAATGGCCTATTCATCAAATGCAAGCATGCCCGGCACTTCCAGTGTATGCATGAATAGCACGCTCGGCCAAACGGGTTAAGGAGCAAATCTGGGACACGCTTCACTTCCGGACAAAACCGCTGGCCTTACAACCCTGGCAGCACCCCCCCCCCCCCCCCCCCGCGAGCCTGCTTCGTCCCTAGGTGGGCGTGTATGCTGTGAGGAGAATGCCGAGAAACTCCAGTAGGATTTGGACAGGTTGGGTGATTGGGCAGATGCATGGCAGATGCAGTATCTATCTACTTCTATCTATAAACGGATACTTCTGTCTGTCCTCGGGTGTGCGTCTGTCCGGCTATGCGCTCGAAAGTTATAGAGCGTACCTACGCACGCGTTACTTCCGAAGAAAGCTTACGGTTCCGGGACGGTCGTAAGCGTATTTACTTTTCGGTCGGACGAAAATTGTTCGCGCCTTATGCAAAAAACCTTCAAAATTAAACTCATTATCTGCTACTTAGCATTGATTGACTGACGTCAAGGTTCGACCAATCCTGTGCCGTCACGATTGACCAATCCTACAGTACAGTCCCCTGATGGTTGGCCAATCGGTGTGTGTGTGTGGGCGGGACTAATCGTTTTCATCTCAGGGATCTGGCAGCCATTGTTTCACTGCCATTACTTCAGCTTCCAGCTCAAACTACTTTGATCATCCAGCTTTGAAAAAGTTAGTATCTCTTTTAAAAATAACATAACATTTACCAAAAACGTTTTATAAGTACTTTCACTTTCATCTTTCAAGGTATTAAAAGGTAGAAATGTTGCCCGGCAGCAGATTGAGAGAGGGACACAGACAGGGCCCAAAAGCCTGGGACTCGATTTAAAATGTTGCCCGGCAGCAGATTCACAGAGGGGCACAGAGAGGCCCCAAAGCCTCGCATTCGATTTAAACCGCCCGGCCCAAAACAGCCCTGGCAAAGCCGGGCTCCCCCAGCTAGTAATGTGGATAAATGCAAGGTTATCCACTTTGGTGTCAAAAACAGGAAGACAGATTATTATCTGAATGGCAATAGATTGGGAGAAGGGGAAGTGCAACGAGACCTGGGTGTCCTTGTGCACCAGTCGCTGAAGGTAAGCATGCAGGTGCAGCAGGCGGTTAAGGCGGCAAATGGTATGTTGGCAATCATAGTGAGAGGATTCGAGTACAGGAACAAGGATGTCTTGCTGCAGTTGTACAGGGCCTTGGTGAGACCACACCTTGAGTATTGTGTGCAGTTTTGGTCGCCTTATCTGAGGAAGGATGTTCTTGCCGTGGAGGGAGTGCAGCCAAGATTCACCAGGCTGATACCTGGGATGGCAGGAATGACGTATGAGGAGAGATTGGGTCGATTGGGCTTATACTCGCTGGAGTTTAGAAGAATGAGAGGGGATCTCATTGAAACTTATAAAATTCCAACAGGACTAGGCAGACTAGATGCAGGAAGGATGTTCCCGATGGCCGCTGAGTCCAGAACCAGGGGTCACAGTCTAAGGTTAAGGGGTAAGCCATTTAGGACAGAGATGAGGAGGAATTTCTTCACCCAGAGAGTGGTGAACCTGTGGAATTCTCTACCACACAAGGCAGCGGAGGCCAATTCATTAAATATATTCAAGAAGGAGTTGGATATATTTCTTAAGGCTAAAGGGATCAAGGGATATGGGGAGAAGGCAGGGACAGGGTACTGAATTTGGATGATCAGCCGTGATCTCATTAAATGGCGGAGCAGGCTCGAGGGGCCGAATGGCCGACTCCTGCTCCTATCGTCTATGTTTCTATGTCCCGTGTTACTGGGTTCCGAATCTCCCCACAGACACCAGCACCCAAACGGGTCGTTCTGCTCTCGAGACGAGAGGACCGTCCGCAGCGTGCTCCATTGTGGAGAGGAACACCGCTCAGCTCAGCCCGGCCCTCTCCTCACCCAACCATCGCGCGAGGACAGCGATCAGGAGCGGGGAAGCGTAGCCACTTCCCCCCCCCCCCCCCCCCCCCCCCACCCCCCTCCCTCCCTGGCCCAGCCACCGAGAGGAGTTGCAGCGCCCCAACCTCAGGTCACCCAGTTAAACACAGACCCCAACTGGGACAGGCCGAGCGCTGCCGTTGCACAAGTGTTGCATTTACTCCGGGAGGAAAAGAAGGACAGCCAGGCTCGTGTCTCTCCAGCGCCTTTCCCCACCTCAGGACGTCCCAAAGCGCTTCACAGCCAATGAAGTATTTCTGAAGTGCGGTCACTGTTGTAACGTAGGAAACGCGGCAGCCAATTTGCGCACAGCAAGCTCCCACAAACAGCAATGTGATGATGGCCAGATAATCTGTTTTAGTGATGTTGGTTGAGGGATAAATATTGGCCCCAGGACACCGGGGAGAACTCCCCCCCCCCCCACCCCCCGACCTACTCTTCTTTGAATTAGTGGCCGTGGGGTCTTTTACGTCCACCCGAGAGGGCAGACTTCAACACCAAGGAAAACTTGTATTTATACAGAACCTCGAACGCAGTAAAACGTCCCACAGGGACATAGGATCAGGAGGAGGCCATTCAGCCCCTCGAGCCTGTTCCACCATTCAATGCGATCATGGCTGATCTGTGACCAAACTCCATCTACCCGCCTTTGCCCCGTATCCCTCAATACCTCTGGTTAACAAAAAGCTAACAATCACATATTTAAAATTAACTGATCCCCGGCATCAATTGCCGTTTGCGGAAGAGAGTTCCAAACTTCTACCGCCCTGTGTGTGTCGAAGTGTTTCCTAACTTCACTCCTGAAAGGTCTGGCTCTAATTTTTAGACTCTGCCCCCTAGTCCTAGACTCCCCAACCCGCGGAAACAGTTTCTCTCTCTCTACCCTATCTGTTCCCCTTAGTAGATTGAAAACTTCGATCAGATCGCCCTTTAACCATCTAAATTCCAGGGAATACGACCCTGGTTGTGTAATCTCTCCTCGTAATTTAACCCTTGAAGTCTGGGTATCATTCTGGTAAACCTACGCTGCACTCCCTCCGATATATCCTTCCTAAGGTGTGGTGCCCAGAACTGCTCCCAGTGCTCCAGGTGTGGTCGAACCAGGGCTTTGTACAGCTGCAGCATAACTTCTACCCCCTTGTATTCTAGTCCTCTCGAGCTAAATGCCAACATTCCATTAGCATTACTGATTATTTCCTGTACCTGTTCCTGACATTTTAATGATCGATGTACCTGGACCTCCTAAGTCCCTAGGCCCTTCACGGGGGCGATTATCAAACAAAATTTGACACCGAGTCATATAAGGAGCTACTGGGACAGGTGACCAAATGCTTGTTCGAAGAGGTAGGTTTTAAGGAGGAGAGGTGGAGAGTTTTGGGGAGGGAATTCCAGAGCTTAGGGCCTCGACAGCTGATGGCACGGCCGCCAATGGTGGAGCGATGGAAGTCAGGAGCCCAGAATTAGAGGAGGCACTTCCGACAGTGCAGCACTCCCTCAGTACGGCACTGAAGTGTCGGCCTAGGTTGAATGCTGAAGTCTCTGGGGTGGGACTTACATAGAAACATAGAAGGTAGGAGCAGGAGTCGGCCATTCGGCCCCTCGAGCCTGCTCCGCCATTCAATGAGATCATGGCTGATCATCCAAATTCAGTACCCGGTCCCTGCCTTCTCCCCATATCCCTTGATCCCTTTAGCCTTAAGAAATATATCCAACTCCTTCTTGAATATATTTAATGAATTGGCCTCAACTGCCTTGTGTGGTAGAGAATTCCACAGGTTCACCACTCTCTGGGTGAAGAAATTCCTCCTCATCTCTGTCCTAAATGGCTTACCCCTTATCCTTAGACTGTGACCCCTGGTTCTGGACTCCCCGACCATCGGGAACATCCTTCCTGCATCTAGTCTGTCTAGTCCTGTTAGAATTTTATAAGTTTCAATGAGATCCCCTCTCATTCTTCTAAACTCCAGCGAGTATAAGCCCAATCGACCCAATCTCTCCTCATACGTCATTCCTGCCATCCCAGGTATCAGTCTGGTGAATCTTCGCTGCACTCCCTCCATGGCAAGAACATCCTTCCTCAGATAAGGCGACCAAAACTGCACACAACCTTCTGACTCAGAGGCGAGAGTCGTAACGGCACAGAAGGAGGCCATTCGGCCCATCGAGTCCGTGCCGTGCACAGAGTGCCGAGTACTGAGCCACAGCGGACACTATATACATCACAACATGCTCAAAGCACCTGCAACAATCGGTTCCACACACACACACACACACACACACACACACACACACACACACACACTCTCACACACTCACACACACACACACACACACACACACACACACACACACACACAGGCCTAAATCACAGGGACTTTTCATTTTGAGTGGGCAGGGATAACATTTTAACAAGGCGGTAATCGGAGACAGAGACAGGTATTTTAATCCAGGAAACTGAACAAAAAGGATTTGGCCCGTGGCAAAAATGTTCAAACTCTTCCCTTTTGTGGGAAGGTATAAAAAGAATCAGTGTAAAGATTGAAATAAAATCAGAAAATGCTGGAAATGCACAGCAGGTCAGTGAGCATCTGTAAAGACTAGTGATGACGTACTGGGTGTAACACTTAATCAGCACATACCTAAAGCATCACAGCCTGTGGCCTTTCCAGAGGCTGAACCTGTCTGCTAAGACATTTCCACTAGTAGATTGTTCGCAGAGCAGAGAAGGTTAAGGGGAGATTTAACAGAGGCGTTCAAAATTCAGAGAGTAGATAGGGAGAAACTGGTTCCAGTGGCAGGAGCCACTGCCCTTTGACATTCAACGGCATTACCATCGCCGAATCCCCCACCATCAACATCCTGGGGGGTCACCATTGACCAGAAACTTAACTGGACCAGCCACATAAATACTGTGGCAACAAGAGCAGGTCAGAGGCTGGGTATTCTGTGGCGAGTGTCTCACCTCCTGACTCCCCCAAAGCCTTTCCACCATCTACAAGGCACAAGTCAGGAGTGTGATGGAATACTCTCCGCTTGCCTGGATGAGTGCAGCTCCAACAGCACTCAAGAAGCTCGACACCATCCAGGACAAAGAAGTCCGCTTGATCGGCACCCCGTCCACCACCATAAACATTCACTCCCTCCACCACCGGCACACCGTGGCTGCAGTGTGGACCATCTACAAGATGCACTGCAGCAACTCGCCAAGGCTTCTTCGGCAGCACCTCCCAAACCCGCCACCTCTTCCACCTAGAAGGACATGAGGGCAGCAGGCGCACAGGAACACCGCCACCTCCAAGTTCCCCTCCGAGTCACACATACCATCCTGACTTGGAAATATATCGGCCGTTCCTTCATCGTCGCTGGGTCAAAATCCTGGAACTCCCTCCCTAACAGTGCTGTGGGAGCACCTTCACCGCACGGGACTGCAGGGGTTCAAGAAGGCGGCTCACCACCACCTTCTCGAGGGCAATTAGGGATGGGCAATAAATGCCGGCCTTGCCAGCGACGCCCACATCCCGTGAACGAATAAAAAACGGGCGATTCTTTCACCAGTGGCCATAGATCACAATCGAAAAATGCCCGAAATCCCTTTTTAGGGCGACAGCATGGACCCCAATTTTCTCACCCGTCTTGCAAGCTGACATTAAAAAAAAAAAATTGTTTATGGGTTGTGGGCTTCGCTGGCAAGGCGGGCATTTATTGCCCATCCCTAGCTCATCCAATGCCACTGCTTCTAAGGGACTGGCCACGCCACGTGGCTGTACCCCCTTCGCCCACGCAACCCCTCCCACTCACAACATGCCAGGAGGCCATTGTAGCGCAGAGCTCGTGAAGCAACAACAGGTAGCACAAGGTCCCATGGCTCAGGAGCGTTATAAAACAAAATATGACACGGAGCCACACAAGGGGATACCAGGACAGGGCTTGGGTTGAAAGACAATCCGGTAGTTTCCTTTTTTTTAATTCCAGATTTATTTAACTGACTGAATTTAAATTCCACAGCTGCTGAGGTGACATTTGAACTTGCGTGTTGGGATCGTTAGTGCAGGCCTCTGGATTACTAGTGCAGTAACAGAACTGCTATGCTACTGTTCCCATCGGTGCGCAAGAGGCCAGGGCTGGAGGAGCGCAGAGATCGCGGAGGGCTGCGGGGCTGGAGGAGGTTACAGAGATAGGGAGAGGGCGAGGCCGTGGAGGGATGAAAACAAGGATGAGATTTTTTTTTTAATGGAGGCGTGACCGGACCGGGAGCTGATGTGGGTCAGCGAGCACAGGGGGTGATGGGTGAACAGGACTTGGTGCAAGTTAGGACACGGGCCCCAGTGTTTTTGGATCACCTCAAGTTTACGGAGCTGCGGGGTAAAACTGTCCCGGGAGTTTTTAAAACAGAGAGCAGGAGGAGGTAGTACGGCAACCTGGGTTTTGAGAAAATTCCAGAGGAAACTACCTTTACAAAATGGACGATGCAGGCCATGGTTTATCGGTTAAATCTCCAGGATCAGGAAATGATTCAATAAATTCTGAACACTTCCTGTTAAAGCGGCAGCTACTGATTCAACAGACTCTTACACAACAGACCTTGGAAACAGTCAAATCAATATCAGAACTCCCCCTCAGCAACAGGGGCCATTAAGAACATCAGAGTTAGGAACAGGAGTCGGCCATTCGGCCCCTCGAGCCTGCTCCGCCATTCAATAAGATCGTGGCTGATCATCGGCCTCAACTCCACTCTCCCGCCCGATCCCTCGATTCCCCTCGAGTCCAAAAATCTCTCGATCTCAGCCTTGAATAGACTCAACGACTGAGCCTCCACAGCCCTCTGGGGGAGAGAATTCCAAAGATTCACCGCCCTCTGAGTGAAGAAATTCCTCCTCATCTCAGTCCTAAATGGCCGACCCCTTATCCTGAGACTGTGACCCCTGGTTCTAGACTCTCCAGCCAGGGGGAAACAGCCTCTCAGCATCTACCCTGTCAATCCCCCTCAGAATCTGATATGTTTCAATGAGATCACCTCTCATTCTTCTAAACTCCAGAGAGTATCGGCCCAGTCTACTCAATGAGCTTTCTGAATTTGCATATAAGCTTGATGTCTGGATATCCCAGAATTAGCCAGTGCTGTCAATGGCTCCTCCTCCGTTCACCTAGTCCTCTCCTGTGTATGCCAGGGGACCACCCGTCGCCCCCTCCTCTCCGTCATCTACCTGCTGCGCCTTGGTGACGTTATCTGGAACCATTGGGGCCACAACACAAAACGATATAGAGGGTGCATAAAGATTGACAAGGATCAGAGCAGAACCGAGCGGTTCTAACTATCAGCAAAGATTGAACAGGCTGGGGCTCTTTTCTCAAGAGGCCGAGGGGTGACCTGATAGAGGTCTTTAAAATTATGGTGGGGTTCAATAGGGTAGACGGAGAGAAGATGTTCCCACTTGTGGGGGAGACCAGAACTAGGGGCCGTCAATTGAAGAGAGTCACTAATAAATCCACGAGGGAATTCAGGAGAAACTTCTTCACCCAGAGAGTGGTGAGAATGTGGAACTCGCTACCACAGGGAGTGGTCGAGGCGAATGGCAGAGATGTATTTAAGGGGAAGCTAGATAAACACACGAGGGAGAAAGGAATAGAAGGGGATGGTGATGGGGTGAGATGAGGAGGGGTGGGAGGAGGCTCGTGTGGAGCAGAAACACCGGCATAGAGCAGTGGGACCGAATGGTCTGTGTGTTGTAAATTCTATGTAAATCAATATATTGAAGTATCAGGCAGTGCCCTCTGGAATTGTCCCATTGCCACATCACCTCATTTCCTCCACCTCCTTGCCTTACACAACATTGAAACGTTGATAGTAAAATCGCAATAGTGGATTTAAATTATGTTTCAACAGAGCATTTGGAGCTGTTAACACTGGGGTACAGTACTGGTGGGTACAGGTCTGTCGCTGTATAACACTGGGGTACAGTACTGGTGGGTACAGGTCTGTCGCTGTATAACACTGGGGTACAGTACTGGTGGGTACAAGTCTGTCACTAACACTGGGGTACAGTACTGGTGGGTACAGGTCTGTCACTGTATAACACTGGGGTACAGTACTGGTGGGTACAGGTCTGTCACTAACACTGGGGTACAGTACTGGTGGGTACAGGTCTGTCGCTGTATAACACTGGGGTACAGTACTGGTGGGTACAGGTCTGTCGCTGTATAACACTGGGGTACAGTACTGGTGGGTACAGGTCTGTCGCTGTATAACACTGGGGTACAGTACTGGTGGGTACAGGTCTGTCACTGTATAACACTGGGGTACAGTACTGGTGGGTACAGGTCTGTCACTGTATAACACTGGGGTACAGTACTGGTGGGTACAGGTCTGTCACTGTATAACACTGGGGTACAGTACTGGTGGGTACAGGTCTGTCACTAACACTGGGGTACAGGTCTGTCACTGTATAACACTGGGGTACAGTACTGGTGGGTACAGGTCTGTCACTGTATAACACTGGGGTACAGTACTGGTGGGTACAGGTCTGTCACTGTATAACACTGGGGTACAGTACTGGTGGGTACAGGTCTGTCACTAACACTGGGGTACAGTACTGGTGGGTACAGGTCTGTCACTGTATAACACTGGGGTACAGTAGCCCAGAGGGTTGTGGATGCTCAGTCATTGAGTATATTCAAGGCAGAGATCGATAGATTTTTGGACTCTCGGGGAATCAAGGGATATGGTGATCGGGGCGGGAAAATGGAGTTGCGGTCGAAGATCAGCCAGGATCTTACTGAATGGTGTAGCAGGCTCGAGGGGCCAAATGTATTCTTATTGGGAGACCCACGGAAAAAACCTGTTGCACTGTAAAAGCACCTCAAGAGCATCACACAGCAAGACACAGTGACACCAAACTCCGTGCAAATTCAAGCGAATACAATGCAATAGCTTCAAAGACCTGGGAAGCTATCGAAAGCCGTGTCCAGAATGTTTTATAAAGATTCCGGTCATACCTTAAACCACAAGACCAAGGTATGAGCAATGTCAAACACAGCCCGCGGGGCACACCCCACAGGGTCTCAAAGCCAGCGTCACTCTGAAAGAACCTGTTTGGATTAAATTACCAGGTAGTGCAATTTTACATAGAAACATAGAAGATAGGAGCAGGAGTCGGCCATTCGGCCCCTCGAGCCTGTTCCGCCATTCAATGAGATCATGGCTGATCATCCAAACTCAGTACCCTGTCCCTGCCTTCTCCCCATATCCCTTGATCCCTTTAGCCTTAAGAAATATATCTAACTCCTTCTTGAATATATTTAATGAATTGGCCTCAACTGCCTTGTGTGGTAGAGAATTCCACAGGTTCACCACTCTCTGGGTGAAGAAATTCCTCCTCATCTCTGTCCTAAATGGCTTACCCCTTATCCTTAGACTGTGACCCCTGGTTCTGGACTCCCCGACCATCGGGAACATCCTTCCTGCATCTAGTCTGTCCAGTCCTGTTAGAATGTTATAAGTTTCAATGAGATCCCCTCTCATTCTTCTAAACTCCAGCGAGTATAAGCCCAATCGACCCAATCTCTCCTCATACGTCATTCCTGCCATCCCAGGTATCAGTCTGGTGAATCTTCGCTGCACTCCCTCCATGGCTAGAACATCCTTCCTCAGATAAGGCGACCAAAACTGCACACAATACTCCAGGTGTGGTCTCACCAAGGCCCTGTTCAACTGCAGCAAGACATCCTTGTTCCTGTACTCGAACCCTCTCGCTACGAAGGCCAACATACCATTTGCCTTCTTAACCGCCTGCTGCACCTGCATTTAGAATTTTGATTTTTCCGGCCGGCAGCTGTTGATGATTCTGCCATTCCCACTTACACCTCCTCTAGACCCAACTTTTGTTTCTTAACTTGTCCCGTT
This sequence comes from Somniosus microcephalus, assembly GCF_052327205.1. Lineage (NCBI taxonomy): Eukaryota > Metazoa > Chordata > Chondrichthyes > Squaliformes > Somniosidae > Somniosus > Somniosus microcephalus. The sequence continues at coordinate 27,910,990 of NW_028225185.1, forward strand.
ACCCTCTCCTTTGGCTACGTACCATCATCACTTTTATCATTTAATCCCTCCTGCCTTCCACCCGACCACAGACCTTCCCCTTTTGTGCTTTCCTCCCCTTCCCTTGCTGAACACCCGTCACATCTCCAGCTTTTTCCAGTTCTGACGAAGGGCCGCCGGCCTGAAAGGTTAACTCTGCCTCTCTCTCCACGGACGCTGCCTGGCCTGCCGAGTATTCCCAGCATTTTCGGTTTTTACTTCAGATTTCCAGCATCCGCAGTATTTTGCTTTTTGTGTTAAGAAATTAAATTGCTGCGTCATGTGTGTTAAGCATGGGGATGTTCTCACTTTGAAGGACAGAGCTTGGGTTACAAGCGTGGGCTCGGAGATCAATTGAAGGAAAAAAAAATCTTCCAATCTCAAGTTACGTGGCACTTGCGGATCTCATTTTTCTTTCATTCTGCACACCTATATTGCAACCATTACGCCTTCAAGATGGACCCCTCCACACATCAACCACAGCAGAGAAAATAGCCAGACAATGGAGGTTATGCTTGAACTGTATAAAACTCTAGTTAGACCACAGCTAGAGCACGGCGTGCAGTTCATCACCACATCACAGGAAAGATGCAATTGCACTAGAGAGGGTACAGAGGAGATTTCCGAGGATGTTGTCTGGACTGGAGAATTTTAGCGATGAGGAAAGATCGGAGAGGCTGGGGTCGTTTTCCTTGAAACAGAGGAGGCTGAGGGGAGATTTAATTGAGGTGTATAAAATGATGAGGGGCCGTGGATAGAGTGGATAGGAAGGACAGTGCGGCGCTCCCTCAGTACTGCCCCTCCGACAGTATGGCGCTCCCTCAGTACCGCCCCTCCGACAGTGCGGCGCTCCCTCAGTACCGCCCCTCCGACAGTGCGGCGCTCCCTCAGTACTGCCCCTCCGACAGTACGGCGCTCCCTCAGTACCGCCCCTCCGACAGTGCGGCGCTCCCTCAGTATAGCCCCTCCGACAGTGCGGCGCTCCCTCAGTACCGCCCCTCCGACAGTGCGGCGCTCCCTCAGTGCTGCCCCTCCGACAGTACGGCGCTCCCTCAGTACCGCCCCTCCGACAGTGCGGCGCTCCCTCAGTACCGCCCCTCCGACAGTGCGGCGCTCCCTCAGTACCGCCCCTCCGACAGTGCGGCGCTCCCTCAGTACTGCCCCTCCGACAGTGCGGCGCTCCCTCAGTACTGCCCCTCCGACAGTACGGCGCTCCCTCAGTACCGCCCCTCCAACAGTACGGCGCTCCCTCAGTACCGCCCCTCCGACAGTGCGGCGCTCCCTCAGTACTGCCCCTCCGACAGTACGGCGCTCCCTCAGTACCGCCCCTCCGACAGTACGGCGCTCCCTCAGTACCGCCCCTCCGACAGTGCGGCGCTCCCTCAGTACCGCCCCTCCGACAGTGCGGCGCTCCCTCAGTACCGCCCCTCCGACAGTGCGGCGCTCCCTCAGTACTGCCCCTCCGACAGTGCGGCGCTCCCTCAGTACCGCCCCTCCGACAGTGCGGCGCTCCCTCAGTACTGCCCCTCCGACAGTACGGCGCTCCCTCAGTACCGCCCCTCTGACAGTGCGGCGCTCCCTCAGTACCGCCCCTCCGACAGTGCGGCACTCCCTCAGTACTGCCCCTTCGACAGTACGGCGCTCCCTCAGTACTGCCCCTCCGACAGTGCGGCGCTCCCTCAGTACCGCCCCTCCGACAGTGCGGCACTCCCTCAGTACTGCCCCTTCGACAGTACGGCGCTCCCTCAGTACTGCCCCTCCGACAGTACAGCGCTCCCTCAGTACCCGCCCCTCCGACAGTGCGGCACTCCCTCAGTACTGCCCCTCCGACAGTGCGGCGCTCCCTCAGCACCGCCCCGCCGACAGTGCGGCGCTCCCTCAGCACCGCCCCTCCGACAGTGCGGCGCTCCCTCAGTACCGCCCCTCCGACAGTACGGCGCTCCCTCAGCACCGCCCCTCCGACAGTGCGGCGCTCCCTCAGTACCGCCCCTCCGACAGCGCGGCGCTCCCTCAGTACCGCCCCTCCGACAGCGCGGCGCTCCCTCAGTACCGCCCCTCCGACAGCGCGGCGCTCCCTCAGTACCGCCCCTCCGACAGTGCGGCGCTCCCTCAGTACCGCCCCTCCGACAGTGCGGTGCTCTCTCAGTACTGCCCCTCCGACAGTGCGGCGCTCCCTCAGTACCGCCCCTCCGACAGTGCGGTGCTCCCTCAGTACCGCCCCTCCGACAGTGCGGCGCTCCCTCAGTACCGCCCCGCCGACAGTGCGGTGCTCCCTCAGTACCGCCCCTCCGACAGTGCGGCGCTCCCTCAGTACCGCCCCTCCGACAGTGCGGCGCTCCCTCAGTACCGCCCCTCCGACAGTGCGGTGCTCTCTCAGTACTGCCCCTCCGACAGTGCAGCGCTCCCTCAGTACTGCACTGGGAGTGTCAGTCTGGATTACGTGCTCAATACTCTGAAGCGGGGCACGAACCCCCGTCCTTCTGACTCAGAGGTGAGAGTGCTACCAGTCAGCCAAGGCTTCGTGCCCCCCACCCCCTTAAAAGCCATCAATGCCCAGCTCCAGAGAACTACGCACCATAACCTCCAACTCACTCAAACTCCAGTACCTGTCCAACATCCTGCTCAGCCAGCAGCCCTATCCTCGTCACACCTCCACTGCCTCGCCATTGCTCAGTGTATCAATTTTAAAACCCTCATCTTTGGGACCCCCTCCAGTTTGCAGCTTCCTGCACCGTTACATCTCCGCTCACACACACTCTGCTCTTCCGACTCTGGACTATTGCACACACTCGAGCTCCCTTCCCTTTGCTGTACTATCAAGGCCTATAACCTCCAGCCACCTTGCCCCATCCACGCTCTAAATCCCTCCGCCGTGCTATTGTTCGGCCGCCTTCGAGAACCTACCTCTCTGCTTCTTTAGGCACGGCCCTTACTGTTCCGGCTCTGACCCGACCAGCCGTGGAGCAGAGACACTTTGCTACGTTCAAGGTAGTCGATAAGCAAGTAGTTATTATACAAATCTCGACTTAAAAATCTTGTGAGTGTATGTCTGAGAGACTCGGTCCTTTCCGCCAATCAGACTGCAGGACCAAAGATAGTGTTCCCTCGAACTGCCTGTTCAACCATTCATATCAAAGAACGAGGAGCCAATCAGATCCCCAAGCTAGATCTGTGCCGCTGGTTCCATGAAGATTGGTCATTTTCGTGACTGAGGTGATCGCATTCGGCCAAACAAAATCTCCAGCATTCACCCTCACCTCCCAGAATAAACCATCGCTAAACATTCACCAATTCGTAAGGGGAGGCTGGATAAGCAAATGAGGGGGAAGGGAATAGAGGGTTACGCTGATAGAGTTAGCTGAGGAAAGACGGGAGGAGGTTCGAGTGGAGCATAAACACCGGCATGGGCTGGTTGGGCCGAATGGCCTGTTTCTGTGCCGTATACCCCATGTAGTCCCCATAAAACCTTGCAATTGCTCTGCGTACTCGTCCCTTTCCCCTCACTGGACAAAACCATCAGCCTTGACCCTGGGTACGCCTTCCCCCACTAGCAGAGAACACGAGCCTGTGGCTCAGGGCCCAGCCCAATTCAGGCCCAGGGTAAAGGATGCGCCCCGAGCACGACCAGCGCATATGCCTGCCCATTCCTCCGACCTTCCCCACCCTCCTGTTCGATGGTCACTGGCTCTGGTCCCAATGAGAATAAAAGGGGGGATACACACAGAGCAACAACGGCCAAGAGCAAGAGAGAGAGGGAACAAAACCAGAAGAGGCCAGTGCTGCAGACAAGCGCCGCCGAACCGCAAATATTCGCGACTCAAAGCACAAAGCCAGTGGAACCAGTTCAACCTCAGCCACGAAGGCTCGAACCTGCACCATCTCCTCAAACGTCTCCCAGTCCCTGCCCGAGATAAACACAGGGAACGATTACAAGAGCTCAATGCAAAACAAAGCAACAGGGCCTCGGGACGGGGCGCGTCCACGCGGAGCCCCGGGGCGGCGGGGCGCGTCCACGCGGAGCCCCGGGGCGCGTCCACGCGGAGCCCCGGGGCGCGTCCACGCGGAGCCCCGGGGCGCGTCCACGCGGAGCCCCGGGGCGCGTCCACGCGGAGCCCCGGGGCGCGTCCACGCGGAGCCCCGGGGCGCGTCCACGCGGAGCCCCGGGGCGCGTCCACGCGGAGCCCCGGGGCGCGTCCACGCGGAGCCCCGGGGCGCGTCCACGCGGAGCCCCGGGGCGCGTCCACGCGGAGCCCCGGGGCGCGTCCACGCGGAGCCCCGGGGCGCGTCCACGCGGAGCCCCGGGGCGCGTCCACGCGGAGCCCCGGGGCGCGTCCACGCGGAGCCCCGGGGCGCGTCCACGCGGAGCCCCGGGGCGCGTCCACGCGGAGCCCCGGGGCGCGTCCACGCGGAGCCCCGGGGCGCGTCCACGCGGAGCCCCGGGGCGCGTCCACGCGGAGCCCCGGGGCGCGTCCACGCGGAGCCCCGGGGCGCGTCCGCGCGGAGCCCCGGGGCGCGCCCGCGCGGAGCCCCGGGACGAGCCCGCGTATTACAAAACGCCTCTGCCAAAAACAACCCGCAGAAGATCATGCGATTAACACGCATGTGGGGAGCCTTTTAACATCTTGACTCAATTTCTGAACTCTCCCCCGGTTAGGGCGAGTGTCTCAATTCCACGACACTTCATCAATCTCTTTGCTTGCGTGCTTGGGAAGATCGGATCAGAGGGCAAGCTGCAAACTCGATCACAACTTCCAGGTAGAAACAGCGAGCGGTCCAGACCGCAGCCGCTGCAGGCTTGGGATCAGGTTTCCCCGCAGCCTTCAACATTTTTTTTGGTTGCAACTATACATTGTGCAAGATTAGTAAAAGAACACACACACACACACGCGGACAGCAGCAACGCACAGCCGAAGGTTCAGAGGGATGGCCGCGAGGAGCAGCGGTCCGGCTGATTAAAAGGCGGCCCATCGTAAACCCCCCCCCCCCCCACCACCACCCCCACTAACAGACTGTGCAACCTTCATTACTTAATGGGAGAAAGGCACCAGGTGGCTTTGTCAAGATGCCGTTTAATCTCCCTCACCAGAGAGGACAAACAGTAATTCCCACAGCTCAAAAGATTCTTAACACATCAACATGGCTGGTAGGAACAGAGAAGAAGGCCCAACAACTGCGAGCCAGCGCAAGAAAAAGTTTGTGGATTTAAAAATAAATTCAGAGGGTGGGTGGGGAGTCAAAACACCAACAATCGTCAGCGGAGGGTAATCTCGTCATAGGGAACAAAGGAAAGTTGTTAAAATGTCAAACGGGCGGGTTTTCTCGCCGAGAGAGAGAGAAATAATGTCATCCTTTCCAGGAGGGCCCAGCTCGGTGTTAAAGGGCTGTAGGCCCGGGCTTCCTGCTGATCAGTGACAAAGACACTCACTGTCAGCCATATTGGACTTATCACTGCTTTCACACACACACACACCCCGGCCTCAGCTTTCATATTAAAAGGAGCAGCGCTCAGCATCAATTCACCTTCACCCCACCACCCCCAGCCCACCCTCGCACACACTCATCCCCAACAAGAAAAGCTGCCACCAGACCAAAGTGGGTCAGTTTAAATCTCTAAAATGAGCAAACTCTCTGCTACAGGGAGCACTCAGCACACGTCCTATGTCAGCCAACTCAAATCGCCAACACATGGTGTTACACAGACTACACTCTGGAGGGGAGAGAGACAGAGAGGGAGAGAGACAGAGAGGGAGAGAGACAGAGAGGGAGAGAGACAGAGCGGGAGAGAGACAGAGAGGGAGAGAGACAGAGAGGGAGAGAGACAGACAGAGGGAGAGAGACAGCGAGAGACAGAGAGAGAGAGACGGCAAACTTCAAGTAACACCGAGAAAGCTGCTTAAAAAACATTCCAAGCTATTGCAAATTCAATTGTTTTTTTAATTCCTCAAATAGACAAAAACACAGACACACACACACAGACACACACACACACACACAGACAGACACACACACACACACACACACACAGACACACACACACAGACACACACAGACAGACACACACAGACAGACACACACAGACAGACACACACACAGAGACAGACACACACACAGAGACAGACACACACACAGAGACAGACACACACAGACAGACAGACAGACACACAGACACACACACACAGACACACACACACAGAGACACACACACAGAGACACACACACAGAGACACACACACACACACAGACACACACACAGACACACACACACACACAGACACACACACAGACACACACACACAGACACACACACACAGACACACACACACACAGACACACACACAGACACACACACAGACACACACACAGACAGACACACAGACAGACACACACACAGACACACACACAGACACACACACAGACACACACACACAGACACACACACACAGACACACACAGACACACACACACACACACACACAGACACACACACACAGACACACACACAGACACACACACAGACACACACACAGACACACACACACAGACACACACACACAGACACACACACACAGACACACACACACAGACACACACACACAGACACACACACACAGACACACACACACAGACACACACACACAGACACACACACACAGACACACACACACAGACACACACACACAGACACACACACACAGACACACACACACAGACACACACACACAGACACACACACACAGACACACACACACAGACACACACACACAGACACACACACACAGACACACACACACAGACACACACACACAGACACACACACACAGACACACACACACAGACACAGACGCCGAGCAGATAGAAGGGGAGGTGGGAATAAATCGCCCCTTTTTCTGCCCCGCAGTCATTAACCCCAATTACAAACCGCTCCCCCCTCCTTTTCCAAGGAACCCGCTTGCCCCAAATCGTGTTAAATAAACCTCGTCCGCACGCATCGCCACCTTAACGACATTAATTGCGACAATGTCATCCCTGCGCTCCCGCCACTGGTATCTTTGTAAGCACGGTCAGGTGTAGCAGACACTTCTCGGAACACGAGGAGGAGGAGTCCGGGTTTTTTGGGGGGGGGGGGGGGGAACCGCATTTTTAAGAGAACGCCAACTGTTCCCCCAGCGCACCCCTCCTCCCCATGGAGGCAGCGCATTAACACGGGCAGCCAGCCGCACGGCCATCTCCCCCTCCTTTCCTGAAGGTACCGACTCAGGCACAGCTACAATTTCTACACTGCCAGGTGCCCTGCCCGCCGGCGCGGCCCTTCCTCGTGCGCGAGGCGAGGCAGGGAGGGTCAGCGGGCTATTTGGCCACAGAAGGCAGCGGAGCCGAGTCCAATCCTGTCCTCGCACTTATCGGTAGGGGTTCACTGTACAGACGATCAGGAGCAGGGGATCCTCGCTGATTGTCCCCTCCCGTACCCAGGGCGCCGAGGCCGAGTGGAATACCCATCATCAGCGCCCCGGTTTAGATCAGCGCGCTCCGCACAGGCCAGAGAGCGGCCTTGGGGCTGTGAATGGCTCGGTGCTGTACATCACAAGGAACTGCTAGGCGATTAAACTCCAAGTCCGCCTTCCACCATCCTGCTGGCAGTCGCACGATACAACGACAATGTGATAATCATCTCATCATCGAGTCTACAAGAGACGCGGACACGAGGCGAGGAAAAGCCCCAGTCGTGGAAGGCTTCGAGAGGCATGGGTCCAAAGTCACCTTTTCCCTTCTAAGCACGCTCCAATTGCAACACGCCCTGGTCCCTTGAATCAATATATCAAAGAGGTTTCAGCTTGGTTTTCAAAAAGCCTGCGTTCAGTGAATTCGGATACTGTTTGAATTTATTTGTATTATGCCCTCCTTAAGCACAGGATTATGGCGACATTTTGTTCCCCCTGTTTCTTTCCTCACATGCCGTCCCTGCTCAAACGGACGGCTAGAGCGGCTTTTACGGCAGCCGAGAGCGCGAGAGAGAGACTGGTGTCCACGAGCCAGCCCCGGTGCGGAATCAGGTTCCCCTGGGCCAGCAGCGGACCTGTAGGCCCACTGAAAGAAGAAACGAGGACCATGAGACCAACGACAGGATGGTGGGAGTCAGACTGAACAGCGTGAACGCTGTGACACAGGAGCTCACCCAATCGGAATTAAAACAGCCAGATAAAGCCACTCCACCGAGGTGAGCGGCGCCGGCGCTGCTTTATCTCCACCGCCCCACCTCATGTGCAGCAACGGTGCCCCCTCACCAGCGATTTGGCACTTCCGACATCAAGATCAAGAACCATAGCGCATGGGTTTCAAAACCTGTGCACTGCATAGAGTTATCAGCGCCAGAGTACTCCCCTGGAGTAGTTTCAATCACCATGGGGGCGCGGAGAGGAATATCCCAGATTCCCCCCCTCCGCCGCCAAATTAGCCTGGGTGTTTTTTTTTTTTAAAGGAGATCACGTGGTTTCAGGTGGGGCGGACAGCAATGTTTCCCCTAAGCTGTGCAGCAATGCAGTAATCTGAAGGGTCCCGCGCAGGCTGCTCACCGGCTTCAATGTTGTACATTTAAAGGGACCGCGCGTTAAAAGAGACAGGGAACACTGGTGGGGAGTGTACACATTGCGATACACAAGGAATTGTAATTGTGGGGGCCAGGGCGGATGGGCCAGAGGGTCCTTTCCTTCCTGTCGTTGCAACACACTGGGTGCAATATCGTAAGCCAGACTGTAAATCACCGTGCAAGGCACACGGTACGTCAGTAATCCCGGTTTAATACACGGTGAGACAACACCTCACCCAGTGCAGGCTCGCACACTGTAAGAGACAAGGGTCACACAGTCTTGTGCCGCCCACCCGCATATTTCTAACTGAAACGGGAGTGAAGCACGCACCCAGAGTCCCACCATGGGCGCAGTCGCCTAGTGGCCATGGTACTGGGCTCGCAAGTCTGGCGTCACAAGTTCAAATCCCATCGTGGCCAGCGGGGAAAGTCTGGTAACCTGTGTGCGGGGAGGGCGAGAGACGGGGAGGGCGAGAGAGAGACGGGGAGGGCGAGAGAGAGACAGGGAGGGAGAGAGAGAGAGAGAGAGAGAGAGAGAGAGAGAGAGACGGAGAGAGAGAGACAGAGACAGAGAGAGAGACAGGGAGAGAGAGAGAGAGACAGAGAGAGAGACAGAGACAGAGACAGAGAGAGAGAGAGACAGAGAGAGAGAGAGAGACAGAGACAGAGAGAGGAGAGAGAGAGAGAGAGAGAGAGAGAGAGAGAGAGAGAGAGAGAGAGCCTGAAAGGTACCAGATGGTCATAAAAAAGCAAATGTCCTTCAGGGAAGAGATCCTGCCAACACTACCCTGGAAACGTTACAATGGTGACCACACTTCCAAAGTACATTGGCTGTGAAGCGCTTTGGTGAAAGGCTATAGAGAGAGATAGGGAGGGGGCGAGGAGGCCACGGAACGACTTTAATCGCTCCACCATTGCCGGCCGTGCCTTCAGCCGCCTGGGCCCCAAGCTCTGCAATTCCCTTCCTAAACCTCTCCGCCTCTCTCCCCGCAAAACCTTCCTCTTTGACCAAGCTTTTTGGTCACCTGTCCCTAATATCTCAGTGCCAAATTTTGTCTGCTTAACGCCCCTCGCGACGCTGATTAAATGCAAGTTCTTGTGTGGTTGGACAGGATAAAAAGGTTTAGCTTTTAACTATAATTACTACATTCTTTGGAAAAGCTGAGGAGACGTACATTAAGAAGCCATAACCAACCAGTAAAGGCCCATCCCTAGGTTAAAAAGATAATAGTTTACAAAAACAGCCCGTTGCATTTATTTATTATGTTCATAAAGAAGATAATAGACAGTAGGGAGTTTAAACATCACACCAGGGTTAAAAGTGACGACTTTAAAAAGGGGAGAATTTCCTCAGGAATTCGACCACCGGACTAATCTCAGTATCAAAAAGGTGCAGGCAGAACACAAACACGGCCCGAATACGTCAACACACAGGCGGGGTGAGTCAAGGCCCTTGCGACAGTGACAGAGGCAGCAAGCCTTCCCGAAGCCAGGCCAGCCCTGAAAACAAGGCACTAACAAGTTCCGCCTCGTGAGTCACGTACAGAGCCGGTGCACTTCCTGCCCTTGTCATTCTCCCCTTCATCAGCCCTCGACAACAACCACAGCCAGCGACACTTTCAATGCTTCATTACCATGTGTTTCACTCTTGTACAAGACGGGAGCATTTGTTTTATATATATAAAAATATTCCAGCCACTGCCCAACCTAGTCATTAATTAGCTAAACTATTTGTCTTTTTAACACCTTTGTGTCGATTGCCTGCAAGACTGTGTAATCCAAATCTTTTTTTAAACTTTCGGGACAAAGCCTGGACCGCTTGGAGAGCATGCACTTCCACCTAGCAAACCGCTTCACCCTACGTTGCACTTTCATACGAAGCCAGGGAGGGGGAAATGGCTGCCTGGGCAGTCCCCATCTCGAGTGGCCAGTACCCAAGGACAGTGACAACACTCTCAGCCCCTCTCAACGCGCTCTCCCTTCCTTCCTTCCTTCCTTCCCCTCCTCCGCCGCCCGGCAGAGAACGATGTCGACCCTCGCCCATTTACAGTTCTAACCTCTCTCTCTCTCTCACTCTCTGCCCCCAAACTAAAAAGTTCTTGAAGTTGCAGCCTGACACTAGGCCGACCAGAGAGCAGCTTCTTCCACTTGTTTGTTGCCCTGTCAAATCAGCCCCTTCTCCTTTCTCTCACCCACAACACAGAAGCAGCCCTTTTCAAAAAAAGAACAGCCTGCATCCCTACCAGTTTAAGTATTTAACAAAAAAAAAGGTTTTAAAATTCAAACCAGGTGGAACACATGCTATATAATTCCAGACGGACCACTCCCTTATTCTCCCACACTCTGTACTGATGAAAACCACCTTAACCCACCACAGATATTTTACTATATACATCCGTTACTATCTGAAGGGAAGGCTTGATATCAAACACTATACATAGAAACATAGAAGATAGGAGCAGGAGTCGGCCATTCGGCCCCTCGAGCCTGCTCCGCCATTCAATGAGATCATGGCTGATCATCCAAATTCAGTGCCCTGTCCCTGCTTTCTCCCCATATCCCTTGATCCCTTTAGCCTTAAGAAATATATCCAACTCCTTCTTGAGTATATTTAATGGATTGGCCTCAACTGCCTTCTGTGGTAGAGAATTCCACAGGTTCACCACTCTCTGGGTGAAGAAATTCCTCCTCATCTCTGTCCTAAATGGCTTACCCCTTATCCTTAGACTGTGACCCCTGGTTCTGGACTCCCCCGCCATCGGGAACATCCTTGCTGCATCTAGTCTGTCTAGTCCGGTTAGAATTTTATAAGTTTCAATGAGATCCCCTCTCATTCTTCTAAACTCCAGCGAGTATAAGCCCAATCGACCCAATCTCTCCTCATACGTCATTCCTGCCATCCCAGGTATCAGTCTGGTGAATCTTCACTGCACTCCCTCCATGGCAAGAACATCCTTCCTCAGATAAGGCGACCAAAGCTGCACACAATACTCAAGGTGTGGTCTCACCAAGGCCCTGTACAACTGCAGCAAGACATCCTTGCTCCTGTACTCGAATCCTCTCGCTACGAAGGCCAACATACCATTTGCCTTCTTAACCGCCTGCTGCACCTGCATGCTTACCTTCAGCGACTGGTGCACAAGGACACCCAGGTCTCGTTGCACTTCCCCTTCTCCCAATCTACTGCCGTTCAGATAATAATCTGCCTTCCTGTTTTTGACACCAAAGTGGATAACCTCGCATTTATCCACGTTATATTGCATCTGCCATGCTTCTGCCCAATCACCCAACCTGTCCAAATGATACTGGAGTTTCTCGGCATCCTCCTCACAGCACACACGCTTCGGGGCACATTGGGCAAAATATCAGGAACCAGAGTAACGCACCGAGTGATTATACAGGTACAACCAGAATCTAGAGAGACACACCTCCCTGCTTGTTCAAAACCCTTGAACATTCCCTTGCCGCGGAATAGTGGGAGTCAACTGCGTCACAGGACGCGACAGCGAGAATTGGGAAAATATCGGGAATCCCAGTTGAAATAAACTCCAGGCGGACAGGCCTTAAAATTGGTCTGCATTCAGGACGATTCTTACAGTTCACAGAATCACAGAAACCCCACAGTGCAGATAGAGGCCATTTCGGCCCATCGAGCCTGCACCGACACATATCCCACCCGATCCCCATAACCCCTACACCAACACATATCCCACCCTATCCCCGTAACCCCATGTATTTAATCCCCCTAACACTAAGGGTCAATTTATCATAGCCAATCAACCTAACCCGCACATCTTTGGACTGTGGGAGGAAACCGGAGCACCCGGAGAAAACCCACGCAAACACGGGGAGAATGTGCAAACTCCACACAGACAGTCGCCCGAGGCCGGATTTGAACCCGGGTCCCTGGCGCTGTGAGGCAACAGTGCTAACCACTATGCCACCGTTGTCAGAGAGTGTCCCATGAAAAAAACACCACAAACCCAATTTTTCCCTACATTTTTTTCTGGGTGTAGCTTAGCGGGAGTGTTGCACAGACCCCTTGTGCACCAGTCGCTGAAGGTAAGCATGCAGGTGCAGCAGACGGTTAAGAAGGCAAATGGTATGTTGGCCTTCATAGCGAGAGGGTTCGAGTACAGGAGCAAGGATGTCTTGCTGCAGTTGTACAGGGCCTTGGTGAGACCACACCTGGAGTATTGTGTGCAGTTTTGGTCGCCTTATCTGAGGAAGGAGGTTCTTGCCATGGAGGGAGTGCAGCGAAGATTCACCAGACTGATACCTGGGATGGCAGGAATGACGTATGAGGAGAGATTGGGTCGATTGGGCTTATACTCACTGGAGTTTAGAAGACTGAGAGGGGATCTCATTGAAACTTATAAAATTCTAACAGGACTAGACAGACTAGATGCAGGAAGGATGTTCCCGATGGCCGGGGAGTCCAGAACCAGGGGTCACAGTCTAAGGATAAGGGGTAAGCCATTTAGGACAGAGATGAGGAGGAATTTCTTCACCCAGAGAATGGTGAACCTGTGGAATTCTCTACCACAGAAGGCAGTTGAGGCCAATTCATTAAATATATTCAAGAAAGAGTTGGATATATTTCTTAAGGCTAAAGGGATCAAGGGATATGGGGAGAAGGCAGGGACAGGGTACTGAATTTGGATGATCAGCCATGATCTCATTAAATGGCGGCGCAGGCTCGAGGGGCCGAATGGCCGACTCCTGCTCCTATGCCGCAACATCAGTCCTGATACATTTCCACATCGGGTCTCCTTTAGACGAAGACACAACATTAAATAAATTTCGCAGTTTGTGTACTTCACTCCAGTCAGGATAGCCACTGTCTGTCAGGGCGGGGGGGGGGGGGAAGAGGAAGAGAAAGTAACATTAATTTAGAATTGTTGCAACCTTATCCAAAATGCAACAACAAGGATTTGCATTTATATAGTGCCTTTAATGGAGGAAAATGCCCCAAGGCGATTCACGAGAGCGTAACTGGACAAAAAAAACTGACACTGAGACAAAGGAGGAGGTAGTAAGAGGGGAGACTGAAAGCTTGGTCGAAGAGGTCGGACTTAAGGAGCGCCTTAAAAAGGAGGCGGAGAGGTTTAGGGAGGGAATTCCAGAGCTCGGAACCCAGGCAGCTGAAGGCACAGCCGCCAATGGTGGAGCGATAGAAATCAAGAATGCGCAAGAGGCCAGAATTGGAGGAGCGCAGAGATCTCGGGGGATTGCAGGGGCTGGAGGAGGTTACAGCGATAGGGAGGGAGGGCGAGGAGGCCAGGGAGGGATCTGAACACGAGGATGAGAATTTTTTTTAATCGAGGCGTTGCCGGACCGGGAGCCAGTGTAGGGCAGCGAGCACAGGGGGTGATGGGTGAACGGGACTGGGTGTGAGTTAGGACACGGGGCAGTGAGCACAGGGGGTGATGGGTGAACGGGACTGGGTGTGAGTTAGGACACGGGGCAGTGAGCACAGGGGGTGATGGGTGAACGGGACTTGGTGTGAGTTAGGACACGGGGCAGTGAGCACAGGGGGTGATGGGTGAACGGGACTGGGTGTGAGTTAGGACACGGGGCAGTGAGCACAGGGGGTGATGGGTGAACGGGACTGGGTGTGAGTTAGGACGCGGGGCAGCGAGCACAGGGGGTGATGGGTGAACGGGACTGGGTGTGAGTTAGGACACGGGGCAGTGAGCACAGGGGGTGATGGGTGAACGGGACTGGGTGTGAGTTAGGACACGGGGCAGTGAGCACAGGGGGTGATGGGCGAACGGGACTGGGTGTGAGTTAGGACACGGGGCAGTGAGCACAGGGGGTGATGGGTGAACGGGACTGGGTGTGAGTTAAGACACGGGGCAGTGAGCACAGGGGGTGATGGGTGAACGGGACTGGGTGTGAGTTAGGACACGGGGCAGCGAGCACAGCGGGGGTGATGGGTGAACGGGACTCGGAGCAAGTTTGGGATGAGCTGAAGTTTGCGGAGGGTGGGCGGCCGGCCAGGGGAGCGTTGGAACAGTAGGTACAGGACAATAACCCACTTTCCGCTTGGATGAAGTCTGGCCAGCAACGTGACTTTTACCATCAGCACAAAGATCGAGAGAGTCTGCGGGACGAGGGGAGAGGAGAGAGCTCCCATAGTGATCGTCAGCTATCGTCACTCGGCTAACCATTCAGAAACAACCCTGCTTGTTTAGGGCACCATTAGCACTGGGAATGAGGGGGGGGGGGGAAACACAAGCAGGTCCAACTACAGAGGGGAACGATTCACATTCACATTCAACTCTTCTGAAAGCCAAGTTCTTGAACATAGGACCAGGAGGAGGCCATTCAGCCCGCGAGCCTGTTCTGCCATTCACTGAGATCATGGCTGATCTGTGACCTAACTCCATCTACCCACCTTTGGCCCGTATCCCTCAATGCCTCCGGTTAACAAATATCTACCAATCTCAGGTTTAAAATTAACAATTGATCCCCAGCATCAGTTGCCATTTGCAGGAGAGAGTTCCAAGCTTCTACCTTCTTCTTCTTCTTAAACAGTCCCTCGGAACCGAGGATGACTTGCTTCCACACTAAAAATGAGTTCGCAGGTGACTGATGAGTCCAATGCGGGACCTACAGTCTCTGTCACAGGTGGGGCAGACGGTGGTTGAAGGGGCGGGTGGACAGGGTGCTTGGGTTGACGTGCGCTCCTTGCGCTGGGCTTCCGCTTGCTCCTGGCGAAGAGACTCGAGGTGTTCGGCGCCTTCCCGGATGCTTCTCCTCCACTTTGTGCGGTCTTGGGCCAGGGATTCCCAGGTGTCGGTGGGGGATGTTACACTTTTTCAAGGAGGCTTTGAGGGTGTCCTTGAAGCGTTTCCTCTGCCCACCTGGGGCTCTCTTGCCGTGTCGGAGCTCCGAGTAGAGCGCTTGTTTGGGGAGTCTCGTATCGGGCATGCGGACAATGTGACCCCGTCCATCGGAGCTGATCGAGCGTGGTCAGAGCTTCGATGCTGGGGATGTTGGCCTGAGCGAGAACACTGACGTTGGTGCGCCTATCCCGCCAATGGATTTGCAGGATCTTGCGGAGGCAGCGTTGGTGGGACCTCTCCAGTGCTTTGAGGTGCTTCTACCTCCCTGTGTGTGTAGAAGTGTTTCCTAATTTCACTCCTGAACGGTCTGGCTCTAATTTTTATACTATGTCCCCTTAATATCTCCCCTTGCAGTTCAAATATACAAAACTGAATCTTATATTTACACATGCTGATCAGACTTAGGATATCTACAAGTAACACAACAGGATTTAAACTAATGCAACAACCTCACAAAAAAAGATATGGAGATCCCCGCCACACTGAGATTGGGATTGAAGTTTATCTTCAAAGGCTGGGGCGGAGAAGATGGTGGGACGAGGGGATATCACGAGTTTGAACACCAGTAATCGATTAACTGAAGTGCGCCAGGAATTAGAAATTCCCTGGTTTACCAGGCATTTCCTAAAGGCCGAGGAGGCCTTTAATCAGCCTGGTGCATCCTCGATTTTTGTAGCCAGCCAGTCGCTCAGTTGCTTGGGGGGGCATCCAGCCTGTTCTTTGCATCCTTCCGTTTGCTACTTTCCCACACACACACACGCACACACACACACACACACACACGCACGAAGGAGATTGCCATCCAGGTGGTCAACAAAGCAGAATTCTGATCCAGCAGCATCTCCTTGTAAAAGACGACAAGCTGGCCGTTGGACAACATCACAAACGGGGCAGGTTCGACCCGGATTAGGACAGCAGGCACAAACTAGCCCAGAGTCGCAACTTTCCTGTCCAACTCCTGCCCATCCTCGAGTAGATCAGCAATTAAACTACGGCACGCCAGCCACCAAAAGAGCGAGCGGATGTAAAAATTAAACCCCCTGCCGTCAAAAATAACCCTGAGAAAAGTTAGCGCTCTCTCTCATTTTCCCCCCCTTCTATTTTAAAACCAAAGTATTAAAAGGCAAAACTGAAGTAAACACAAGGCAATTTGTTAAACCAAGTGCGGGGAAAGCACCAGCGCAATGGCAGGAGGTATTTTTAAATCCACTTTAGAAGCGGCGGGGACACAAAAACACTTGCTAAACAACTGCCAGAAAAGCCTTACTGCAAAGACAGTCTCGCTGCAACACAGATTGTTCAAAAAATGTGTAACAAACACAGAATAGTTGCTAAACAATTGCAAGGGAAGCGTCAGCGCGGGGCCAACATGTTTGGATTCTATTCCCCCCAAAAAAGGAGCATGTGTCCTCGATGTTGCTTTTTAATAAATACAAAAAAAGAACGCATTTTGCAAGTGGCAATGTTGCAAGACGTTTTAAAATCCCGCTTTTACGGTTGCGATCCTCAACTCTGCTTTTAACACAATGCACAAGGCGATGCGACTCACTACAAGGTGGTGGCACCGGGAATACTGCAAGAGGTGCTCAATTCTGGGGATGGGGGGGGAGGATCTAGTCTTAAATGTTGACACGTAACACACACACACAATGGTGGAGCAAAGAGCCAAATCACATGTCAGGGTAATGGGGAATGTTGCAACATTTATGTTTTTTTTTTGGGGGGTGGGGGAAGCTGATTCTCAAATGTTTGCATTTAATAAAAATGCAATTTAGCAAAGACCATTCCCCGCAAGAAATGCAGAAACCTTACCCCGCAAGAAATGCAGAGACCATTCCCCGCAAGAAATGCAGAAACCTTTCCCCGCAAGGAATGCAAAGACCTTTCCCCGCAAGGAATGCAAAGACCTTTCCCCGCAAGGAATGCAAAGACCTTTCCCCGCAAGAAATGCAGAGACCATTCCCCGCAAGGAATGCAAAGACCTTTCCCCGCAAGGAATGCAAAGACCTTTCCCCGCAAGGAATGCAAAGACCTTTCCCCGCAAGGAATGCAAAGACCTTTCCCCGCAAGGAATGCAAAGACCTTTCCCCGCAAGGAATGCAAAGACCTTTCCCCGCAAGGAATGCAAAGACCTTTCCCCGCAAGGAATGCAGAGACCATTCCCCGCAAGAAATGCAGAGACCTTTCCCCGCAAGGAATACAACGACCTTTCCCCGCAAGAAATGCAACGACCTTTCCCCGCAAGGAATGCAACGACCTTTCCCCGCAAAGAACGCAACGACCTTTCCCCGCAAGGAACGCAACAACCTTTCCCCGCAAGGAACGCAACGACCTTTCCCCGCAAAGAACGCAACGACCTTTCCCCGCAAGGAACGCAACGACCTTTCCCCGCAAGGAACGCAACGACCTTTCCCCGCAAGGAACGCAACAACCTTTCCCCGCAAGGAACGCAAAGACCTTTCCCCGCAAGGAACGCAACGTCCTTTCCCCGCAAGGAATGCAGAAACCTTTCCCCACAAGGAATGCAACGACCTTTCCCCGCAAGGAATGCAGAAACCTTTCCCCACAAGGAACGCAACGACCTTTCCCCGCAAGGAACGCAACGACCTTTCCCCGCAAGGAACGCAACGGCCTTTCCCCGCAAGGAACGCAACGACCTTTCCCCGCAAGGAACGCAACGACCTTTCCCCGCAAGGAACGCAACGACCTTTCCCCGCAAGGAACGCAACGACCTTTCCCCGCAAGGAACGCAACGACCTTTCCCCGCAAGGAACGCAACGGCCTTTCCCCGCAAGGAACGCAACGGCCTTTCCCCGCAAGGAACGCAACGGCCTTTCCCCGCAAGGAACGCAACGACCTTTCCCCGCAAGGAACGCAACGACCTTTCCCCGCAAGGAACGCAACGTCCTTTCCCCGCAAGGAATGCAAAGACCTTTCCCCGCAAGGAATGCAACGACCTTTCCCCGCAAAGAATGCAGAAACCTTTCCCCGCAAGGAACGCAACGACCTTTCCCCGCAAGGAACGCAACGACCTTTCCCCGCAAGGAATGCAACATCCTTTCCCCGCAAGGAATGCAACGACCTTTCCCCGCAAGGAATGCAGAAACCTTTCCCCGCAAGGAATGCAAAGACCTTTCCCCGCAAGGAATGCAGAAGCCTTTCCCCGCAAGGAATGCAAAGGCCTTTCCCCGCAAGGAATGCAGAAACCTTTCCCCGCAAGGAATGCAGAAACCTTTCCCCGCAAGGAATGCAAAGACCTTTCCCCGCAAGGAATGCAGAAGCCTTTCCCCGCAAGGAATGCAAAGACCTTTCCCCGCAAGGAATGCAGAAGCCTTTCCCCGCAAGGAATGCAAAGACCTTTCCCCGCAAGGAATGCAAAGACCTTTCCCCGCAAGGAATGCAAAGACCTTTCCCCGCAAGGAATGCAAAGACCTTTCCCCGCAAGAAATGCAACGACCTTTCCCCGCAAGGAATGCAAAGACATTTCCCCGCAAGGAAAGCAAAGACCTTTCCCCGCAAGGAACGCAAAGACCTTTCCCCGCAAGGAACGCAAAGACCTTTCCCCGCAAGGAATGCAACGACCTTTCCCCGCAAGGAATGCAAAGACCTTTCCCCGCAAGGAATGCAAAGACCTTTCCCCGCAAGGAATGCAAAGACCTTTCCCCGCAAGGAATGCAAAGACCTTTCCCCGCAAGGAATGCAAAGACCTTTCCCCGCAAGGAATGCAGACAATTCCCCGCAAGAAATGCAGATATTTCCCCGCAATATACCAATGCAATAAAGACACCTCAATGCAAGAAATGCAGACATTTCCCCGCAATAAATGCAGACACCTTTCCCCACAATAAACCAACTCAATGCAAGAAATGCAGACATTTTATAAACAGAATCATGCCCAGAAAGTGAGTTGCTGATTATGATGTTAGTTAGTATTGTGATGTTGTGATATTATGATGAATATGTTGTTATTGGGGATACCCCCAGTGGGGGCCAGATCTTGCAGTGTTAGTAATATGATATATTATATTATGAATATTATTGTGACTAATGAATATAATATTACCAGCGGGGGCCGGATTTGGCAGTGTGAATATGATTAATATATTACTACAAATATAATGATATTAATGATGATATTGATGATGATGATATAATATATTGCCGATATTACTGTGAGTCTAATGATAGTAATGATGATATGATTATAATGCTGATAGCACTGTGAATATGATGCAGAGAACCACATTACCAGCGGGGGACGGATCTTGCAGTGTGAATATGATGATATCATAGAAACATAGAAAAATAGGAGGAGTCGGCCCTTCGAGCCTGCTCCGCCATTCAATATGATCAGGGCTGATCCTCTATCTTAATACCATATTCCCACTCTCTCCCCATACCCCTTGATGCCTTTTGTGTCTAGAAATCTATCGATCTCCTTCTTAAATATATTCAGTGACTTGGCCCCCACAGCCTTCTGTGGTAGAGAATTCCACAGGTTCACCACCCTCTGAGTGAAGACATTTCTCCTCATCTCAGTCCTAAATGTCCTACCCCGTATCCTGAGACTGTGACCCCCTCGTTCTAGACCCCCCCCCCCAGCCAGGGGAAACATCCTCCCTGCATCCAGTCTGTCTAGCCCGGTCAGAATTTTATACGTTTCAATGAGATCCCCTCTCATTCTTCTAAACTCTAGTGAATACAGGCCTAGTCGACCCAATTTCTCCTCATACGACAGTCCTGCCATCCCAGGAATCAGTCTGATATATGATATCAACGATGAATATGATGATATTAATGAAGAATATGGTGATAAACGATGAATATGATGATATTAATGAAGAATATGGTGATAAACGATGAATATGATGATATTAACAATGAATATATTAACGATGAATATGATATTAACGATGAATATGAAGATATAATGATGATATCACTGTGAATCTAACACGTTAACAGCGGGGGGGGCCAGATCTTGCAGTGTGAATGATGATAATGATAATGATGAATATGATTACATTAATGATGAAAATGATTATATTAATGATGAATATGATTATAATGAAGACATTAATACTATTAGTGATATAACGATGAATATATTAATGATATTAATGATGAATATATTAATGAATATGACGACTATAATGAGGATATTAATACTATTAGTGATATAACGATGAATATGAAGATATTAGAGATGATAATGATGAATATGATGATATTAATGATGATTATAATGAATATGATGATATTAACACTATTAGTGATAGAAGGATGCCCGGAGCACCGACCAGCGGGGGCCGGAACTTGCAGTGTGAATGATGATGATTTTAATGATGAATATGATGACTATAATGACCACATTAACACTATTAGTGATAGAAGGATGCCCGGAGCACCGACCAGCGGGGGCCGGATCTTGCAGTGTGAATGATGATGAATATGATGATATTAATGATGATAATGACGAATGACTATAATGAACACATTAACACGATTAGTGATAGAAGGATGCCCGGAGCACCGACCAGCGGGGGCCGGATCTTGCAGTGTGAATGATGATGAATATGATGATATTAATGATGATAATGACGAATGACTATAATGAACACATTAACACGATTAGTGATAGAAGGATGCCCGGGGCACATACCAGCGGGGGCCGGATCTTGCAGTGTGAATGATGATGATTTTAATGATGAATATGATGATATTAATGATGAATATGATGATTTTAATGATGAATATGATGATATTAATGATGAATATGATGACTATAATGAACACATTAACACTATTAGTGATAGAAGGATGCCCGGAGCACCGACCAGCAGGGGCCGGATCTTGCAGTGTGAAGATGATGATTACGATGATTTTAATGATGAATATGATGATATTAATGATGATAATGATGAATATGACTATAATGAACACTTTAACACTATTAGTGATAGAAGGATGTCCGGGGCACCGACCAGCGGGGGCCGGATCTTGCAGTGTGAATGATGATGAATATGATGATATTAATGATGAATATGATGATATTGATGATAATGATGAATATGATGACTATAATGAACACATTAACGCTATTAGTGATAGAAGGATGCCCGGGGCACCGACCAGCGGGGGCTGGATCTTGCAGTGTGAATGATATTAATGATGATAATGACGAATGACTATAATGAACACATTAACACTATTAGTGATAGAAGGATGCCCGGGGCACCTACCAGCGGGGGCCGGACCTTGCAGTGTGAATGATGATGAATATGATGATATTAATGACAAATATGATGACTATAATGAACACATTAACACTATTAGTGATTAACGATGCCCGGAGCACCGACCAGCGGGGGCCGGATCTTGCAGTGTGAATATGATGAATATGATGATATATATGATGATATTGATGATGAATATGATGATATTAATGATGAATATGATGATATTAATGATGATAATGACGAATGACTATAATGAACACATTAACACTATTAGTGATAGAAGGATGCCTGGAGCACCTACCAGCGGGGGCCGGATCTTGCAGTGTGAATGATGATGAATATGATGATATATATGATGATATTGATGATGAATATGATGATATTAATGATGAATATGATGATATTAATGATGATAATGACGAATGACTATAATGAACACATTAACACTATTAGTGATAGAAGGATGCCCGGGGCACCTACCAGCGGGGGCCGGATCTTGCAGTGTGAATGATGATGAATATGATGATATTAATGATGAATATGATGATATTAATGATGATAATGATGAATATGATGATATTAATGAACACATTAACACTATTAGTGATAGAAGGATGCCCGGGGCACCTACCAGCGAGGGCCGGATCTTGCAGTGTGAATGATGATGAATATGATGATATTAATGATGAATATGATGATATTAATGATGATGACGACGAATGACTATAATGAACACATTAACACTATTAGTGATAGAAGGATGCCTGGAGCACCTACCAGCGGGGGCCGGATCTTGCAGATGCCGCTGCGCTCGGCGATGGGCCTGATCCGGGCGATGTAGCCCAGCGGGTCGGCGAACTCCTCCCAGCTCGGCTCGAAGACCGGGCACTCGGGCGGCGCCACGAACTCCTCGTACTCGGACATCGGACCGGACCGGCCGGATCCCGGCCTCCGGGCCTCACTACCGCCCAAACACCGCCGACTTTAACCCCGCTATTGGCCGGGCCCGGGCGGACGCTGCGCCGGGTTCGGGGAAGCTCGGGAAAAAAAATTAAAACTTCACTCGACGAAATGGGGCCCGGATCGAGCGCAAACCCCCGGCTTTACCTCAGCTTTTACCCTCCGGCCGCGCCCCCCGTCATTTAAAGCCGTCAGAAAGCCATTTCGGGTGATTTTATTTTTCCCCCGGATTCTCTTCTCTCTCCTTTTTTCTTGTTATTTTTTTTCTCCCCGGCTCCGCCGCGCCGGACAAAAGCAGCCCCGGGCTCGCTTCTCCCTCCGCGCCGCGCTGCGCCTCACCGCACGTACCACGCAGCGCGCCGCCTCACCGCCCGCGCGCGCACGCACGCACGACGTCGTCCCGCTCCGCCCCCGCCAAAGAGTCCCACCCACACTCCTTCTCTCCTTCCCTCTCTCTCTCTCTCTCTCTTCCCTCTCTCTCTCCTTCCCACTCTCTCCTCTCTCTCTCCGTCTCTCTCTCTCAGTTCAGTTCAGTTCAGTTCAAATGCTTTATTGGCATGAAAGTTTACAGAGAACCATATTGCCAAAGCTTACATAGCAAAAAGGTACAGTTTTCCAACATTCTGTAGGTGTCAATCGATTTGACATTTGTTGGGGTATATACAATATTACTTTTAAACAATATTAATTTTAAACAGTCTTTCTACTTCATTTGGTACGTTCAATATTATTTTAAACAGTCTTACTTTTAAAACAGTCCTCAGGTTGTGACATGTTGTTACATATTTAGCCCCAAGGTATGGTCTGTCTCCTTCTCCCTAGGACTAATCTCAATTTTGACAGATCATCCAATTCCTTGAAATCTGGGGTCTGTTTGGCTTAGCTTGTTGAATAATATGTTTCTTGATGTGTTGAATTTTTTTCGCCATTTTAGGAGGAAATGCATGTCTGTTTCAACCTCGCCAGCCAGACATTGATCGCATATTCTATTCTCTCTAGGCTGCCAGGGATTTCTTGTTCTGCTTTTTCAATTTCCAGTTGGTGGTCGCTTAGTCTGTACCTGGTGAGGGTCTGTCTCTGTTTGTGTCTCTGAGGGTCGTGGAGGTAGTCGGCCAGTTTATATTCTCGCTCTCGCTCTCATCGCTGTCGCTGATATCTCCTCTCCTCTCTCTCGAGGCTCGATCTGTCTCCCTCTCTCTCTCTCGCCTTCTCTCTCTCTCTCTCTGTCGCACTCTCTGTCTCTCTCGCTCCTTCCCTCTCGCTCTCCTTCCCCCTCTCGCTCTCTCTCTCTTCCTCCCGCTCTTTCTCCATCCCTCTCTCTCCTTCCCTCCCTCTCTCCTGTCCCTCTCTCTCTCTCTCTCTCTCCTTCCCCCTCGTCTCTCTCTCTCTCTCCTTCCCCCTCTCTCTCTCTCTCTCCTTCCCACTCTCTCTCTCTCTCTCCTTCCCTCTCTCTCTCTCTCTCTCTCTCCTTCCCACTCTCTCTCTCTCTCTCTCTCCTTCCCACTCTCTCTCTCTCTCTCTCTCTCCTTCCCTCTCTCTCTCTCTCTCTCTCCTTCCCACTCTCTCTCTCTCTCTCCTTCCCTCTCTCTCTCTCTCTCTCCTTCCCACTCTCTCTCTCCTTCCCTCTCTTCTCTCTCTCTCTCTTCCCTCTCTCTCTCTCTCTCTCCTTCCCTCTCTCTCTCTCTCTCTCTCCTTCCCACTCTCTCTCTCTCCTTCCCACTCTCTCTCTCACTCTCTCTCCTTCCCACTCTCTCTCTCTCTCTCTCCATCCCCCTCTCTCTCTCCTTCCCACTCTCTCTCTCTCTCTCTCCTTCCCCCTCTCTCTCTCTCTCTCTCCTTCCCACTCTCTCTCTCTCTCTCTCCTTCCCACTCTCTCTCTCTCTCTCCTTCCCCCTCTCTCTCTCTCCTTCCCTCTCTCTCCTTCCCTCCCTCTCTCCTTCCCTCTCTCTCTCGCTCTCCTCTCTCCTTCCCCCTCTCTCTCTCTCTCTCTCTCCTTCCCCCTCTCTCTCTCTCTCTCTCTCCTTCCCACTCTCTCTCTCTCCTTCCCACCTCTCTCTCTCTCTCTTCCTTCCCTCTCTCTCTCTCTCTCTCTCCTTCCCACTCTCTCTCCCTCTCTCTCTCCTTCCCTCTCTCTCTCTCTCCTTCCCTCTCTCTCTCTCTCTCTCTCTCCTTCCCACTCTCTCTCTCTCTCTGTCTCTCTCTCTTCTCCTTCCCACTCTCTCTCTCTCTCTCTCTCTCTCCTTCCCACTCTCTCTCTCTCTCTCTCTCCTTCCCACTCTCTCTCTCTCTCTCTCCTTCCCTCTCTCTCTCTCTCTCTCTCCTTCCCACTCTCTCTCCCTCTCTCTCTCTTCCCTCTCTCTCTCTCTCTCTCCTTCCCACTCTCTCTCCTTCCCACTCTCTCTCCCTCTCTCTCTCCTTCCCTCTCTCTCTCTCTCCTTCCCACTCTCTCTCTCTCTCTCTCTCCTTCCCACTCTCTCTCTCTCTCTCTCCTTCCGTCTCTCTCTCTCTCTCTCCTTCCCACTCTCTCTCCCTCTCTCTCTCCTTCCCTCTCTCTCTCTCTCTCTCCTTCCCTCTCTCTCTCTCTCTCCTTCCCACTCTCTCTCTCTCTCTCCTTCCCTCTCTCTCTCTCTCTCTCTCCTTCCCGCTCTCTCTATCTCTTCCCACTCTCTCTCTCCTTCCCCCTCTCTCTCTCTCTCCTTCCCTCTCTCTCTCTCTCTCTCTCTCCTTCCTGCTCTCTCTATCTCTTCCCACTCTCTCTCTCCTTCCCACTCTCTCTCTCTCTCTCTCCTTCCCACTCTCTCTCTCTCTCTCCTTCCCTCTCTCTCTCTCTCTCTCTCCTTCCCGCTCTATCTCTTCCCACTCTCTCTCTCCTTCCCACTCTCTCTCTCTCTCCTTCCCACGCTCTCTCACTGCACCGCACATCTCCCCTAATTCCCCCCCATCAAAAAACGTTTACACTTTGCCTTTTAAACTGTTGCATTACAAAAAAATCTGCAATATTTTGTCCTTGCCTCAGCTCATCCGCTGCTGAAACCCTCATCCATTCCTCTGTTACCTCTAGACTTGACTATTCCAACGCACTCCTGGCCAGCCTCCCACATTCCACTCTACGTAAACGGGAGGTCATCCAAAACTCGGCTGCCCGTTTCCTAACTCGCACCCAGTCCCGTTCACCCATCGCCCATGTGCTCACTGACCTACATTGGCTCCCTGTTAAACAACACCTCGACTTCAATATTCTCATCCTTCTTTTCAAATTCCTCCGTGGCCCTCGCCCCTCCCTATCTCTGTAACCTCCTCCAGCCCCTACTACCCTCCGAGATCTCTGCGCTCCTCCAATTCCGGCCTCTTGAACATCCCCCGATTTCCATCGCTCCACCATTGGCGGCCGTGCCTTCAGCCGCCTGGGCCCCGAGCTCTGGAATTCCCTCCCTAAACCTCTCCGCCTCTCTCTCCTCCTTTAAGACGCTCCTTAAAACCGGCCTCTTAGACCAAGCTTTTGGTCACCGGTCCCTAATATCTCCTTATGTGGCTCGGTGTCAAATTATGTCTGATTTACGCTCCTTTGAAGCACCTTGAGATGTACAAAATAATGAGATAGAGTCGATAAAAAGAACGAAAGATTTGCATTTCTCCAGCGCCTTTCACAACCTCAGGACGTCCCAAAGCGCTTCACAGCCAATGAAGGACTTTTTTTGAAGTGTGGTCACTGTTGTAATGTAGGAAACGCGGCAGCCAATTTGCGCACAGCAAGCTCCCACAAACAGCAGTGTGATAAATGACCAGATCATCTGTTTTTTATTAGTGATGTTGGTTGAGGGATAAATATTGGCCCCAGGACACCAGGGAGAACTCCCCCCTGCTCTTCTTCCAATAGTGGCCGTGGGATTTTTACATCCACCTGAGAGGGCAGACGGGGCCTCGGTTTAACATCTCATCTGAAAGACGTCACCCCCGACAGTGCGGCGCTCCCTCAGTACAGCCCCTCCGACAGTGCAGCTCTCCATCAGTGCCGCCCCTCCGACAGTGCGGCGCTCCCTCAGTGCCGCCCCTCCGACAGTGCGGCGCTCCCTCAGTGCCGCCCCTCCGACAGTGCGGCGCTCCCTCAGTGCCGCCCCTCCGACAGTGCGGCGCTCCCTCAGTGCCGCCCCTCCGACAGTGCGGCGCTCCCTCAGTGCCGCCCCTCCGACAGTGCGGCGCTCCCTCAGAGCCGCCCCTCCGACAGTGCGGCGCTCCCTCAGTGCCGCCCCTCCGACAGTGCGGCGCTCCCTCAGTTCCGCCCCTCCGACAGTGCGGCGCTCCCTCAGTACCGCCCCTCCGACAGTGCAGCGCTCCCTCAGTACCGCCCCTCCGACAGTGCGGCGCTCCCTCAGTACCGCCCCTCCGACAGTGCGGTGCTCCCTCAGTACTGCCCGTCCGACAGCAATTTTAAGTGCTTGAGTCTCAGGAGCGGGACTCGAACATGAAACCTTCTGACTCTGAGAACCCACTGAGCCACAGCGAATGATTCTCTCAAGTATTCGTTTAATGAAAATTCTCCTGAATGTATGTGTGCTTGAGCAGATTTAAAGCCAGATATTTCTCATTTCTTCCACCCAATTATTATTTTTGACCCATTGCATTGATTTTTTCTTTCCCCCAAAACTTTAAAAACTAGATAATCCTGTGCAGTTGTTCCTATTTTCTTTTTTAAATTAGATTTAAATGGCATGTTTCTTAAAAAAACGGGACATGTCCCTTTAAATGGCCTGTCCCTTTAAAAGTGGAGGCAGCTGGAGGAGGGGCAGGATGTGACGAACCCAGCCGGCACTACTTTCGGGCAATAGGCGGGGTCTTTCAGCTGTCACTCATCACGTCCGGCAAAAGAAAAGCCTACTGCGCATGCGTTCAACCCGTGCGGGGACGGGACGTGCGCATGCGTGGGGCAGTCGGGCTGCAGTACCGGGCGGCCACCCCCAGGGCGGCGCCAGACAGGCGCAGGCGGTGCAACAGCGCTGCCTGGTGGCAGACTGCTGGTACCGCGCCCTTCACGGTCCCCACTTTGGTTGAATTCAGGAGATTGAACTTTCCCTCCCCACACTCTCTGCCTACAAATAAAAGTTGGGACAGTGTAGAGAGAACTTTACTCTGTATCTAACCCGTGCTGTACCTGCCCTGGGAGTGTTTGATGGGACAGTGTAGAGGGAGCTTTACTCTGTATCTAACCCCGTGCTGTACCTGCCCTGGGAGTGTTTGATGGGGCAGTGTAGAGGGAGCTTTACTCTGTATCTAACCCGTGCTGTACCTGCCCTGGGAGTGTTTGATGGGGACAGTGTAGAGGGAGCTTTACTCTGTATCTAACCCCGTGCTGTACCTGCCCTGGGAGTGTTTGATGGGGCAGTGTAGAGGGAGCTTTACTCTGTATCTAACCCCGTGCTGTACCTGCCCTGGGAGTGTTTGATGGGGCAGTGTAGAGGGAGCTTTACTCTGTATCTAACCCGTGCTGTACCTGCCCTGGGAGTGTTTGATGGGGACAGTGTAGAGGGAGCTTTACTCTGTATCTAACCCGTGCTGTACCTGCCCTGGGAGTGTTTGATGGGGACAGTGCAGAGGGAGCTTTACTCTGTATCTAACCCGTGTTGTACCTGCCCTGGGAGTGTTTGATGGGACAGTGTAGAGGGAGCTTTACTCTGTATCTAACCCGTGCTGTACCTGCCCTGGGAGTGTTTGATGGGGACAGTGTAGAGGGAGCTTTACTCTGTATCTAACCCCGTGCTGTACCTGCCCTGGGAGTGTTTGATGGGGCAGTGTAGAGGGAGCTTTACTCTGTATCTAACCCCGTGCTGTACCTGCCCTGGGAGTGTTTGATGGGGCAGTGTAGAGGGAGCTTTACTCTGTATCTAACCCGTGCTGTACCTGCCCTGGGAGTGTTTGATGGGGACAGTGTAGAGGGAGCTTTACTCTGTATCTAACCCGTGCTGTACCTGCCCTGGGAGTGTTTGATGGGACAGTGGAGAGGGAGCTTTACTCTGTATCTAACCCGTGCTGTACCTGCCCTGGGAGTGTTTGATGGGGCAGTGTAGAGGGAGCTTTACTCTGTATCTAACCCGTGCTGTACCTGCCCTGGGAGTGTTTGATGGGGACAGTGTAGAGGGAGCTTTACTCTGTATCTAACCCGTGCTGTACCTGCCCTGGGAGTGTTTGATGGGGACAGTGCAGAGGGAGCTTTACTCTGTATCTAACCCGTGTTGTACCTGCCCTGGGAGTGTTTGATGGGACAGTGTAGAGGGAGCTTTACTCTGTATCTAACCCGTGCTGTACCTGCCCTGGGAGTGTTTGATGGGGACAGTGTAGAGGGAGCTTTACTCTGTATCTAACCCCGTGCTGTACCTGCCCTGGGAGTGTTTGATGGGGCAGTGTAGAGGGAGCTTTACTCTGTATCTAACCCCGTGCTGTACCTGCCCTGGGAGTGTTTGATGGGGCAGTGTAGAGGGAGCTTTACTCTGTATCTAACCCGTGCTGTACCTGCCCTGGGAGTGTTTGATGGGGACAGTGTAGAGGGAGCTTTACTCTGTATCTAACCCGTGCTGTACCTGCCCTGGGAGTGTTTGATGGGACAGTGGAGAGGGAGCTTTACTCTGTATCTAACCCGTGCTGTACCTGCCCTGGGAGTGTTTGATCGGGACAGCGTAGAGGGAGCTTTACTCTGTATCTAACCCGTGCTGTACCTGCCCTGGGAGTGTTTGATGGGGACAGTGTAGAGGGAGCTTTACTCTGTATCTAACCCGTGCTGTACCTGCCCTGGGAGTGTTTGATGGGGACAGTGTAGAGGGAGCTTTACTCTGTATCTAACCCGTGCTGTACCTGCCCTGGGAGTGTTTGATGGGGACAGTGTAGAGGGAGCTTTACTCTGTATCTAACCCGTGCTGTACCTGCCCTGGGAGTGTTTGATGGGGACAGTGTAGAGGGAGCTTTACTCTGTATCTAACCCGTGCTGTACCTGCCCGGGGAGTGTTTGATGGGACAGTGTAGAGGGAGCTTTACTCTGTATCTAACCCGTGCTGCACCTGCCCTGGGAGTGTTTGATGGGACAGTATAGGGGGAGCTTTACTCTGTATCTAACCAATGCTGTACCTGCCCTGGGAGTGTTTGATGGGGACAGTGTAGAGGGAGCTTTACTCTGTTTCTAACCCGTGCTGTACCTGCCTGGGAGTGTTTGATGGGGACAGTGTAGAGGGAGCTTTACTCTGTATCTAACCCGTGCTGTACCTGCCCTGGGAGTGTTTGATGGGACAGTGTAGAGGGAGCTTTACTCTGTATCTAACCCCGTGCTGTACCTGCCCTGGGAGTGTTTGCTGGGACAGTGTAGAGGGAGCTTTACTCTCTATCTAACCTGTGCTGTACCTGCCCTGGGGGTGTTTGATGGGACAGTGTAGAGGGAGCTTTACTCTGTATCTAACCCGTGCTGTACCTGCCCTGGAGTGTTTGATGGGGACAGTGTAGAGGGAGCTTTACTCTGTATCTAAACCGTGCTGTACCTGCCCTGGGAGTGTTTGATGGGACAGTGTAGAGGGAGCTTTACTCTGTATCTAACCCGTGCTGTACCTGCCCTGGGAGTGTTTGATGGGGACAGTGTAGAGGGAGCTTTACTCTGTATCTAACCCGTGCTGTACCTGCCCTGGGAGTGTTTGATGGGGACAGTGTAGAGGGAGCTTGACTCTGTATCTAACCCGTGCTGTACCTGCCCTGGGAGTGTTTGATGGGACAGTGTAGAGGGAGCTTTACTCTGTATTGTAACATTTGCATATTGATTTATCATTGGCCTGCAGGCATCTGTAAGGACTGCTATTGTTTAGAAGACCCAGGGGATTCTGACTCCGTCTTGTCCACACGGTGCTGTATGTATGTTTGAGTTCACAGACCTGATGCTTCATTAAAAGAGTTTAACTTGTAATACTCCGTTGTCCTGCAATAGATTATTTTTGTACAAAATGTGCAAAACAAGACATGGTGTCAGAACAGGGATTTAATAATAATAATTCAACTTTTATTGTCATTGTACAATGCACAAGTACATGAACAACGAAATGTGATCTTGCAAGCTCCCATGAGTCCCGTACAAATAACATTAACATTAAACGTAAATAGCACCGTCCTGGGAGAAGCAAAGCCGCTGCGTCTGTGCGCGCCGCCATTCCATTTCCACCATTCCTCCTGTCCGACAATCTTCAGCCCAACGCCCGGGCCTGCTCACCAGCCGCCCCTCCCGGGGCTCCTTCCGTGACCTTCTCACCAACCGCCCCTCCTCGGGGCTCCTTCCGTGACCTTCTGCACCTGGTCTTCCCTGATGGTCACCCCTACCAGGTACTAACCAGGCCTGGCTCTGCTTAGCTTCCAAGCCTTGCCAGTGACCCTGTCCCTAGTCCCAGGAAATGGACATCGTTGGAGCTCCCTTACCCCGAATGAATTGGGAATCTTTGAACTTACATAGAGAATGGAGCAAGTTCAAGCAACACGTGGCGTTGATGTTCTCGGGTCCACTGAAAAGCAAAGGGGAGGAAGAAAGATGCAGCTACCTACTCCTGTGGATCGAAGAAAAAGGGAGAGACATTTTTAACACATGGTCTCTCACCGTGGATGAAGCAAAGGTACTGAAAAGTTATTTTGACCGTTTTGAAGCATATGTGATGCCCAAGACAAATACGATATTCGCTCGGTACAAGTTTCAGGAGAAAGTACAAGGAGCTAGTGAGTCGTTTGAACAGTTCGCGACTGAGTTAAAACTGCTGGTAAAAGACTGTGTATATACAGATAAAGATGAGATGGTCAGAGACCGCATCGTGTTTGGAATACATTCAGCTAAAGTGAGAGAGAAACTTTTGACTGTTGGGTCCGGGCTAACGCTGGACACAGCTATAGACATAGCTAGATCGCACGAGATAGCCCAAGCACAGTTGAAAATCATAACCGGCGCCACGAGCAGCTCGAGTGAACAGACAGTGCACGCAGTTAATAGACACACACCAAAGAACACCGCCCAGAGAGCGTGTTTCAGAACAGAAAGAACAGAGAGAGTTCTAAAAATGGGCGACACAGACATAAAACGCTTCAAAAACTGTGGATATTGTGGAAACAACTGGCATGGAGAAAAGGAGTACTGCCCTGCCAAAGGAAGGCAATGTACTAAATGTGGTAAACGGAACCACTGTGCTAAAGTTTGCAAGACTGTTTTCGGAAAAGCAGTACACACAGTGAGTGACAGCCAAATGCCAGATAGAGAGCCAAATGCAGAGGAACTGTTTATTGATTCTGTGTCACAGAAAAAACAGATTTCAGAGACTGAGCAAGCTTTTGCCGATATTGAGATAGGAAAACAGGGCAAAGAGCTTAAGTTTAAACTAGACACTGGATCTCAGGTTAATGTAATTCCTCTGAGTGAGTATCACAGCTTGAAGGATGAGTGTGAGCTACAGCCCACCTCACACAGACTGACCGGCTATGGGGGTGAGCAGCTCATTGTAAAAGGCACATGCGTGATGAAATGCAAGTACAAAGAAAGCGACATGATGTTGGACTTTTACATTATTGACACTCAAGCACCTCCAGTGCTAGGTCTAAAGGCATGTTTAGACATGGACCTCGTCAAGCTAGTGCTATCATTGACAGCACCAGTTGAGAAGCAGACAGTCATGGAGGAGTTTGCTGACGTTTTCAAAGGGATCGGACTATTCCCAGGTGAATGCACTATTCACCTTGACCCAGCAGCAACCCCTGTGGTTTGCCCACCGAGAAGGATACCCCTTGCTCTACGTAGTCGCCTGAAGGAGGAGCTGCAGAGCATGGAGAATACAGAAATCATCGTCCGGGAAACAGAACCGACAGAGTGGGTCAACGCGTTAGTAGTGGTTGAGAAACCACGTACAGGCAAGCTCAGAGTCTGTCTCGACCCCAGAGGTTTGAACAAGGCTATCAAACGCCCTCACTACCCTCTACCAACGCTAGATGACATCACACCCAAGTTAGTGGGAGCATGTTACTTCAGTGTAATGGACGCACGATCAGGATACTGGACTATCAAGCTCACGGAAGAGTCATCTAAGCTAACAACATTCAACACACCATTTGGACGCTACCGATTTCTGCGTTTACCATTTGGTCTTATCTCAGCTCAGGATGAATTCCAGCGGAAGATCGACAAAACCTATGAAGGCCTCGACGGAGTAGTCGCAATCGTAGACGACATCCTCATCTATGGCAGGAATAGAGAGGAACATGACAGGAACCTCTGTACGATGCTACAAAGATCACGGGAGAAAGGTATCCGGCTCAACCCCGAGAAAAGCATAATCGGATCCACCGAGATCAGTTATTTCGGGCATCGCCTCTCAACTGATGGCATTAAGCCGGATCCAGAGAAAATCTCCGCCATCAAGAAGATGGAGCCGCCGAAGAACCGCGCAGAGCTAGAGTCAGTACTAGGCATGGTTAACTACTTAGCCAAGTTTGCCCCGAGCCTCTCCGAAATCAACGCACCCATGCGTCAGTTGCTCAAACAATCCAATGAGTTCCTGTGGGACAAACAACATGACACAGCATTTTAGAAAATGAGAGACCTAATCACCAGAGAACCAGGACCAGTTCTTGCCTACTTTAACAAAAATTAATTGATGGGATGTGGGCGTCGCTGGCTAGGCCTGCATTTAGTGCCCATCCCTAATTGCCCTTGAGAAGATGGTGGTGAGCCGCCTTCTTGAACCGCTGCAGTCCATATGGTGTAGGTACACCCACAATGCTGTTAGGAAGGGAGTTCCAGGATTTTGGCCCAGCGACAGTGAAGGAATGGCGATACAGGTCCAAGTCAGGATGGTGTGTGGCTTGGAGGGGAACTTGTAGGTGGTGATGTTCCCATGCGTCTGCTGCCCTTGTCCTTCTAAGTGGTAGAGGTCGTGGGTTTGGAAGGTGCTGTTGAAGGAGCTTTGGCGAGTTGCTGCAGTGCATCTTGTAGATGGTACACACTGCAGCCACAGTGCGCCAGTGGTGGAGGGAGTGCCAATCAAGCGGGCTGCTTTATCCTGAATGGACCCCAACAAAGAGCTCAGACTACAAGTGGACGCGTCAAAGTACGGACTAGGCGCAGTATTACTGCAAGAAGGAAAGCCCATCGGCTACGCTTCCAGATCTCTCTCAGACAGTGAAATCAACTATGCTCAAATCGAGAAAGAGCTATATGCAATCCTGTTTGGATGCAAATGTTTCCACCAGTACGTCTATGGCCGACAGGTCATTGTGGAATCCGACCACAAGCCCCTCGAGTCAATCATGAGGAAACCACTAGTCGCAGCCCCACCAAGGCTACAGAGAATGATCCTTCAGCTACAGAAGTATGACTTCACAATCATTCACCGTCCAGGCATAGACATTCCTGTCGCAGACACGCTCTCCAGAAAGTCTCTTAGCTACCAGGACAGCAGCCTCAGTGAAGGCATGGATGTGCAGGTGCACATGGTGTACAACAGCTTACCTGTGAGTGACTCAAAACTGAAGGAGATCCGAGCAGGAACAGAGAAAGATGCACAACTCACACTGCTGAGCAAAGTCATACATGAAGGATGGCCTGAGGAAAGGAGGAAATGCCCTCAGAGCATATCTGAATTCTGGAACCACAGAGACGAACTGTCACAAATCAACGGAATTGTCTTCAAAGGGGAGAAAACCATCATTCCTACCAGTCTCAGAGAAGAGATGTTGACAAAAATTCATGCTGGACATATGGGCATGGAAAAATGCAAACAAAGAGCACGTGACATTATGTTTTGGCCCGGAATGTGCAAACACATTGAGGACATTGTCGGAAAATGTTCCATTTGTCTAGAACGCCGCCCATCAAATGTCAAAGAGCCCATGATACCTCACCGTATCCCAGACAGGCCCTGGCAGGTCGTCACCCGCAAGCAAGTGCATGCAAAACGTGTACAGAGACAGCAACACCAAAAGAGATACTATGTCAGGTCAGCTAGACTACTGCCGCCTCTGCACAATGGAGAATCCGTCAGAATCCAGGAGCATGGCTACTGGAAGCCTGCAGTCGTCATCCAGCCAGCTGACACTGAGCGACCGTATCACATCCACACCCCAGAAGGACAGGTGTACCGCCGCAATCGCAGGCACCTCCTGAACACCAAGGAACAACACCGTCATTCCAACGAGAGGTCAAGCCTAGAGTTATCCTTGACTTGTGAACTGTCAAAGGGTGTAGGCGGATCGCTGCCCTAAAAAAAACTGTAATACGTTATTGAAATGTTGAGATGTTTCAGCGCTAGTTAAATGCTGAGTTTACTTATATGTTTATGCTACCGAGAACATTAGGTAGAAGAAAGGTTTAAAAATAATGCATAACATTTTTCTTTTTAAAAGAAAGGGGATGTAACATTTGCATATTGATTTATCATTGGCCTGCAGGCATCTGTAAGGGCTGCTATTGTTTAGAAGACCCAGGGGGTCCTGACTCCATCTTGTCCACACGGTGCTGTATGTATGTTTGAGTTCACAGACCTGATGCTTCATTAAAATAGTTTAAACTGTAATACTCCGTTGTCCTGCAATTTATTATTTTTGTACAAAGTGTGCAAAACAAGACATGTATCTAACCCAGTGCTGTACCTGCCCTGGGAGTGTTTGATGGGGACAGTGTAGAGGGAGCTTTACTCTGTACCTAACCCGTGCTGTACCTGCCCCGGGAGTGTTTGATGGGACAGTGTGGAGGGAGCTTTACTCTGTATCTAACCCCGTGCTGTACCTGCCCCGGGAGTGTTTGATGGGACAGTGTAGAGGGAGCTTTACTCTGTATCTAACCTGTGCTGTATCTGCCCCGGGAGTGTTTGATGGGACAGTGTAGAGGGAGCTTTACTCTGTAACTAACCTGGGATGGGGGTTTCTGGATAGAGTCATAGATTTATACAGCACAGAAAGAGGCCCTTTGGCCTATCATGTCCATGCCGGCCATCAAGCCCTGTCTATTCTAATCCCATTTTCCAGCACTTGGTCCGTAGCCTTGTATGCTATGGCGTTTCAAGCGCTCATCTAAATGCTTCTTGAATGTTGTGAGGGTTCCTGCCTCTACCACCCTTTCAGGCAGTGAGTTCCAGATTCCAACCACCCTCTGGGTGAAAAAGCTTTTCCTCCAATCCCCTCTAAACCTCCTGCCCCTTACCTTGAAACTATGCCCCCTGGTTATTGACCCCTCTACTAAGGGGAAAAGTTCCTTTCTATCTACCCTATCTATGCCCCTCATAATTTTGAACACCTCAATCAGGTTCCTCCTCAGCCTTCTCTGCTCTAAGGAAAACAACCCCAGCCTGTCCAGTCTTTCTTCATAGCTGAAGCGCTCCAGCCCAGGTAACATCCTGGTGAATCTCCTCTGCACCCTCTCCAATGCAATCACATCCTTCCTATAGTGTGACGACCAGAACTGCACACAGTATTCCAGCTGTGGCCTAACTAGTGTTTTGTACAGCTCCATCATAACCTCCCTGCTCTTATATTCTATGCCTCGGCTAATGAAGACAAGTGTTCCATATGCCTTTTTAACCACCTTATCTACCTGTCCTGCTGCCTTCAGGGATCTATGTACATGCACACCAAGGTCCCTCTGATCCTCTGTCCTTCCTAGGGTCCTACCATTCATTGTGTATTCCCTTGCCTTGTTAGTTCTCCCAAAATGCATCACCTCACACCTTTCAGGGTTAAATTCCATTTGCCACTGTTCTGCCCATCTGACCATCCCGTCTATATCGTCCTGTAGCCTGAGGCTTCCCTCCTCGCTATTTACCACTCCACCAATTTTTGTGTCATCTGCGAACTTACTGATCATACCTCCTACATTCATATCTAAATCATTAATGTACACTACAAACAGCAAAGGACCCAGCACCGATCCCTGCGGTACACCACTGGACACAGGCTTCCAGTCACAAAAACAACCTTCGACCATCACCCTCTGCCTCCTGCCACTAAGCCAATTTTGGATCCAATGTGCCAAATTGCCCTGGATCCCATGGGCTCTTACCTTCTTGACCAGTCTCCCATGTGGGACTTTTGTCAAAAGCTTTACTGAAGTCCATGTAGGCTAGATCAACTGCACTACCCTCATCCACACACCTAGTCACCCCCTTGAAAAATTCAGTCAAATTGGTCAGACATGATCTGCCCCTGACAAAGCCATGCTGACTATCCCTGATTAATCCCTGCCTCTCCAAGTGGAGACTAATTCTGTCCCTCAGAATTTTTTCCAATAATTTCCAATGCCACTGAAGTTAGGCTCACTGGCCTGTAATTCCCTGGTTTATCCCTACTACCCTTCTTGAACAATGGTACTACGTTAGCTGTCCTCCAGTCCTCTGGCACCTCCCCTGTGGCCAGAGAGGTTCTGAAAATTTGTGTCAGAGCCCCTGCAATCTCCTCCCTTGCCTCACACAGCAGCCTGGGATACATCCTGTCAGGGCCTGGGGATTTATCCACTTTTAAGCCCGCTAATATCTCCTCCCTCTCAATACTAATTTGTTCAAGTATATCACAATCCCCCTGCCTGATTTCTATGCCTGCATCATCCTCCATAGTGAACACAGATGCAAAATATTCATTTAAAACCTCACCTACATCTTCCGGCTCTACACACAGATTGCCACTTTGGTCCCTAATGGGCCCTACTCTTTCCCTGGTTATCCTCTTGCCCTTAATATACTTATAAAACACCTTGGGATTTTCCTTTATTTTGCCCGCCAGTGTATTTTTATGCCCCCTCTTCGCTCTCCTAATTTCTTTTTTAAATACCCCCCTGCACTTTCTATACTCCTCTAGGGCTTCCACTGTTTTTAGTCCTTTGTATCTGCCAAAAGCCTCCCTTTTTTTCCCTCATCCATTCTCGTATACCCCTTGACATCCATGGTTCCCTGGGCTTGTTGGTCCCACCCTTGACCTTTACGGGAACATGTTGGCGTTGTACTCTCTCTATTTCCTTTCTGAAAGACTCCCACTGCTCTGATGGGGGCAGGGCAATGGTGGCGAGCTTATTTTAAACATGGGGTCGGGAGGAGAGCTCCAGATTCAGGTAAATAAATTACAAACACTTACCTTTTTGATGAGAGGACTGGTTTAATGAGAACAGCTGGCGTGGGCTGCCTTGAGCGAGCCAGTCTTGCAGTGGGGGTCCTCAAAACAGGCGCTGGGCCCCTTATTTGCAGACACAACACTTCTGTCGCCCATCCTGGCCTTGGGCCCTGGACAGCTACTTCCCTTCCATCACCAATAATGCGGGTGACAAACTTGCGCCCGGAATTACCCGCGCCCGTCCTGCCCGCCATATTGCGAGCTAGGTTGGCCAGTTAGTGACTGAAAGACGGGCGCTGTGCGGACCAATCAATGGGTTATGTTCTGCCACCACCACTAAGCCTGGGCATGAATGCCAACAGCTTGAAAACTCTCTGTGTGTGAATAAGTCTCTGCCCTCTGCTCTAAACCTCTCACATTTAATCTTCCATCTGCGGCCCCTCGTTCCTGACCCCTCAACCACTGGAAGCAGCCTGACTCGATCTACCTCGTCCCATCATTTTCATAACTTTAAACGCTTCTATCAGATTGGCACGTTCTAACGAATGAAGCAGATTCAATTTTTCCAGACTTTCTTTGTATTTGTAATTCATTTACATCAAGCGTACAGCATGGGAACAGGCCATTCGGCCCATCTGGTCCGTGCCAGTGTTTCTGCTCCACACCAGCCTCCTCCCGCCCCCTCTTCATCTCACCCCATCACCATCTCCTTCTATTCCTTTCTCCCTCGTGTGTTTATCCAGCTTCCCCTTAAATGCATCTGTGCTATTCACCTCGACCACTCCCTGTGGTAGCGAGTTCCACATTCTCACCACTCTCTGGGTGAAGAAGTTTCTCCTGAATTCCCCATTGGATTTATTAGTGACTGTCTTATATTGACGGCCCCTAGTTCTGGTCTCCCCCACAAGTGGAAACATCTTCTCTACGTCTACCCTATCGAACCCCCTTCATAATCTTAAAGACCTCTATCAGGTCACCCCTCGGCCTTCTCTTTTCTAGAGACAGGAGCCCCAGCCTGTTCAACCTTCCCTCGTGGAAGCTCGTGCAGATCATTGACCTGGTCCAGTTCTGTGCTGGAAACACTGTCATCCTGTATTTTGTCACAATTTTCCTTTGGAAGGAATGGCCGATATATTTCCAAGTCAGGATGGTGTGTGTGACTTGGAGGGGAACTTGGAGGTGGTGGTGTTCCCGTGCGCCTGCTGCCCTTGTCTTTCTAAATGGAAGAGGTTGCGGGTTTGGGAGGTGCTGCCGAAGAAGCCTTGGCGAGTTGCTGCAGTGCATCTTGTAGATGGTCCACGCTGCAGCCACGGTGCGCCGGTGGCGGAGGGAGTGAATGTTTAAGGTGGTGGACAGGGTGCCGATCAAGTGGGCTGCTTTGTCCTGGATGGTGTCGAGCTTCTCGAGTGTTGTTGGAGCTGCAACTCATCCAGGCAAGTGGAGGGTATTCCATCACATAAGAACATAAGAAATAGTAGCAGGAGTCGGTCATTTGGCCCTTCAAGCCTGCTCCTCCATTCAATACGATCATGGCTGATCTTGTACCTCAAGGCTTGACAGGGTAGATGCATGTGTGGCGAGAATGAAGAACTTAAAAAAAATAATTATTAGTAAAAAAACAGTACTAGCAAAATTAATGGAACTAAAAGTTGCTAAATCTCAAGGACCGGATGACCTACATCCTAGGGTTTTGAAAGAGGTGGCCATTGGGATAGTGGACGCATTGGTTGTCATCTTCCAAAATTCTATAGATTCTGGAACGGTCCCTGCAGATTGGAGGATAGCAAATGTAACCCCGCTATTTAAGAAAGGAGGGAGAGAGAAAACAGGGAACTACAGACCTGTTAGCCTCACATCAGTAGTTGGGAAAATTCTGGACTCTATTATAAAGGATGCAATAACTGGGCACTTAGAAACTAATAGTAAGATTGGGCCGAGTCAACATGGATTTATGAAAGGGAAATCCTGTTTGACAAACCTATTGGAGTTCTTTGAGGATGTAACTAGTGGAGTAGACAAAGGGGAACCGGTGGATGTGGTGTATCTGGATTTTCAGAAGGCCTTCGATAAGGTCCCACACAAGAGGTTGGTGAACAAAATTAGGGCACATGGAATTGGGGGTAATATACTAGCATGGATTGAGAATTGGTTAACAGACAGAAAACAAAGAGATGGGATAAACGGGTCTTTTTCAGTATGGCAGGCTGTGACTAGTGGGGTACCGCAAGGTTCAGTGCTTGGGCCCCAGCTATTCACAATCAATTATTTGGATGAGGGGACTAAATGTAACATTTCCAAATTTGCTGATGATACAAAGCTAGGTGGGAGTGTCAGTCGCGAAGAGGATGTGAAGAGGCTTCAAGGGGATCTCGACAGGCTCAGTGAGTGGGCGAGAACATGGCAGATGGAATATAATGTGGATAAATGTGAAGTTATCCACTTTGGTAGAAAAAACAGAAAGGCAGAGTATTTCCTAAATGGTGAAAGATTGGGGAATGCAGATGCTCAAAGGGACCTGGGTGTCCCTGTACATGAGTCACTGAAAGTGAATGTGCAGGTGCAGCAAGCCATTAGGAAGGCAAATGGTCTGCTGGCCTTCATTACAAGTGTAGGATTCGCAAAATTGGACTTTGTATTAATAAGGGTCAAATGGCAGAAGAGGCCATGATTTTAAAGACTGTTTTAAAAGAAGCCCAGAAAAAGGGGCATACAAAATGGCCGCCAT
Organism: Somniosus microcephalus; assembly: GCF_052327205.1. Lineage (NCBI taxonomy): Eukaryota > Metazoa > Chordata > Chondrichthyes > Squaliformes > Somniosidae > Somniosus > Somniosus microcephalus. The sequence goes on from NW_028225185.1 coordinate 27,951,451, forward strand.
ACCATGTGACCGGCTTATTGGAACACTTTAAAATGGTTCCTGCGAATCCTCAGACAGCTTTGTGGATTCAACCCACAGTAAGTTCTGGAAGCCGTTTCTGAGAGAAATAAACCAGACCCACACGTATGCATATGGATTAGATGCAGATCCAGTCAAGATCGGCCTGGAGACAGAGGCCATCTAAATGTTGACCCAGACAAAAGGGGACAATTTCATATTCATGAGAACAGCACCCAGGACTGGATAACGAGATCAGCAGGACATTAAAAACAATGAAGGTCATTCCAGACCAGAGATGGGCCTTTACCGGCCATCTAAAACATTTTAAAATATAATAACTACCCCGCTGTGCTCCCAGCCCGCCAAAAGTTAAACAGAGACTAACCTGATGTTGGCGGGAAGTGGAGACTCCTGAAGAAAAAGTATAACTGGAGGAGTTGGAGTTGTACGGGCACTCGAGTTACAGTTGGAGACACAGTCACACTCAGAGACACACGACCGAGTGGTAGTGGGTGAAGAGGAGTCGCTTCGGGAGAAGATCAGCAAACTCCTCTCCACCATCGGAGGAGGAAGAATTAAGCCAACATCAAGAAGGCCGTTCGAAGCCGGCGTCCCGCCCCGGGGAAAAACATCGGGAGATCATCGACCATCCCCGGGCCGTTGCCGAAACGAGAGGCCATCGAACCAACTCGGGAGAAGAGACAGAAACAAACTGAAGAAACGATGGGAGCCAGCCCAAGGCTCCTCTGACCGGGGTCGAGCCGACGATCCCCGACCCCGCCGACAGCCAGAACCAGCCGGTGTCCAGCCGCCCCCGACCCCCACCTCAGGAGAGAGGTGTGGCGCAGCTCGCTGGGGCTCCACGATCCACGTGGAGACGGGGCGCCTGAAAGGATCAAACGCAGACCGGTTTCAAAACCTTGCACTTCCCAGTTGGATTGGTGAGCATGTTTCTGGCCCTTCACAATCAGATCTAGATAGGTTTAAGGGGGTGGATTTAAGGGTACAATTAACATGAGTCGTTGTCCCTCGATGTTCCGTGTGTTTCCCAATTTCATGATGATTTTTGTAGAGTATAAGATGCCTGTAGTTGCCTTAGTTAGTATTGTGTCGTTATGATTTGTTTGTGTTTTTCCCTCCCATGTACTCTCTTATCTGCTTGCATTTGATTTATTTTTCCTTATGCAATAAAATTTCATTTCGTTTCATCAAACTTGGTCTACAAGAGTTTTCTCTACATTGTAGTTCCTGCCCCTAAGTCCAGAGTATAGAATCTAAGGGGCGAGTGGGTCGAACCACTCAAGGTTTTACTGTGCAAGAGAGCGAGGCCTCTAGAGAGAGAAACCTCTGCGATCTAAAACCCCTTACACAAGAGGATTTGAGTACAGGAGTAAAGAAGTCTTACTCCAATTATATAGGGCCTTGGTGAGACCACACCTGGAGTACTGTGTACAACTTTGGTCGCCTTACCTAAGGAAGGATATACAGGTAGACTACCCTTTATCCGAACTTCCGAAAACCGAAACCCTCTAAAAACCGTTCAGCGTAAGTTGTGCACACGACCCCCCGCCGACCCCCCCCCCCGGCCCCCCCGCGGACCCCCGCCGACCCCAACCGACTTAGCGTAAGTCGTGCGCACGACCCCCCGCCGACCCCGACCCCCCCACCGACCCCGACGACTTACGCTGAGCGTCAGCGTAAGTCGTGCGCACGACCCCCCACCGACCCCGACCCCCGCCGACCCCCCCGCGGACCCCGCCGGCCCCGACCCCCGCGGACCCCGACCCCCGCCGACTTACGCTGAGCGTTAGCGTAAGTCGTGCGCACAACCCCCCGCGGACCCCCGCCGACCCACCTTCCGAAATCCGAAATTCTCCGAAAACCGAAACACGGCTGGTCCCGAGGTTTTCGGATAAAGGATAGTCTACCTGTACTTGCCATAGAGGGACTGCAACAAAGGTTCACGAGATTGATTCCTGGGATGGCGGGACTGTTGTATGAGAAGAGATTGAGTAAACTAGGCCTGTATTCTCTTGAATTCAGAAGAATGAGAGGGGATCTCATTGAAGCATACAAAATGATTACAGGGCTTGATAGGGTGGATGCTGGGAGAATGTTTCCCTTGGCTGGGGAGTCTAGAACCAGGGGCCACAGCCTCAGGATAAAGGGTCGGCCATTCAGGACTGAGATAGAAGAAATTTCTTCACACAGAGGGTGGTGAATCTTTGGAATTCTCTGCCCCAGAGGGCTGTGGAGGCTCAGTCATTGGGTATATTCAAAACAGAAGTCGATAGATTCCTGACTAGTAAGGGCATCAAGGGATATGGCAATAGGGCCGGTGAATGGAGTTGAGGCAGAAGATCAGCCATGATCTCATTGAATGGTGGAGCAGGCTCGAAGGGCCAAATGGCCGACTCTTGCTCCTATGTCTTATGTTCTTAACTCCACTTTCCCGCTCGATCCCCATATCCCTTGATTCCCTTAATATTCAAAAATCTATCGATCTCAGCCTTGAATATGCTCAACGACTGAGCCTCCACAGCCCTCTGGGGCAGAGAATTCCAAAGATTCACCGCCCTCTGAGTGAAGAAATTCCTCCTCATCTCAGCCCTAAATGGCCGACCCCTTATCCTGAGACTGTGACCCCTGGTTCTAGACTCCCCAGCCAGGGGAAACATCCTCTCAGCATCTACCCTGTCAATCCCTGTAAGAATTTTGTATATTTCAATGAGATCACCTCTCATTCTTCTAAACTCTAGAGAGTATCGGCCCAGTCTACTCAATCTCTCCTCATGGGGCAATCCCCCCATTCCAGGAACCAGTCTGGTGAACCTTCGTTGCACTCCCTCTATGGCAAGTATATCCTTCCTTAGGTAAGGAGACCAAAACTATCCACAATACTCCAGGTGTGGTCTCACCAGGGCCCTATATAATTGCAGTAAGACGTCTTTACTCTTATACTCAAATCCTCTTGTAATAAAGGCCAACATACCATTTGCTTTCCTAATTGCTTGCTGTACACTGGCTTGTGTCGTGTAGATGGTGGAAAGGCTTTGGGGAGTCAGGAGGTGAGACACTCACCGCAGAATACCCAGCCTCTGACCTGCTCTTGTTGCCACAGTATTTATGTGGCTGGTCCAGTTAAGTTTCTGGTCAATGGTGACCCCCAGGATGTTGATGGTGGGGGATTCGGCGATGGTAATGCTGTTGAATGTCAAGGGGCGGTGGTTAGACTCTCGCTTGTTGGAGATAGTCATTGCCTGGCACTTGTGTGGCGCGAATGTTACCTGCCACTTATCAGCCCAAGCCTGAATGTTGTCCAGGTCTTGTTGCACGCGGGCAGGGACTGCTTCATTATCTGAGGAACATGCTTTTGCCGCTTCCTCAGGCCTTCCAAAGAGTTAATTCTACTTCTCACACTTTGGGATCATCTGCAAACCCCAACAGCCACAACCGGTCAGCCTGCAACCACATCATTCGGGGGCGAGGGAGGAAAGCTTAGAATCTCCTCCATTACAACAGTGACCACACTTCAAAAGCACTTCATTGGCTGTGAAGTGCTTTGGGATGTCCTGAGGTGGTGAAAGAAGCTTTAGGAAGGATGTCAAGGCCTTGGAGAGGGTTGCAGAGGAGATTGATCAGAATGGTACCAGGGATGAGGGACTTCAGTTACATGGAGAGATTGGAGAAGCTGGGATTGTTCTCCTTAGAGCAGAGAAGGTTAAGGGGAGATTGGCCAGAATGGTACCAGGGATGAGGGACTTCAGTGATGTGGAGAGACTGGAGAAGCTGGGATTGTTCTCCTTAGAGCAGAGAAGGTTAAGGGGAGATTGACCAGAATGGTACCAGGGATGAGGGACTTCAGTTACATGGAGAGATTGGAGAAGCTGGGATTGTTCTCCTTAGAGCAGAGAAGGTTAAGGAGCGATTGGCCAGAATGGTACCAGGGATGAGGGACTTCAGTGATGTGGAGAGACTGGAGAAGCTGGGGTTGTTCTCCTTTAGAGCAGAGAAGGTTAAGGGGAGATTGATCAGAATGGTACCAGGGATGAGGGACTTCAGTGATGTGGAGAGACTGGAGAAGCTGGGGTTGTTCTCCTTTAGAGCAGGGAAGGTTAAGGGGAGATTGATCAGAATGGTACCAGGGATGAGGGACTTCAGTGATGTGGAGAGACTGGAGAAGCTGGGGTTGTTCTCCTCGGAGCAGAGAAGGTTAAGGGGAGATTGATCAGAATGGTACCAGGGATGAGGGACTTCAGTGATGTGGAGAGACTGGAGAAGCTGGGGTTGTTCTCCTTGGAGCAGAGAAGGTTAAGGGGAGATTGACCAGAATGGTCCCAGGGATGAGGGACTTCAGTGATGTGGAGAGACTGGAGAAGCTGGGGTTGTTCTCCTTTAGAGCAGAGAAGGTTAAGGGGAGATTGATCAGAATGGTACCAGGGATGAGGGACTTCAGTGATGTGGAGAGACTGGAGAAGCTGGGGTTGTTCCCCTTTAGAGCAGAGAAGGTTAAGGGGAGATTGATCCGAATGGTACCAGGGATGAGGGACTTCAGTGATGTGGAGAGACTGGAGAAGCTGGGGTTGTTCTCCTCGGAGCAGAGAAGGTTAAGGGGAGATTTAATAGATGCGTTTAATATCATGCAGGGTTTTGATAGAGTTAGTAAGGAGAAACTGTTTCCAGTGGCAGGAGGGTCGGTAACCAGAGGACACAGATTTAAGATAATTGGCAAAAGAACCAGAGGGGGAGATGAGGAGAATGTTTTTACGCAGCGAGTGATGGGACGAATGGCCTCCTCCTGTGCTGTGCGATTCGAACTCAATCCAAGATCGTTCCTTCCCACACCCGCCTCCGTCGACAAAACCAGCACCCAGACCGCTGCAATTTGAAAATAACTTAACGCATTTATTTTAATTTATTGCGGATTAATATATACACACAAGGTAAACAGATCACCCACTACCATGGCAACAACAGAATGAAACCGAAAGAAAATGCACACCACTTGCTGACACGCTTTCTACCAGTCACGTGATTGATATCATGCATTTGCTTACATCACATAAGGCTTGTAACATGCACTCACCGACATCACTCCACAAGGATTCCCGAGGCATCTCCGGGGTACCTGCAAGGGCCAGGGTTTGCGGAAACACGCCCCAATGCGCAAAGAAAGAGGTCGAGTCATTCATGGGCTGCCTGCGGGGTTTTTAAAGCGATCGGAAATCGTCCCACACCATCCCAACCTCAGATCTGGGCCTCTCGCTCCCCACCCCAAACCCACCTTGATTGCAGGACGCACAGCGAGGGTGGAGACGTGGGATGCGGGGTCCCAGCATCGTTCCCGCCCACCGTGCAGCGTCCAATGCAGGGGGGGGGGGAGGGGGAGGGGGTTGGCAGTACGGGGGCGACAAATTGGGTCTCAATACCCAAGGTTTGGTGGGGTTCGGGGGAGGATTCCAGCCTGTAACTCACTCCCGGGTATCTGTTATTCTATATATAAACCCCCCCGAACCCCTCGATTAGATTCCAGCCTGTAACTCACTCCCGGGTATCTGTTATTCTATATATAAACCCCCCCCGAACCCCTCGATTAGATTCCAGCCTGTAACTCACTCCCGGGTATCTGTTATTCTATATATAAACCCCCCCCGAACCCCTCGATTAGATTCCAGCCTGTAACTCATTCCCAGGTATCCGTTATTCTACATATAAACCCCCGAACCCCTCGATTAGATTCCAGCCTGTAACTCATTCCCAGGTATCCGTTATTCTATATATAAACCCCCGAACCCCTCGATTAGATTCCAGCCTGTAACTCACTCCCGGGTATCTGTTATTCTACATATAAATCCCCCGAACCCCTCGATTAGATTCCAGCCTGTAATCACTCCCAGGTATCTGTTATTCTATATATAAACCCCCCCCGAACCCCTCGATTAGATTCCAGCCTGTAACTCACTCCCGGGTATCTGTTATTCTATATATAAACCCCCCCCGAACCACTTAATTAGATTCCAGCCTGTAACTCACTCCCGGGTATCTGTTATTCTATATATAAACCCCCCGATCTCCTCGATTAGATTCCAGTCTGTAACTCACTCCCGGGTATCTGTTATTCTATATATAAACCCCCCCGCGAACCCCTCGATTAGATTCCAGCCTGTAACTCACTCCCGGGTATCTGTTATTCTACATATAAACCCCACCCCCGAACCCCTTGATTAGATTCCAGCCTGCAACTCACTCCCGGGTATCTGTTATTGTATATATATACCCCCCGAACCCCTCAATTAGATTCCAGCCTGTAACTCACTCCCGGGTATCTGTTATTCTATATATAAACCCCCCGATCAGATTCCAGTCTGTAACTCACTCCCGGGTATCTGTTATTCTATATATAAACCCCCCCGAACCCCTCGATTAGATTCCAGCCTGTAACTCACTCCCGGGTATCCGTTATTCTATATATAAACCCCCCGAACCCCTCGATTAGATTCCAGCCTGTAACTCACTCCCGGGTATCCGTTATTCTATATATAATCCCCCCGAACCCCTCGATTAGATTCCAGCCTGTAACTCACTCCCGGGTATCTGTTATTCTATATTTGATAAACCCCCCGGGCCCCTCGATTAGATTCCAGCCTGTAACTCACTCCCGGGTGTGGTAACTCACTCCCGGGTATCCGTTATTCTATATATAATCCCCCCGAACCCCTCGATTAGATTCCAGCCTGTAACTCACTCCCGGGTATCTGTTATTCTATATTTGAAGCCCTCGATTATATTTCAGCATGTAACTCACTCCTGGGTATCTGTTATTCTATATATAAACCCCCCCCTGAACTCCCCGATTAGATTCCAGCCTGTAACTCACTTCCGGGTATCTGTTATTCTATATATAGATAAACCCCCCGAACCCCTTGATTAGATTCCAGCCTATAACTCACTCCCGGGTATCTGTTATTCCATATATAAACCCCTTGATTAGATTCCAGCCTGTAACTCACTCCCGGATATCCGTTATTCTATATATAAACCCCCCAGACCCCTCGATTAGATTCCAGCCTGTAACTCACTCCCGGGTATCTGTTATTCTATATATAAACCCCCCGAACCCCTCGATTAGATTCCAGCCTGTAACTCACTCCCGGGTATCCGTTATTCTATATATAAACCCCCCGAGCAGATTCCAGCCTGCAACTCACTCCCGGGTATCCGTTATTCTATATGTAACCCCCCCGAACCCCTCGATTAGATTATAGCCTGTAACTCATTCCCGGGTATCTGTTATTCTATATATAAACCCCCCGAACCCCTCGATTAGATTCCAGACTGTAACTCACTCCCGGGTATCTGTTATTCTATATTTGAAGCCCTCGATTATATTTCAGCATGTAACTCACTCCTGGGTATCTGTTATTCTATATATAAACCCCCCCCTGAACTCCCCGATTAGATTCCAGCCTGTAACTCACTTCCGGGTATCTGTTATTCTATATATAGATAAACCCCCCGGACCCCTCGATTAGATTCCAGCCTGTAACTCACTCCCGGGTATCTGTTATTCTATATATAAACCCCCCGAACCCCTTGATTAGATTCCAGCCTATAACTCACTCCCGGGTATCTGTTATTCCATATATAAACCCCTTGATTAGATTCCAGCCTGTAACTCACTCCCGGATATCCGTTATTCTATATATAAACCCCCCAGACCCTTCGATTAGATTCCAGCCTGTAACTCACTCCCGGGTATCTGTTATTTTATATATAAACCCCCCGAACCCCTCGATTAGATTCCAGCCTGTAACTCACTCCCGGGTATCCGTTATTCTATATATAAACCCCCCGAGCCCCTCGATCAGATTCCAGCCTGCAACTCACTCCCGGGTATCCGTTATTCTATATGTAACCCCCCCGTACCCCTCGATTAGATTATAGCCTGTAACTCATTCCCGGGTATCTGTTATTCTATATATAAACCACCCCGAACCCCTCCATCAGATTCCAGACTGTAACTCACTCCCGGGTATCTGTTATTCCATATATAAACCCCCCAAACCCCTCGATTAGATTCCAGCCTTTAACTCACTCCCGGGTATCTGTTATTCTATATATAAACCTCCCCGAACCCCTCGATTAGATTCCAGCCTGTAACTCACTCCCGGGTATCCGTTATTCTATATATAAACCCCCCGGACCCCTCGATTAGATTCCAGCCTGTAACTCACTCCCGGGTATCTGTTATTCTGTATATAAACCCCCCGAACCCCTCGATTAGATTCCAGCCTGTAACTCACTCCCGGGTATCTGTTATTCTATATATATATAAACCCCCCGAACCCCTTGATTAGATTCCAGCCTGTAACTCACTCCCGGGTATCTGTTATTCTATATATAAACCTCCCCGAACCCCTCGATTAGATTCCAACCTGTAACTCACTCCCGGGTATCTGTTATTCCATATATAAACCCCCCAAACCCCTCGATTAGATTCCAGCCTTTAACTCACTCCCGGGTATCTGTTATTCTATATATAAACCTCCCCGAACCCCTCGATTAGATTCCAGCCTGTAACTCACTCCCGGGTATCTGTTATTATTCTATATATAAACCCCCCAAACCCCTCGATTAGATTCCAGCCTGTAACTCATTCCCGGGTATCTGTTATTCTATATATAAACCCCCCGAACCCCTAGATTAGATTCCAGCCTGTAACTCACTCCCGGGTATCTGTTATTCTATATATAAACCCCCCGAACCCCTCGATTAGATTCCAGCCTGTAACTCACTCCCGGGTATCTGTTATTCTATATATAGATAAACCCCCCGGACCCCTCGATTAGATTCCAGCCTGTAACTCACTCCCGGGTATCTGTTATTCTATATATAAACCTCCTGAACCCCTCGATTAGGTTCCAGCCTGTAACTCACTCCCGGATATCCGTTATTCTATATATAAACCCCCCCGAACCCTTGATTAGATTCTAGCCTGTAACTCACTCCTGGGTATCCGTTATTCTATATATAAATCCCCCGAACCACTCGATCAGATTCCAGCCTGTGACTCACTCCCGGGTATCTGTTATTCTATATATAAACACCCAGACCCCTCGATTAGATTCCAGCCTGTAACTCACTCCCGGGTATCTGTTATTCTATATATAAACCCCCCGAACCCCTCGATTAGATTACAGCCTTTAACTCACTCCCGGGTATCTGTTATTCTATATATAAACCTCCCCGATCCCCCGGATTAGATTCCAGCCTGTAACTCACTCCCAGGTATCTCTTATTCTATATATAAACCCCCTGAACCCCTCGATCAGATTCCAGCCTGTAACTCACTCCCGGGTATCCGTTATTCTATATATAAACCCCCCGATCCCCTCGATCAGATTCCAGCCTGTAACTCACTCCCAGGTATCTCTTATTCTATATATAAACCCCCTGAACCCCTCGATTAGATTCCAGCCTGTAACTCACTCCCGGGTATCTGTTATTCTATATATAAACCCCCTGAACCCCTCGATTAGATTCCAGCCTGTAACTCACTCCCGGGTATCTGTTATTCTATATATAAACCCCCTGAACCCCTCGATCAGATTCCAGCCTGTAACTCACTCCCGGTTTTCCGTTATTCTATACATTTCTACAATATTTACAGTACCTCGCTCTGCAATTAAAGAAATTATAATACATTGCAGGATGGTGTCTGGCTGCAGACCTTTCATACGATCTCTGAGAAGGGACAGGGCTGATTGGTAAATGCTTTGTCTAATGTGGAATGCAGAAAACTGGCACAAATTTGGCAAAAGGGTCCCAGGACGGAGATGGACCTGGAAAAGTGTCACAGAGCACCCTAGTGTGCTGAACTGATGAGACAGTGTAGAGGGAGCTCTACTCTGTATCCAACCCGTGCTGTACCTGCCCTGGGAGTGTTTGATGGGACAGTGTAGAGGGAGCTTTACTCTGTATCTAACCCGTGCTGTACCTGCCCTGGGAGTGTTTGATGGGACAGTGTAGAGGGAGCTTTACTCTGTATCTAACCCATGCTGTACCTGCCCTGGGAGTGTTTGATGGGACAGTGTAGAGGGAGCTTTACTCTGTATCTAACCCGTGCTGTACCTGCCCTGGGAGTGTTTGATGGGACAGTGTAGAGGGAGCTCTACTCTGTATCTAACCCGTGCTGTACCTGCCCTGGGAGTGTTTGATGGGACAGTGTAGAGGGAGCTTTACTCTGTATCTAACCCGTGCTGTACCTGCCCTGGGAGTGTTTGATGGGACAGTGTAGAGGGAGCTTTACTCTGTATCTAACCCCGTGCTGTACCTGCCCTGGGAGTGTTTGATGGGACAGTGTAGAGGGAGCTTTATTCTGTATCTAACCAGTGCTGTACCTGCCCTGGGAGTGTTTGATGGGACAGTGAAAGCCTGAAATGGATTGTGATCATTTGTGCAGAGCTGATCCCTGTCACTTGGATGGTAAAAATATCCGCAGATAATCAGTTAAAAACCCCGTGTCTTACTGTAAACAGTTGCTGGGAGGGAGTTACGAGGCAGTGTCACTGTCCCCTCACCCACCAAAAGGAACACTGGCTTCAGGGGACTGATGGGACGCGGGTCTGTGCCTGCGATTCCCCTGCGCGGTGACAGGATGCGGGTCTGTGTCTGCGATTCCCCTGCACGGTGACGGGACGCGGGTCTGTGCCTGCGATTCCCCCGCATGGTGACGGGACGCGGGTCTGTGCCTGCGATTCCCCTGCACGGTGACGGGATGCGGGTCTGTGCCTGCGATTCCCCTGCACGGTGACGGGACGCGGGTCTGTGTCTGCGATTCCCCTGCACGGTGACGGGACGCGGGTCTGTGTCTGCGATTCCCCTGCACGGTGACGGGACGCGTGTCTGTGCCTGCGATTCCCCCGCACGGTGACGGGACGCGGGTCTGTGTCTGCGATTCCCCCGCACGGTGACGGGACGCGGGTCTGTGCCTGTGATTCCCCCGCACGGTGACTGGACGCGGGTCTGTGCCTGTGATTCCCCCGCACGGTGACGGGACGCGGGTCTGTGCCTGTGTTTCCCCCGCACGGTGACGGGACGCGGGTCTGTGCCAGTGATTCCCCCGCACGGTGACGGGACGCGGGTCTGTGCCTGCGATTCCCCCGCATGGTGACGGGACGCAGGTCTGTGCTTGCGATTCCCCCACACGGTGACGGGACACGGGTCTGTGCCTGCGATTCCCCCGCACGGTGACGGGACGGAGGACTGTGCCTGCGCTTCTCCCGCACGGTGATGGGACGCGGGTCTGTGTCTGCGATTCCCCTGCACGGTGACGGGACACGGGTCTGTGCCTGCGATACCCCCGCACGGTGACGGGACGCGGGTCTGCGCCTGCGATTCCCCCGCACGGTGACGGGACGCGGGTCTGCGCCTGCGATTCCCCCGCACGGTGACGGGACGCGGGTCTGTGCCTGCGATTCCCCCGCACGGTGACGGGACGCGGGTCTGTGCCTGCGATACCCCCGCACGGTGACGGGACGCGGGTCTGCGCCTGCGATTCCCCCGCACGGTGACGGGACGCGGGTCTGTGCCTGCGATTCCCCCGCACGGTGACGGGACGCGGGTCTGTGCCTGCGATTCCCCCGCACGGTGACGGGCCGCGGGTCTGTGCCTGCGATTCCCCCACACGGTGACGGGATGCGGGACTGCGCCTGCGATTCCCCTGCACGGTGACGGGACGCGGGTCTGTGCCTGAGATTCTCCCGCACGGTGACGGGACGAGAATCCCCCAGCATCCAGACACCACCCCCAATAATTTGAACGAAACAGCGGGGGGTGGAATAAAAATGTGCGGCCCACGGTTGACAGCGCACGGTTGAAAAGGTGAGGTTCAGCGGATTGGGGTTGGGGTTCGAGACCGCCACCGCAACATTCTCCTCACGTGGCGGGGCCGCCTATTACCTCCCCCCACCCGCCCCGCGCTGCCAGGGCACTTGCAAGCATCCAGAGGTGACATAGCAGAAAGTCGCGCCTCGCTGTCCTTGAGTTCTGTTTTGTTTCTGGAAAATTGGCAACATCTATACATAGCTGGGCTGTTGTCCTCCTCGCTTTGTGTTTTTGCTCCCTCCCTCACCTCAATATCACTCCCTCATTTGCAAGTATTTCAATAAATATATCTGCTGAATTATACAGTGCGATTATTAATTACAGTTAAATATATGTTTGTTCTATATACATTCTCTTTTGAACTTGGCCCTCGATATATATCTCTCTCTCTCTCTCTCGCTTTTTTATTCGGCATTCGGTTCCGTTCACGTCTCGACGAGGTGCGTTTTGGAAATAAAAAGTTCCCTCTCCGCCTTGCGTGCAAAGATTAATATCTTTTTTTTTTAATTCTTTGTTTTTTGTTTAAAAAAAAGGAGGGGGAGAGTTTCCCCCGTTCGTTCTGCTGGGAGGGGCGGAGAGGGTGGGGGGGGGGGGAACAATTAAATCGAGCCCCAGGCTGACAATCGGTGGGAGAATGATGTGGGCTGGAGCAGGCGGGATTGACAGGGGGGCGGGGGGGGGGGAGGAGGAGGGGAGGACCGCATCCTCTGACCCCCCTCGAACCTCGTTTTGCCACTTGCCGCTCCCCCCGCCCGACCGCTCGCTCCTCGAAGGCGCGACCGGGCTCGGGGTGAGGGGGTGAAGGGGAGCGGAGACCTCAGGAAAGAAGGCTGGAGGGAGTGAACGTGAGGCGGTTTCCCCTCTCCCACCCCGATCCCCCCGCCCTCCCGCCCCCCCCTCACACCACGGTGCTAATCCGGTTGACTGGTTTGGGCTTGCCCATGGTGGAGGCCTGGCTGGAGGTCTGGCCCAGGAGGTGCGGGGCCGGGTGCGGTGGGAGGGGCGAGAGGGGCAGCAGTGGGGAGTAGGGGGGGTGGGGGGACTGTGGGGTGAGGGGGGTGAGAGGGGTGAGGGGGGTGAGGGGGGTGAGGGGGGAGTGGGGGGTGAGGGGGGAGAGGGGCGAGTGGGGGGAGAGCTGGGGCGGCAGGCCGTGGTGCTGGGAGTGCGGCATGGGGTGCTGGGCGTGCTGCGACAGGGCGTGCGGGGCGTGCTGGGCCAGAGCGTGCGGGGCGTGCTGGGCCAGGGCGTGCGGGGCGTGCTGGGCCAGGGCGTGCGGGGCGTGCTGGGCCAGGGCGTGCGGAGCATGCTGGGCGTGCTGGGCCAGGGCGTGCTGCGCCAGGGTGTGAGGGGTGTGCTGGGCCAAGGCGTGCTGGGCCAGGGTGTGCGGGGCGTGCTGTTTGAGGGTGTGCTGCTGCTGTTGCTGCTGTTGCTGCTGTTGCTGCTGCTGCTGCTGAGCCGGGTGCTGCAGGCTGTGGGTCAGCGGTGGCCCAGGGTGCTGGGAGAGCGGGTGCAGGGGGTGCTGGCCCAGCTGCAGCGGGTGGTGCATGAGCTGGGCGTGGTGCGCCTGCACCAGGTGCACGTGCTGCCTGGGCTGGTGCAGCTGGGTCGGCAGGCCGCTCTGGGCGTAGGGGGAGAGGACCCGCGGGCCGTAGCTGGGCAGCTGGTACGGGGCCAGGGGCGACTGCGGCGAGCTGATTGGGGGCCGGAGGGGGTGGGCGGGCTGGGGCCGGGGCAGGAGCGGGGGCAGGGCCGCCCGCTGCCGGCACTGGCGCTGGAGGGTGATGTTGGCGTGCGGGAGGTGGGGCTGGGCGTGGAAGCGATGGTGGTGGTAGTAGGGGGGCGGAGGCTGGCAGTACTGAGCGTGCAGGGCCTGGATCTTGGAGGGGCCGTCCGCTTGCCCGCTGGGCAGCTGGTAGGCGGGCTGGTAGCAGGGGGCCGGGTACTGCTGGGACCCCCCGGCCAATGAGTGAAGCTGCGAGGCCTGCTTGGCCCTCTTGCTGCCGAACAGCGAGCCCAGGAAGGAGGCGGAGTTGGAGATCTGCCGGTGCGGCCGAATGGTCGAGTCCTCATGGATGGGGATGGGCCGCGGCTGCACGCGCGGGCTGCTAACGATGGATCCCTGCGAACGAGACACACACACACACACAGAGAAAAACAAGACAGGCGTTAGAGGCGCGGTTAACGGCGCTCGCAGCCCGGGCTGGACGGCCCTTTCTCCAGCGGACGCAGCCCGTCGCCGCTGATCGGCGGAGCCCCAGAGAGCAGGAAGGGAGCAGGTTTCATCCCCGGCCCGCACGCGCACGGCGGGAGCTGATCTCGGCCAGGGCAGAGGCAGTTAAAGCTGTACCGCCCGTCTTAGGGCCTCGGAGTCCCCTCACTATACCAAGGTGGGGGAGAGGGAGGGGAAATTAAACATGTGAGTGTGAGAGAGCGTGTGAGTGTGTGTGTGAGTGTGAGAGTGAGTGAGAGAGCATGTGAGTGAGTGTGTGTGTGTGTGAGTGTGTGTGTGTGTGTGAGTGTGAGTGTGAGTGTGTGTGAGTGAGTGTGTGTGAGTGTGAGTGTGTGTGAGTGTGAGTGTGTGTGAGTGAGTGTGTGAGTGTGTGTGTGAGTGTGTGTGAGTGTGAGAGAGCGTGTGAGTGTGTGTGTGAGTGTGAGAGTGAGTGAGAGAGCATGTGAGTGAGTGTGTGTGTGTGTGAGTGTGTGTGTGTGTGTGTGTGAGTGTGAGTGTGAGTGTGTGTGAGTGAGTGTGTGTGAGTGTGAGTGTGTGTGAGTGTGTGTGTGTGAGTGTGTGTGAGTGAGTGTGTGTGAGTGTGTGTGTGAGAGTGTGAGTGTGTGTGAGTGTGTGTGAGTGTGTGTGAGTGTGTGTGAGTGTGAGAGTGTGTGTGAGTGTGTGTGAGTGTGAGTGTGTGTGTGTGTGAGTGTGTGAGTGTGAGTGTGTGTAAGTGTGTGTGTGAGTGTGTGTGTGAGTGTGTGTGTGTGTGAGTGTGTGTGTGTGTGAGAGAGAGTGTGTGTGTGTGTGTGTGAGTGTGAGT
>NW_028225185.1:27971868-28004368 GCF_052327205.1 Somniosus microcephalus
GCTCCGTGTGAATCAACAAACCCTGTTGCTTAGCAACAGCTTCAAAACAGTCGGCTGCAGCTGCAAGCGTCTCTAGCTGAAGCTGTTGCTATAGCTACAGACCTTGCAGTGCCTGACTGGGGGAAAAAAAGCAACGGGAACTAAAAAAACTTATAGAAAACAGCTCCTGATTTTTGCCGTTAGATCGAGTATTCCGGACATATAACCTCCGGATAAACCAAAGTTTCCTGTATTGTGTATTCCTTTTCCTTGTTAGCCCTCCCCAAATGCATTACTTCACATTTCTCCGGATTGAATTGCATTTGCCACTGTTCTGCCCACCTGACCAGTCCATTGATATCTTCCTGCAGTCTACAGCTTCCTTCTTCAGTTTCAACCACACAGCCGATTTTAGTATCATCTGCAAACTTCTTAATCATACTTCATTGCCATCGCAGTTCAACTCGGAAACAAATCTCGGGCCGCAACTTGCTGGCAACACGAGTTGTCGGCGAGGGGGGCGTCCGCGACCTTGGGTTCACCGCCAGCGAAAGAGCAAGGACCGGAGGGACGTCGGAGAGGGAAACGGGGTGAATGAGACACAGGAAGGGGGAGGGAAAGAAAGATCGTCCGCGCCGACGTTCCCTCTCAGCGGCGCCGGCCTTCACGCTGAAGAAACCGCGCACGGGCGAGAATCTGCCTGGGCCGCGCCGCCCGTGGAAGGAACCGCGCACCTAAAATAAAAATGCCGGGAACATCGGTCGGAATCCCTTATGGAGAGGGAACGCCGACGCCAGCAATCCTTAGCCTGAATACGACGAGAGGTTCCGGGACCGCCACCCTCTCTCGTCTCAATCATCAGATGAGTTGCGAGTCCGAAGGGAAAGGGTTGAAAGTTGCCGATGCCAAACTAGGAAGGGCCGGGGAATCGGCGGAGCCAGCTTACGGATTTGTAAAAAATAGATAAGTGGTCAAGACAATGGCGATGGAACTTAATACGGATTGATGCAGAGAGGAAGAATGGACACCACACGTACTCTGTCAATGAAGCACTTTTTGAAGTGTCGCCACTGTTGTAATGTAGGAAACGCAGCAAGCTCCCACAAACAGCAATGTGATAATGATTGATTGAGGGATAAATATTGAGCCCCAGGACACCGGGGAGAACTCCCCCCACTCCCCCAACTCTCCGCTCCTCTTCCAATAGTGGCCGTGGGATCTTTTACGTCCACCTGAGAGGGCAGACGGGGGCCTCAGGTTTAATGTCTCATCCCGAAAGACGGCACCTCCGACAGGGCGGCGCTCCCTCAGTACCGCCCCTCCGACAGTGCGGCGCTCCCTCAGTACCGCCCCTCCGACAGTGCGGCGCTCCCTCAGTACCGCCCCTCCGACAGTGTGGCGCTCCCTCAGTACTGCCCCTCTGACAGTGCGGCGCTCCCTCAGTACCGCCCCTCCGACAGTGCGGCGCTCCCTCAGTACTGCCCCTCCGACAGTGCGGCGCTCCCTCAGTACCGCCCCTCCAACAGTGCGGCGCTCCCTCAGTACCGCCCCTCCGACAGTGCGGCGCTCCCTCAGTACCGCCCCTCCGACAGTGCGGCACTCTCTCAGTACTGCCCCTCCGACAGTGCGGCGCTCCCTCAGTACCGCCCCTCCGACAGTGCGGCGCTCCCTCAGTACTGCCCCTCCGACAGTGCGGCGCTCCCTCAGTACTGCCCCTCCGACAGCGCGGCCCTCCCTCAGTACCGCCCCTCCGACAGTGCGGCGCTCCCTCAGTGCTCAGACGAGCTAAGACGGGCGCCATCACTGAATTAACACGTCTTAAAATGGAAGACGATTCTCGAATCATAACGGTCTAACACTAAATACTCACGAATGGTTCTTAAACGTGTAACCGTCTTTTTATGAGATATATATAAAGGCTTTAAATTGCTCTGTACGGAAGCCGTGAATATTGGAGTTAATCTGACAGACGGCTCGCGCTGGGATTGGCGTTTCTGCGCGGCGCGCCTGGTGAGCTCGACCTTTGAATCGGAAACCCCTGAACTTGCTGTGAACGTTCCCCGGGCTGGTCCGCGGGCGCACCGCGCTTCCTCCCGTCCCGCACCACACTTCACAAGTTGCAAACTTGAACTTTGTTTTCCCCCCGAAAACATTTTGTCCGACCTCAGCCAAGTTTCCGGAAAGGATCAGGCTGACGGTTGGAGGGTGATGTCACCGCACTGGCCTCCGCCCCCGGGCATTTTTAAAAATAGAGATTTGGCAGAATGTGAGCCTGGGTAGAGATTTGGCAGAATGTGAGCCTGGGTTTTAGAACTGAGAGAGAGAGAGACAGTGAGAGAGAGAGAGACAGACAGAGAGAGAGAGACAGACAGAGAGAGAGAGAGACAGAGAGAGAGAGAGACAGAGAGAGAGAGATAGAGAGAGAGAGACAGAGAGAGAGAGACAGAGAGAGACAGAGAAAGAGAGGGAGAGAGAGAGACAGAGAGAGAGACAGAGAGAGAGTCAGAGAGAGAGACAGAGAGAGACAGAGAGAGAGACAGAGAGAACACACTCAGAACCAAAAAAGAGCAGTATATTAAGAATACACTCAGCTCCATTGAGGAATCCATTGATTCCAATTGTTTCTGGGACAACTGGAATACATTACACAAAAAACAACACGACGAATTGGCCATTCAAAATGGAGACACATGGGAAAACCACTTTGAAAAATTATACCAGAAAAACACACTAAGGCCAGAGCAACACCAAATATGCAAAAAACTGGAAAAGCTCGAAATGGCCATAAAAGATAACCATAATAACAGAAAAAGAACTATTTGAAAAACTCAAGGACCTGCGACCAGGAAAAGCTTGCGGGGCAGACGGCATACTAAGCGAGATGATTAAACACACAGACGATAAAATGAAACTGGCTATCATAAAACTCTTCAACTTGGTTCTGAGTGTCGGTTACTTCCCTGATATCTGGAACAAAGGACTCATAACACCCATATACAAAAGTGGGGACAAAGTCGACCTAAATAACTATCGAGGCATCTGTGTAAACAGTAACCTGGGGAAGGTATTCTGTAGTATCATAAACAAAAGACTTATAAACTTCCTTGAGGAGCACAATGTCTTGAGTAAAAGCCAAATTGGATTCCTGCCAAACTATAGAACATCAGATCATACCTTCACCCTACAGACCCTAATTGACAAACACGTTCATCAAAACAAAAGCAAAATCTACGCATGCTTTATAGATTTCCAGAAGGCTTTCGATTCCATCTGGCACGACGGTTTATTCCTGAAACTTATCGAAAGCGGGGTAGGGGGAAAAACATATGATGTAATTAAATCAATGTATACAAACAACAAATGTGCAGTTAAAATTGGAGACAAACAAACAAAATACTTCCCACAGGGGCGGGGGGTGACGCAGGGCTTGCCAATCTCACCGACACTCTTTAATATTTACATAAATGAATTGGCAAAACTACTTGAACAATCTACAGCACCCGGCCTCACCCTATATGAATCCAAGGTTAAATTCCTCCTCTATGCAGATGACCTGGTTCTGCTGTCACCAACTAAGGAGGGTCTACAGCAGAACCTGGATCTGCTGGAGTCGTACTGCCAGACTTGGGCCCTGACAATAAATCCCCAAAAAACCAAAGTCCTTGTGTTCCAGCAAAGATCCAGACATCAGGGACCCAAAATAAATTTCACACTAGGAACAACCAAAATTGAACAAACCACTAACTACACATACTTGGGCTTAAAAATCAGTTCTATGGGAAATTTCCATCTGGCTGTGAATGAACTGAAAGAGAAAGCAAGAAGGGCTTTCTATGCCATTAAAAAATCAATTCAAATAGAAATCCCAATTAGCATTTGGCTCAAAATTTTCAAATCAGTAATTGAACCAATTGCACTCTATGGCAGTGAGGTGTGGGGACCGCTAACACAACAAGAATTTGCAAAATGGGACAAACACCCAATTGAGATCCTACATGCAGAATTCTGTAAAAGTATCCTCCGGACTCAAAGGAAAACCGTAAACAATGCATGCAGGGCAGAACTAGGCCAATATTCATTAATAATCACTATCCAAAAAAGAGCCACCAAATTTTGGAAACACCTAGAAATGAGCAACCCCCAATGCTATCATTACGAAGCCCTGAAATGCCAAGAGAGGACCATAAAGAAGAATACCCTCAGTCAACTAGTCCTGGGACTCAGTGAAGTAACTACTAACACTACTAACAATAACCAGCCCCAGGACAGTGACAGCATAACACAAAGAATTCGACCCAACACAATCGTCGCTAAGCAAAAGGAAAAATATCTGTCATATTGGGCAGAAACAACAAAAACCCAAAGCAAACTCAATTGCTACTTGGCCCTAAACAGACAATACAACATGGCTGATTACCTGACCATGGTAAAGGATAGCAAACTGAGAAAAATCTTGACAATGTACAGACTTAGTGAACATAGCCTGGCGATCAAAAAAGGCAGACACAGACAGACCCGGCTACCAAGAGAGGACAGGATATGCTCTCACTGCAGTCAGGGAGTGGTGGAGACAGAGATGCACTTCCTCACAGCTTGCAGAAAATATCAGGGCATAAGGGAGAATTTCTATCCAAAATTCACAAAAATATGCCCGGAATTCAGAAATTTGAATGACGACCAAAAACTCCCTTACCTACTAGGGGAAGAGAGAAATTGTGTAACACTAGCGGCACACTATGTTACAGCTTGCCATAAACAGAGGGACAACCACTAAATATAAGAAAAGAGTATATATAAATGATATGAATGTATATTTATACACTCAGGGATATATCTGTTTGTACACTGTATGGATAGATCTGTATTTTTGTGTACAAACATGAATGTTTTTCGATGCTTTGGCAACATAAGATGTAACTTGTCATGCCAATAAAGCGATTTGAATTGAATTGAATTGAATTGAGAGCGAGAGACAGAGAGAGAGAGACAGAGAGAGACAGAGAGAGACAGAGAGAGAGAGACAGAGAGAGAGACAGAGAGAGAGAGAGAGACAGAGAGAGAGACAGAGAGAGAGACAGAGAGAGAGAGAGAGAGAGAGAGAGAGACAGAGAGGGAGACAGAGAGAGAGACAGAGAGAGAGAGACAGAGAGAGAGACAGAGAGAGAGACAGAGAGAGAGAGAGACAGAGAGAATATCCAGGGCCTCCGCTCCTCAACTTTTGGGATGAAGAGTACAGACCCTGAATTCCTAAAAGCTATAAAAGACATTGATATAATTGTGTTAACAGAAACATGGTGCCAAAAGGACATGCCGACCCACTGTCCTCCAATGTACCATGAAATCATTGTGCCCTCAGTAAAGAACACTAAAACACGCAAGGGCAGAACCTCCGGGGGAATATTGGTGTGGTATAAGGGAGAACTGGACAAACACATCTCACCGGTAAAACAGGGGAAATCACACGTATGGCTAAAACTAGATAAAAATATAGGAATAGCAAAAAAAGATGTTTACTTATGTGCGATCTACATACCTCCAATAGATTCGCCATATTTCGAAGAGGAGTTATTTGATACTCTCCACATGGAAATCAGCCATTTCCAGGCCCAAGGAAAGGTGATAATATGTGGGGACCTAAATGCAAGGACCGGTTGTGAACCTGACTTCATAGACCCACAGGGAAACAACCATGTGTTTGGCCAGACCCCTTTAGATGTCACACCAGCCATCGCAAATCGGAACAACCTTGATCGTGAAATAAATAAAAGCGGTCGGGAGGTAGTGCAACTCTGCCGAGCCTTAGGCCTGTACATAGTTAATGGTAGGTTCAGAGGGGACTCCCAAGGGAGACTCACATACTCCTCAACTCTTGGGTCTAGTGTGGTGGACTATACAATCACTGACCTGGACCCCTGCGATATCAACGCATTCACTGTCAGGCAGCAATCCCCCCTCTCAGACCATAACCAAATAAATGTGTACCTTAAACTTTCTGCCCAAACTACAGACACAAAAAAGGAACACAGTAAGCTACATAAAATAAACCAGACATACAGATGGGCCCCAGACAGTGGAGATAAATTCATCACAGCACTAAATTCACCTGATCTCACAAGTAAAATTTCAAAATTTAAAGAAAATCTATATGAGATCACCAGAGATGGTGTAAACACGGCCATAGAGGATATAAATATGATCTTCCATGAGGCAGCTGTAAAAGCCGACCTCGTGAAACAGAAGAGGAAGCGTCACAAAAGACAAAATAAAAATATGAAATGGTTTGACCACGAATGCAAAAATGCCAGAAAAGACCTGAGAAAAATATCAAACCAAAAGCATCGGCAACCAAACAATCCGGACCTACGTACTAGATACAATGAAACCCTCAAAAGATATAAACACACCATTAGGAACAAAACACAAAACTATACCCACAAAATACTCGAAGAAATTGAAAACTCCACCAATCCAAAACAATTCTGGGAAATGTGGAATAACCTGAGTACAACACAATTGCAAGCATTACCAATCCAAGATGGTGACATCTGGAGAACACATTTTGAAAACCTCTACAAAGACATCCCAATAAACAAAACAAACCCAAGTCAACATCAGGTCACAGAAAAACTCCACACATTAGAAGCAACAATTAAAGACAACCAAAACCCTCTAGACTCCCCAATCACATGGAAAGAACTGGCCACAAAAACAAAATCTCTCCACCTAAAGAAAGCCTGTGGCCCAGACAACATCAAAAATGAAATGCTAAAGTTCAGCAATATGGAGATGCAGGGTGCGATACTCAAACTATTCAACATCATATTACGCTCAGGCTGTTTTCCCGATATCTGGTGCCAAGGACTAATCTCCCCCATATATAAAAGTGGAAACAAATCAGACCCAAATAACTACCGCGGCATCTGTGTCAACAGTTGTCTAGGGAAGTTATTCTGCAGTATTCTAAATAGTAGATTACTTGATTTTCTTAACAAACATAATATCCTCAGAAAAAACCAAATAGGCTTTCTTCCAAAACACCGCACCGCCGACCATATCTATACCCTTCACACCCTCATTGAAAAACATAAACACCAAACAAAAAATGGGAAAATATTCGCCTGTTTCATCGACTTCAAGAAAGCCTTTGACTCTATATGGCACGAAGGGCTCTATTATAAACTTCTTCAGTGTGGAATAGGGGGCAAAGTCTATGACCTTATTAAATCAATGTATCTGAAAAACAAATGCGGGGTCAAAATTGGAGACAAACGCACCGATTTCTTCACCCAGAGAAGAGGCGTCCGGCAGGGCTGCAATTTGAGCCCGACCCTGTTCAACATATACATAAATGAATTAGCAGACATGCTGGAGCAAAGCGAGTCACCAGGTCTCCGTCTCCTGGATGGAGAAGTGAAGTCCCTGTTCTATGCGGACGACCTGGTTCTGCTGTCTCCCACAGAACAGGGATTACAGCAACAACTAGACCTACTCGACAAATACTGCCAAAATTGGGCTCTAACAGTAAATCTAAAGAAAACCAACATCATGATTTTTCAGAAAAGACCCAGATGTCAGGAAAACAAATACCAGTTTACCCTCAGTGATACCACTATAGGACACACTATGAGCTACACCTACCTTGGTCTAACTATTACAGCATCAGGGAGCTTCAGCATAGCAGTGAATGCACTAAAAGAAAAAGCCCGAAGAGCCCTATATGCAATAAAAAGAAAATTCTACAACATCCAAATCCCAATCAAAATCTGGCTCAAAATATTTGACAGCATAATCCTGCCCATTGCACTGTACGGTAGTGAAGTATGGGGCCCGCTAAATCACCAAAGCTACACTAAATGGGAAAAACACACAATAGAAGCCCTACATGCAGAATTCTGCCGAAGCATCCTTCGCACCCAAAGAAAAACGCCAACAAATGCATGCAGAGCCGAACTAGGTAGATACCCACTGATAATAAACATCCAAAAACGAGCACTAAACTTCCTAAATCACCTCAAATCTAGCTCCCCAGACACCCTTCATTTCAAAGCCTTTCAGACCCAAGAGCTAAACCCAGAAAAGAGTCCCCTGAGTCAGCTGCTACTGAAACTAAGTACTCAGCCGGACCCTGACCAGCCCCAGACCAACACAGCCGTCCAAACACCAATCCGAGTGAACCAAATCATTAAAAAATGCAAAGAAACCTACCTGGAACATTGGAACAAAATAACCGAAAGCCAAAGCAGATTAGAATGTTACCGGGCCCTAAAAAGAGAATATAAACTGGCAGACTACCTCACGACCATCAGAGACACAAAACAGAGACAGACCCTCACCAGGTACAGACTAAGCGACCACCAACTGGAAATTGAAAAAGGCAGATACAAGAAATCCTGGCAGCCTAGAGAGAATAGAATATGCGATCAATGTCTGGCTGGCGAGGTTGAAACAGAAATGCATTTCCTCCTAAAATGCGAAAAATTCAACACATCAAGAAACAAATTATTCAACAAGCTAAGCCAAACAACCCCAGATTTCAAGGAATTGGATGATCTGTCAAAATTGAGATTAGTCCTAGGAGAAGGAGACAGACCATACCTTGGGGCCAAATATGTAACAACATGTCACAACCTGAGGACTGTTTAAAAGTAAGACTGTTTAAAATTAATATTGAACGTACCAAATGAAGTAGAAAGACTGTTTAAAATTAATATTGTTTAAAAGTAATATTGTATGTACCCAACAAATGTCAAATCGATTGACACCTACAGAATGTTGGAAAACTGTACCTTTTTGCTATGTAAGCTTTGGCAATATGGTTCTCTGTAAACTTTCATGCCAATAAAGCATTTGAACTGAACTGAACTGAACTGAGACAGAGAGACAGAGAGAGAGAGAGGGAGAGACAGACAGAGAGGGAGAGACAGACAGAGAGAGAGAGAGAGACAGAGAGAGAGACAGAGAGAGAGAGACAGAGAGAGTGACAAACAATAACAACTTGTATTTATATAGCGCCTATAATGTAGTAAAACGTCCCAACGTGCTTCACAGGAGCGATTATTAAACTAAGTTTGACACCAAGCCACATAAGGAGATATCAGGGACAGGCGACCAAAAGCTTGGTCAAAGAGGTCAGTTTTAAGGAGCGTCTTAAAGGAGAGAGAGGCGGAGAGGTTTAGGGAGGGAATTCCAGAGCTTGGGGCCCAGGCGGCTGAAGGCACGGCCGCCAATGGTGGAGTGATAGAAATCGGGGGATGCGCGAGAGGCCCGAATTGGAGGAGCGCAGAGATCTCGGAGGGGTGTAGGGCTGGAGGAGGTTACAGAGATCGGGAGGGGGCGAGGAGGCCGCGGAGGGATTTGAAAACAAGGATGAGAGTGAGAGAGAGACTCAGACAGAGAATCGGAGAGTATGAGAGAAACAGAGAGAGAGAAGGAGCGAGAGAGAGAGAGAGATTACCGATTGTAAATTGAATCTGTATTGTACTTAAAAGGAAAGACTTGCATTTCCTTAGCCCCTTTCACCACCTCAGGATGTCCCATAGCGCTTTACAGCCAATGAAGTACTTTTTGAAGTGTGGTCACTGTTGTTATGTGGGAAACGCGGCAACCAATCTCCCACAAACAGCAATGTGATAAATGACCGGATATCTGTTTTAGTGATGTTGGTTGAGGGATAAATATTGGCCACAGGACACCGGGGAGAACTCCCCCCACTGCTCTTCTTCCAATAGTGGCCGAGGGATCTTTTACGTCCGCCTGACAGAGCAGACGGGGCCTCGGTTTCACCTATCATCCGAAAGACGGCACCTCCGACAGTGCGGCGCTCCCTCAGTACTGCCCCTCTGACAGTGCGGCGTTCCCTCAGTACCGCCCCTCCGAAAGTGCGGCGCTCCCTCAGTACCGCCTCTCCGACAGTGCGGCGCTCCCTCAGTACCGCCCCTCCGAAAGTGCGGCGCTCCCTCAGTACCGCCCCTCCGACAGTGCGGCGCTCCCTCAGTACCGCCCCTCCGACAGTGCGGCGCTCCCTCAGTACCGCCCCTCCGACAGTACGGCGCTCCCTCAGTACCGCCCCTCCGACAGTGCGGCGCTCCCTCAGTACCGCCCCTCCGACAGTGCGGCGCTCCCTCAGTACTGCCCACCGACAGTGCGGCGCTCCCTCAGTACTGCCCCTCCGACAGTGCGGCGCTCCCTCAGTACCGCCCCTCCGACAGTGCGGCGCTCCCTCAGTACCGCCCCTCCGACAGTACGGCGCTCCCTCAGTACCGCCCCTCCGACAGTGCGGCGCTCCCTCAGTACCGCCCCTCCGACAGTGCGGCGCTCCCTCAGTACCGCCCCTCCGACAGTGCGGCGCTCCCTCAGTACCACCCCTCCGACAGTGCGGCGCTCCCTCAGTACCGCCCCTCCGACAGTACGGCGCTCCCTCAGTACTGCCCACCGACAGTGCGGCGCTCCCTCAGTACTGCCTCTCCGACAGTGCGGCGCTCCCTCAGTACCCGCCCCTCCGACAGTGCGGCGCTCCCTCAGTACTGCCCCTCCGACAGTGCGGCGCTCCCTCAGTACTGCCCCTCCGACAGTGCGGCGCTCCCTCAGTACCCGCCCCTCCGACAGTGCGGCGCTCCCTCAGTACCGCCCCTCCGACAGTGCGGCGCTCCCTGAGCGCTACATTGGGAGTGTCGGTCTGGATTACGGGGCTCGAGTCCCTGGAGTGGGGGCTCAAACCCACCACTATCTGAGAGTGAGACCCACTGAGAAACGGTCGACTGTGTTAACTGATCAGAACGATAGGGGGTTTTATTTTCTCTGAAGTCCCGCCCTTCAGCTCACAGCCTTCCTTGCAGCTCAGCTTACGCCCGACCTCAGAAACCACAGAACAACACCCAGGCAGTGCAATTGGCCGACAGACCGGAGGGCATCCCCTGCGTCAGTGCCCTTCCCGGCAGAATCGCGATCTGCCTCTCGCCGGCAGCGGTCTCAGCGGGCTGACGGAACTCCTCCCGGCTCGGGCGCTGTGAGATTTTCACTCACCCAGCGTCTGGGATTCGAGGTCCGTATTCGACAGACTCGGACTGCGATCTCCGTCACACCGGCCCTTGAGTGAGTACAGAAAGCGCCGCGAGCTCTCACGGCGCGAGAAGCACAGTTAACGATTTCGGGTCAACCATCTCACTTCAGAGCTGTGAAAGGCGACCGAGAGGGATGGCTGAAAGACAGGCAGAGGGAAGCAGGTGATGGATGAAAGGGAGAGGTCTGCGATAGGGTGGAGGACAGCAATGGTTAACTGACTAAGGTATCACCCGTGGCCCAGTGGGTCTCACTCTCACCTCTGACTCACACGGGTCCCACTCCAGCAACTCGAGCACAAAAATTAGGCTGACACTCCAGTGCAGTGCTGAGGGAGCGCCGCACTGTCAGAGGGGCAGTACTGAGAGAGCGCCGCACTGTCGGAGGGGCGGTACTGAGGGAGCGCCGCACTGTCAGAGGGGCAGTACTGAGGGAGCGCCACACTGTCAGAGGGGCGGTACTGAGGGAGCGCCGCACTGTCAGAGGGGCAGTACTGAGGGAGCGCCGCACTTTCGGAGGGGCGGTACTGAGGGAGTGCTGCACTGTCGGAGGGGCAGTACTGAGGGAGCGCCGCACTGTCTGAGGGGCAGTACTGAGAGTGCGCACTGTCGGAGGGGCTGTAATGAGAGAGCGCCAAACTGTCGGAGGGGCAGTACTGAGGGAGCGCCGCACTGTCGGAGGGGGCAGTACTGAGGGAGCGCCGCACTGTCGGAGGGGCGGTACTGAGGGAGCACTGCACTGTCGGAGGGGCGGTACTGAGGGAGCGCCGCACTGTCGGAGGGGCGGTACTGAGGGAGCGCCGCACTGTCGGAGGGGCGGTACTGAGGGAGAGCCGCACTGTCGGAGGGGCGGTACTGAGGGAGCGCCGCACTGTCGGAGGGGCGGTACTGAGGGAGCTCCGCACTGTCGGAGGGGCGGTACTGAGGGAGAGCCGCACTGTCGGAGGGGCGGTACTGAGGGAGCGCCGCACTGTCGGAGGGGCGGTACTGAGGGAGCGCTGCACTGTCGGAGGGGCGGTACATAAAAGTTCCCATGGCCACTATTGGAGGAAGAGCAGGGGGGAGTTTTCCCCGGTGTCCTGGGGCCAATATTTATCCCTCAACCAACATCACTAAAAACAGATGACCTGGCTATTTATCACATTGCTGTTTGTGGGAGCTTGCTGTGCGCAAATTGCCTGCCGCATTTCCCACATCACAACAGTGACCACACTTCAAAAAAAGTCCTTCATTGGCTGTGAAGCGCTTTGCGATGTCCTGAGGTTGGTGAAAGGCGCTGGAGAGATGTGAGTCTTTCGTTCTTTCTCTCTCTCTGACACACGCGTGTGGGGAGGAGGGTCGGGGCGATGGAGCAGGGCTGCAGCTGTTGGCCCCGAGCGAGGATGAGACAGGCCGGCGGGGAAGTGATTCCAGGAGCAAGGGCGGTGGGGAGCCAGATCCTTGTGACTCAGCTTCCTGTCTCTGCCAGCGGGTGATCCAGTCTCCTCCAGCGAGTGGGGAGGGTCTCCCACACCCTCTTTATGGAGGAGTTTTGCCTGCGCCCGTTGACTCGGAGGGTCATCGGAGCGGGGACGGGCCGTTCGGCCCCTCGATCTCAGTCCAGACCGCTCCAATCTCGCCCCAGCAACCACAGCCTTATGGGGGCAGCAACAAGAATTTGCATTCATATATCGCCGTTAGCGTCCCAAGGCACTTCACAGGGGAGTAAATCAGGCAATAATTTGACACCGAGCCACATGAGGAGGTATTTGGACAGCTCCGCAAAAGCTGGGTCAAAGAGGCAGGTTTTAAGGATGGCCTTAAAGGAGGCGAGAGAGAGGCGGAGAGGTTTAGGGAGGGAATTCCAGAGCTTGGAGCCCTGGCGCGGTCGCCAATGATGGAGTGATTAAAAATCGGAGGGTGCGCAAGAGGCCAGAATTGGAGGAGCGCAGAGATCTAGGAGGGTTGTAGGGGCTGGAGGAGGTTACAGAGATAGGGAGGGAGGGCGAGGAGGCCGCGGAGGGATTTGAACACGAGGATGAGAATTTTAAAATCGAGGCGTTGCCGGCCTGGGAGCCAATGTAGGTCAGCGAGCCCAGGGGGTGATGGGTGAACGGGACTCGGTACGAGTTAGGACACGGGGGCAGCAGAGTTTTGGATGACCTGAAGTTTACGTAGGTTGGAATGTGGGAGGCCAGCCAGGAGTGTGTTGGAATAGTCGAGTCTCGAGGTAACAAAGGCATGGATGAGGGTTTCAGCAGCGGATGAGCTGAGGCGGGGCGGAGACGGGCGATGTTGCGGAGGTGGAAGTAGGCGGTCTTTGTTATGCTGCGGATATGTGGTCGGAAGCTCATTTCAGGTTCAAATATGTGACCAAGGTTGCCAACGATCTGGCTCAGCCGCTGACAGTTGCCAGGGATACAGTTGGCCTCAGCACCTGCAGGCTGAGGGTGGGGAACGGGAGAAGCCAGGGTTCCCGCTCCTGCTCCAGATCAATATTCAGTGACTCCTACCAACAAGGGCAAGATTGGTCCCAGTCTGGCCCAAGTCAGCTGGACACAGCCTGGACGGGTGTTGTGATTGGATCACGGTACTTAAAAATTGGTCTTTATCACAAGAGCACTTGAATATAAGAGTAAAGACGTCTTACTGCAATTATATAGGGCCCTGGTGAGACCACACCTGGAGTATTGTGCACAGTTCTGGTCTCCTTACCTAAGGAAGGATATACTTGCCTTGGAGGCAGAGCAACGAAGGTTCACCAGACTGGTTCCTGGGATGGGGGATTGTCCTATGAGGAGAGATTGAGTAGACTGGGCCGATATTCTCTAGAGTTTAGAAGAATGAGAGGTGATCTCATTGAAATATACAAAATTCTGAGGGGGATTGACAGGGTAGATGCTGAGAGGCTGTTTCCCTCCTGGCTGGAGAGTCTAGAACCAGGGGTCACAGTCTCCGGATAAGGGGTCGGCCATTTCGGACTGAGATGAGGAGGAATTTCTTCACTCAGAGGGCGGTGAATCTTTGGAATTCTCTGCCCCAGAGGGCTGTGGAGGCTCAGTCGTTGAGTATATTCAAGGCCGAGATCGGTAGATTTTTCGACTCGAGGGGAATCGAGGGATCGGGCGGGAAAGTGGAGTTGAGGTTGAAGATCAGCCGTGATCTTATTGAATGGCGGAGCAGGCTAGAGGGGCCGAATGGCCGACTCCTGCTCCTAATTCTGACGTTCTTATCTCCGTCAGCATTGCCCCGCTCCTGTGGTGGGTGTCAGGGAGTGAAGGCAGGGCTGAAGCCGGGCTGCAGTGCCCGCCGCCCGACCCCCCCACCCCTACCCCGGTCGAATGCCCTCCCGCTATCTCGCTGTCAGGGAGCTTGGGCTGGGAGATCGGGCACGGCATCACAAGCCGGTGTGGGAGGAGACGGACCAATAATCTGCTTTTCTCTTCCCCTGCAAAGGTTGCGGGAGGGGGACGGGTTAAAGGGAACGATGCCTCCTGCCTTGACAGGCCTCCCGCCTACTGAGGGCCTTGGGACATTCCCCGCCCTCGCTGCTTCCTCAGTAACTGCAGGTGCAGCCCCTGCAATACTCGGAACTCTCGCCTTGTCTCTCGTTCCTTCAGTCCTGCTCAGGGCTCACACCCTGCCCTGTGGTTAGATAGGGAGCCCGCCAACTCTCACCCTCGTTATCAGCACAGTTAACGCCCCCCGCTGCCCCGAGAGAGAGGCAGGGAGAGAGACAGAGAGAGAGAGAGAGAGTGAGAGAGAGACAGAGAGAGAGAGACAGAGAGAGACAGAGAGAGAGACAGAGAGAGAGAGCGAGAGAGAGAGACAGAGAGAGAGAGAGAGACAGAGAGAGAGACAGAGACAGAGAGAGAGAGACAGAGAGAGAGAGAGAGAGAGGGACAGAGAGAGAGAGACAGAGAGAGAGAGACAGAGAGAGAGAGAGACAGAGAGAGAGAGACAGAGAGAGAGACAGAGAGAGAGAGAGAGAGACAGAGAGAGAGACAGAGAGAGAGAGACAGAGAGAGAGAGAAATTGTTTGACACCTACAGAATGTTGGAAAACTGTACTTTTTTGTTGTGTAAGCTTTGGCAATATGGTTCTCTGTAAACTTTCATGCCAATAAAGCATTTGAATTGTGAATTGTGAGAGAGAGAGAGAGACAGAGAGAGAGAGAGAGAGAGACAGAGAGAGAGAGAGACAGAGAGAGAGAGACAGAGAGAGAGACAGAGAGAGAGAGAGAGAGACAGAGAGAGAGAGACAGAGAGAGAGAGAGACAGAGAGAGAGAGAGACAGAGTACCAGGAGTTTCCATTCCCCCCTCCTCACTACCCCATCCCCGAAGGCGCTCCCTGTTTCTGGTGCCCGGCTCCCACAGTGCCGACCACCCTCAGTCCGAGTGCGTTTCTCAGCCGTGGCTCAGTGGGTAGTCCTCTCGCCTCAGAGTTGTGGGTTCAAGTCCCAACTGCGCTGTCAGAGGGACAGTACTGAGGGAGCGCCGCACTGTCTGAGGTGCCGTCTTTCGGATGAGACGTTAAACCGAGGCCCCCCTCTGCCCCCTCAGGTGGATGTAAAAGATCCCACGGCCACTATTGGAAGAAGAGCAGGGGGGAGTTCTCCCCGGTGTCCTGGGCCCAATATTTATCCCTCAACCAACATCACTAAAAACAGATGATCTGGTCATTATCACATTGCTGTTTGTGGGAGCTTGCTGTGCGCAAATTGGCTGCTGCGTTTCCTGCATTACAACAGTGACCACACTTCAAAAAAAGTTCATTGGCTGTGAGGCGATTTGGGACGTCCTGAGGTGGTGAAAAGCGCTGGAGAAACGCGAGTTCCTTCCGTCTCCCCTTTTCTCAAAGAGGGAGGGGGTGAACTGCCGGTGGGTAGGCCGAGACGGACCCAAATACCAGGAGCTGTGAGTCACGGACGGACGATCCGATAACGCCCGCTTGGCGACGCCGCCCTATACCACTTTCTCGGCCCCCCACCACCCGCCCCCGCATGTTTCGGTGAGATGGGCGAGGCGGTGGCGAGGGGCGACGGAGATTCGTGAACTTGCCGAAGAAGCTGTCCCCTTTAATTGCACCACGGGTGGGGAGGGGGGAAGGACTGTACCTTTAAGTGAAGACAGAGAGTGGGGTGGGGGTGGAGGGGGGTTTAGATAGTGATAGAGAACGTGAAGAAGTCCCGCAGCCTCCCAGATAAGATTCGCAAATGTGCAGCTTGCCCTGCCCCCCTGATCCAAGGGCTGATTGGCATCGCCGCGCGGGCTGACAATCCTTGTGTGACTCGGGGAACAAGGAGAACCAGCTCGACCATCTCGTGCGGAGGCAGCTCTCGTCCCCACCAGACGCAGCCATGGAGGGTGTGCCGGGGATCTGGTGGAGGATGGCAGGTGGCCGAGAGTCCGATATCGCGGCGAGGACCGGCTGACAGGAGGGGGACTCACCATGGTGGGGCTGCTGAGCTTTTTACGGAGCTTCGACTGCAGCTGTCGGTATCTCTGGCTCCTGCTTCGCAAAGTTGCCTCTGGGTAAATATGTCAGCAGGCGCTGGTTTGGTCAGTCTGTGTCTGTCTCTCCCTCTCTCTAAGCATGCGTCTCGCTGTCACGGTTTCTCCCTCCCTGTCTTTAATCGTATCGTCAGTGGCTAAGTGGGTCTCACCCTCGCCTCTGAGTCAGAAGGTTGTGGGTTCCAGTCCCCACTCCAGGGACTTGAGCATTTTAAGCTAGGCTGACACTCCAGGGCAGTACTGAGGGAGCGCCGCACTGTCGGAGGGGCGGTACTGAGGGAGCACCGCACTGTCGGAGGAGTGGTACTGAGGGAGCGCCGCACTGTCGGAGGGGTGGTACTGAGGGAGCGCCGCACTGTCGGAGGGGCGGTACTGAGGGAGCGCCGCACTGTCGGAGGGGCGGTACTGAGGGAGCGCCGCACTGTCGGAAGGGCGGTACTGTGGGAGCGCCGCACTGTCGGAGGAGCAGTGCTGAGGGAGCGCCGCACTGTCGGAGAGGCAGTATTGAGGGAGCGCCGCACTGGCGGAGGGGCGGTACTGAGGGAGCGCCGCACTGTCGGAGGGGCGGTACTGAGGGAGCGCCGCACTGTCGGAGGTGCGGTACTGAGGGAGCGCCGCACTGTCGGAGGGGCGGTACTGAGGGAGCGCCGCACTGTCGGAGGGGCGGTACTGAGGGAGCGCCGCACTGTCGGAGGGGCGGTACTGAGGGAGCGCCGCACTGTCGGAGGGGCGGTACTGAGGGAGCGCCGCACTGTCGGAGGGGCGGTACTGAGGGAGCGCCGCACTGTCGGAGGGGCGGTACTGAGGGAGCGCCGCACTGTCGGAGGGGCGGTACTGAGGGAGCGCTGCACTGTCGGAGGGGCAGTACTGAGGGAGCGCCGCAGTGTCGTAGGGGCGGTACTGAGGGAGCGCTGCACTGTCGGAGGGGCAGTACTGAGGGAGCGCCGCACTGTCGGAGGGGCGGTACTGAGGGAGCACCGCACTGTCGGAGGGGCGGTACTGAGGGAGCGCTGCACTGTCGGAGGGGCGGTAGTGAGTGAGCGCCACACTGTCGGAGGGGCGGTACTGAGGGCGCGCCGCTCTGTCGGAGGGGCGGTACTGAGGGAGCGCCGCACTGTCGGAGGGGCGGTACTGAGGGAGCGCCGCACTGTCGGAGGGGCAGTACTGAGGCAGCGCCGCACTGTCGGAGGGGCGGTACTGAGGGTGATCCGCACTGTCGGAGGGGCGGTACTGAGGGAGCGCCGCACTGTCGGAGGGGCAGTACTGAGGGGGCGCCGCACTGTCGGAGGGGCGGTACTGAGGGAGCGCCGCACTGTCGGAGGGGCGGTACTGAGGGAGCGCCGCACTGTCGGAGGGGCGGTACTGAGGGAGCGCCGCACTGTCGGAGGGGCGGTACTGAGGGAGTGCCGCACTGTCAGAGGGGCGGTACTGAGGGAGCGCCGCCCTGTCGGAGGGGCAGTACTGAGGGAGTGCCGCACTGTCGGAAGGGCGGTACTGTGGGAGCGCCGCACTGTCGGAGGAGCAGTGCTGAGGGAGCGCCGCACTGTCGGAGAGGCAGTATTGAGGGAGCGCCGCACTGGCGGAGGGGCGGTACTGAGGGAGCGCCGCACTGTCGGAGGGGCGGTACTGAGGGAGCGCCGCACTGTCGGAGGTGCGGTACTGAGGGAGCGCCGCACTGTCGGAGGGGCGGTACTGAGGGAGCGCCGCACTGTCGGAGGGGCGGTACTGAGGGAGCGCCGCACTGTCGGAGGGGCGGTACTGAGGGAGCGCCGCACTGTCGGAGGGGCGGTACTGAGGGAGCGCCGCACTGTCGGAGGGGCGGTACTGAGGGAGCGCCGCACTGTCGGAGGGGCGGTACTGAGGGAGCGCCGCACTGTCGGAGGGGCGGTACTGAGGGAGCGCTGCACTGTCGGAGGGGCAGTACTGAGGGAGCGCCGCAGTGTCGGAGGGGCGGTACTGAGGGAGTGCTGCACTGTCGGAGGGGCAGTACTGAGGGAGCGCCGCACTGTCGGAGGGGCGGTACTGAGGGAGCACCGCACTGTCGGAGGGGCGGTACTGAGGGAGCGCCGCACTGTCGGAGGGGCGGTACTGAGTGAGCGCCACACTGTCGGAGGGGCGGTACTGAGGGCGCGCCGCTCTGTCGGAGGGGCGGTACTGAGGGAGCGCCGCACTGTCGGAGGGGCGGTACTGAGGGAGCGCCGCACTGTCGGAGGGGCAGTACTGAGGCAGCGCCGCACTGTCGGAGGGGCGGTACTGAGGGTGATCCGCACTGTCGGAGGGGCGGTACTGAGGGAGCGCCGCACTGTCGGAGGGGCAGTACTGAGGGGGCGCCGCACTGTCGGAGGGGCGGTACTGAGGGAGCGCCGCACTGTCGGAGGGGCAGTACTGAGGGAGTGCCGCACTGTCGGAGGGGCGGTACTGAGGGAGCGCCGCACTGTCGGAGGGGCGGTACTGAGGGAGCGCCGCACTGTCGGAGGGGCGGTACTGAGGGAGTGCCGCACTGTCAGAGGGGCGGTACTGAGGGAGCGCCGCCCTGTCGGAGGGGCAGTACTGAGGGAGTGCCGCACTGTCGGAGGGGCAGTACTGAGGGAGCGCCGCACTGTCGGAGGGGCGGTACTGAGGGAGCGCCGCCCTGTCGGAGGTGTAGTACTGAGGGAGCGCTGTACTGTCGGAGGGGCGGTACTGAGGGAGCGCCGCACTGTCGGAGATGCAGTACTGAAGGAGTGCCGCACTGTTGGTGGTGCCGTCTTTTGGACGAGATGTTAAACCAAGGCCCCGTCTGCTCTCTCGGATGGTTTTCAAAGATCCCACGGACACTATTGGAGGAAGAGGAAATGGGAATTCTCCCCGGTGTCCTGGGGCCAATATTTATCCCTTAATCAGTGTCAGTAAAACAGATGATCTGGTCAATATCACATTGGCTGTGTGTGGGAGCTTGCTGTGCGCAAATTAGCTGCCGCGTTTCCTACATTTCAACAGTGACCACGCTTGAAAAAAAGTCCTTAATTGGCTGTGAAGCGCGTTGGGACGTCCTGAGGTGGTGAAAGGCGCTGGAGAAATGTGATTCTTTGGTTCTTTCACTGGACGTGAATAGAAATGATCAGAAATTCACGACCCACCCTCCTGACCACATGCCTCAGCAGATAGCACATCTGCAAGCTTCGAAGCCTTTGGTGTGACAATGCATGATAACATTTGCTCATTTCTGCCCGAAATGATTGCACCCAATCCTCCTTGACGAATTTAGCCCATTATCGTCCCTGCCATCTTGTTGCAGAGTTTCAGATAAGGAGCTCAGTTGCATTTCCTCTCATGCAGAAATGGGACCTCAACACTTTGGGCCTCTCAATGATTCATCAGCAAAATCCTGACCCACATCCGTCCTCAGTACCGCCCCTCCGACAGTGCGGCGCTCCCTCAGTACCGCCCCTCCGACAGTGCGGCGCTCCCTCAGTACCGCTCCTCCGACAGTGCGGTGCTCCCTCAGTACTCCCCCTCCGACAGTGCGGCGCTCCCTCAGTACCGCCCCTCCGACAGTGCGGCGCTCCCTCAGTACCGCCCCTCCGACAATGCGGCGCTCCCTCAGTACCGCCCCTCCGACAGTGCGGCGCTCCCTCAGTACCGCCCCACCTACAGTGCGGCGCTCCCTCAGTACCGCCCCTCCGACAGTGCGGCGCTCCCTCAGTACCACCCCTCCGACAGTGTGGCGCTCCCTCAGTACTGCCCCTCCGACAGTGCGGCGCTCCCTCAGTACCGCCCCTCCGACAGCGCGGCGCTCCCTCAGTACCGCCCCTCCGACAGCGCGGCGCTCCCTCAGTACCGCCCCTCTGACAGCGCGGCGCTCCCTCAGTACTGCCCCTCCGACAGTGCGGCACTTCTGCAGAGAAGGTTAAGGGAAGATTGACCAGAATGGTACCGGGGATGAGGGACTTCAGTGATGTGGAGAGACTGGAGAAGCTGGGATTCTTCTCCTTAGAGCAGAGAAGGTTAAGGGGAGATTTAATCGAGGTGTTCAAAATCATGAAGGGTTTTGATGGAGTAAATAAGGAGAAACTGTTTCCAGTGACAGGAGGGTCGGTAACCAGAGGACACAGATTGAAGATAATCAGTAAAAGAACCAGAGGGGAGATGAGGAGAATGTTTTTTACGCAGCGAGTTGTTGTGATCTGGAATGCGCTGCCTGAAAGGGCGGTGGGAGCAGATTCAATAGTAACTTTCAAAAGGGGGAATTGGAGAAATACTGGAAGGGGAGAAATGTGCCGGGCTGTGGGGAAAGAGCAGGGGGGAGTGGGACTAATTGGAGAGCTCGTTCAAAGAGCCGGCACAGGCACGACGGGCCGAATGGCCTCCTCCTGTGCTGTGAGATTCTGTGATAAGACCCTCCTGAAAACCCAGCTGATTGACCGGCCTTTGGTTGCTATTTCCTCCGTTGTCTGGTTGTCCATGATTTAGTAAAGCCGCCTCTGTGAAGCATCTTGGGGTACTTTTCTCGGTTAAAGGCGTTTCTGTATCAGTGGGCGTTGTTTCTGTTCGTGTTTAACGCACCTGCTGAAAGCACTCAGTACTGGCACTGGGGAGTGTCAGCCTAGATTTTTGTGCTCAAGTCTCTGGAGTGGGACTTGAATCCACGACCGTCTGCCTCAGAGGCGAGAGTCACGGCTGACACACACAGAGCGAGCGAGAGAGGAGATGAATGTTCTCACAGTGCAATGTCGCTGATCGAGAATGGCCGCTTGGGCCCGATGCCAGGAGGTGTGCAGTCGCAGCAGCCCCGGTATTAAGTGATGGGGGTGGGGGGGGTGCGGACGGTGGGGGATAGATGGACAACAGGGAGAACAGTTACTGCTCCTGGCGACTAGACCCGTCCAAAAGCCTACCCGATACCTGGGGGATTAACTCAGCCCGTCACCGTCAGCGGGGGGCGGGTGCGACCCAGCGCGAGTTTTGAGCTATTCAGAGTGTGCGGAAATGTCCGAAAGAACTGGTTCGGGAAATTCCAAGGCACGCCCCGACATTCCAGCCTCGAAAATGTAAACAGCGCTGGCATAACATTAATAGAAAACCGGTTTGCCCGGTTCAATAGCGCCTCGTCAGCCAGTGACTAGATATAATCCGTTGTTGCGTGTTCATGTCAGGTCAGTTCCTTCAGCTGTCAATTGCTGATGGAACACAGGAACAGGAGGAGGCCGTTCAGCCCCTCGAGTTAGTTACATTAGGAACAGGAGGAGGCCGTTCAGCCCCTCGAGTCTGTTACATTAGGAACAGGAGGCGGCCGTTCAGCCCCTCGAGCCTGTTACATTAGGAACAGGAGGAGGCCGTTCAGCCCCCTTGAGCCTGTTACACTAGGAACAGGAGGAGGCCGTTCAGCCCCCTTCAGCCTGTTACACTAGGAACAGGAGGAGGCCGTTCAGCCCCTCGAGCCTGTTACATTAGGAACAGGAGGAGGCCGTTCAGCCCCCTTGAGCCTGTTACATTAGGAACAGGAGGAGGTCGTTCAGCCCCCTTCAGCCTGTTACACTAGGAACAGGAGGAGGCCGTTCAGCCCCTCGAGCCTGTTACATTAGGAACAGGAGGAGGCCGTTCAGCCCCCTTGAGCCTGTTACATTAGGAACAGGAGGAGGTCGTTCAGCCCCCTTCAGCCTGTTACACTAGGAACAGGAGGAGGCCGTTCAGCCCCTCGAGCCTGTTACATTAGGAACAGGAGGAGGCCGTTCAGCCCCTCGAGCCTGTTACATTAGGAACAGGAGGAGGTCGTTCAGCCCCCTTGAGCCTGTTACATTAGGAACAGGAGGAGGTCGTTCAGCCCCCTTGAGCCTGTTACACTAGGAACAGGAGGAGGCCGTTCAGCCCCTCGAGCCTGTTACATTAGGAACAGGAGGAGGCCATTCAGCCCCTCGAGCCTGTTACATTAGGAACAGGAGGAGGCCGTTCAGCCCCTCGAGCCTGTTACACAGGAACAGGAGGAGGCCATTCAGCCCGTCAAGTCTGTTACATTAGGAACAGGAGGAGGCCATTCAGCCCCTCGAGCCTGTTACATTAGGAACAGGAGGAGGCCATTCAGATCCCCTCGATTAGATCACCACTTAATCTTCTAAACTCGACCTCCCCTCCACTCCCCTCACCTCGCTTTGCCTCCCCATCCCTCTCCCCCACTCTGGTACCGCATCCAAGTGACTATTATTCATAGGCAAGCGAACGTAAGGAGTGTCGGCAGGCTATTCGACTGCGGGGGGGGCCTAACACCTGACCCATGCCTAACCCCGAATCCTTTGAATACAGGGCCGTTATTTCGCGGCGGGCGGCACAGCCTCGTGTGTTTGGGAGGGTAAGGAGCCAATGAGGACTTTACTCGAGACCATGCCGGGGTGAGCTGCCCCCCGCCCACCCCTCTTGCGTGACGGAGGGAGGAAATCAGCCCGAACTGACCCTCCGCCCTCTCTTGCCCCCGCCCTCGTCGAGTGACCGGTGCTGGAAAGCGCGCCAGCATTGCGTGAACGTCGGGTGAGGGCGGGATCTAGCTTTGGTGCCGCACCCCACAGCCGAATAGCTACGGGTGCGGCTGCGTACTCCAGCACGGGCCACTGTGAAAGAGTAGGGGAGTGAAGTGGGGGAGTGTTGGGGGGGAGAAGGAAGAGGCCCACGAATTTATTCCTCGTCATATAGGACGCCTTCGGAGCATCCAAAATGGCGTCAGCGAGTTTGCCCTCAGCGCCCGGTGCGATTCGCCCTCTCATTTCCGTCCTTTTCTAATTATTGCACGTACTCCTCGGATGCCAAGGACGCGCGGGATTTCAGCAGCGGGGGCAGTTCAGGCTTCAGGTTTCAGTCCTTCGCCCGCTCCTGTTTTCGGTGAACTCAAAGGTTTTTTTAAAAATCTTTTTTCCACCGGGACCTCCTCCACCCCTCGCTGCTCCCCTCTTCCGCCACAGCAGCGCTCCCTCCGTTCCTTTCTTTTACGGAGGGGCAGTGCTGAGGGAGCACTGCACTGTCAGAGGGGCAGTACTGAGGGAGCGCCGCACTGTCGGAGGGGCGGTACTGAGGGAGCACCGCACTGTCGGAGGGGCGGTACTGAGGGAGCACCGCACTGTCGGAGGGGCGGTACTGAGGGAGCGCCGCACTGTGGGAGGGGCGGTACTGAGGGAGCACCGCACTGTCGGAGGGGCGGTACTGAGGGAGCGCCGCACTGTCGGAGGGGTGGTACTGAGGGAGCGCCGCACTGTCGGAGGGGCGGTACTGAGGGAGCGCCGCACTGTCGGAGGGGCGGTACTGAGGGAGCGCCGCACTGTCGGAGGGGCGGCACTGAGGGAGCGCCGCACTGTCGGAGGGGCAGTACTGAGGGAGCGCCGCACTGTCGGAGGGGCAGTACTGAGGGAGCGCCGCACTGTCGGAGGGGCGGTACTGAGGGAGCGCCGCACTGTCGGAGGGGCAGTACTGAGGGAGCGCCGCACTGTCGGAGGGGCAGTACTGAGGGAGCGCCGCACTGTCGGAGGGGCGGTACTGAGGGAGCGCCGCACTGTCGGAGGTGCCGTCTTTCAGATGAGACGTTAAACCGAGGCCCCTGTCTGCTCTCTCGGGTGAACATAAAAGATCCCACGGCCACTATTGGAAGAAGAGCAGGGGGGAGTTCTCCCCGGTGTCCTGGGGCCAATATTTATCCCTCAACCAACATCACTAAAAACAGATGATCTGGTCATTATCACATTGCTGTTTGTGGGAGCTTGCTGTGCCAAATTGGCTGCCGCGTTTCCTACATTACAACAAGTGATCGCACTTCAAAAAGTCCTTCATTGGCTGTGAAGCACTTTGGGACGTCCTGAGGTGGTGCAAGGCGCTGGAGAAACGCGAGTCTGGCTTTACTTTCCTTCCCCTTTGTGTGCGGGGAGGCCCTGCTTTCAAAGATTGTCGTCGTAGGCCCGAGAGGGATCGGTACAGGCCTGACCTCTGCCCTCCCTGGGGCCTATGTCGCCCCTAGCAACGGGAGCCTTGGCAGTTCTCAGCGAAGAAGGGCGGGGGGGTGGTGTGAGGGGGAATGGGAGAGGGGGCCGGTGGGGGGGATGTGGGGGAACAGGGGAGGACGAGGCTCAAGCCTGAAGAGACCGTCTCGGCAATGGGAGGAGCCCGAGAGAGCTGTTGTCAAGGCGAAACAGCTGTGGAAACGCTGGCTGGGAGAGAGAGGGAAAGGCGGCTGAGGGATTCAGGGGCTCCCTTTATTCCCCTGGTCGGAGCGCCATGTGGTGCCTGCACTGTGCCTCCGAGAAGACCCAGGCCCTGCTGCACCACAGGCGGTCGAGATGGTAAGCGCCAGCCCTGCTCCCTCTGCCTCCCCCTCACTCCGCTCCTTCAGGCCCCGTCTCCAGATCTATCACCGCCCAGCTCCATCTCGGTCTGACCATCCATCCCTCGCTCTCTCTCTCTCTCACTCTCTCTCTCTCTCACTCTGTCTTTCCCTCGCTCTGTCTCTCTCTCTCTCTCTCTCTGTCTGTGTCTCTATCTCTCTCTCTCTCTCTGTCTTTCTCTGTCTCTCTCTCTCTCTGTCTCTGTCTGTCTCTCTCTGTCTCTCTCTCACTCTGTCTCTCTCTGTCTCTCCGTCTCTCTCTCTCTGTCTCTCTCTCTCTGTCTCTCTCTTTCTGTCTCTCTCTATCTCTCACTCTGTCTCTCTCTCTCTCTCTGTCTCTCTCTCTGTCTCTCTCTGTCTCTCTCTGTTTCTCTCTCTCTGTCTCTCTGTTTCTCTCTCTCTCTCTCTGTCTCACTCTCTCTCTTTCTCTTTCTCTCTATGTCTGTCTCTGTCTCTCTCTCCTCTGTCTCTCTCTCTCTCTCTCTCTGTCTCTGTGCATTTTCCTGCTTTTTATTTTTCCCTGTCGTTTATCCCTGCTTGTCTTATTCTAATAGCCCCACACCCACTCTGCTGGGCTCTTAATTTTCTCCGCCGGCTGGGAATCTAGATGTTTAAAAGTATCCTGACAGCCCTGGGTCTCTCCCTGCCCGCCCCCTAATCCACACACAGATGGCTGTGTTTAAGTTGCTCTTGTTGTTCATCCGGTGCCACTCTTCATAGCCGAGGCCGGCTCGGTCTGCGCTGAGCTCTGTCCGTGTGCCCAGCTTGCAGGTTCAGGGCTTCAGAAACAATTGTCCGCTCCCTCGCTCACCTCACACTCCCTCCTTTGATGGCCTCACCTAAACAAGACGGCGGTTAGGGGGGGGGTAACGCACATCCCCTGATTTCCATCGCCCCCCCTCCCTATCTCTGTAACCTCCTCCAGCCCTTACAACCCTCCCTATCTCTGTAACCTCCTCCAGCCTCTACAACCCTCCCTATCTCTGTAACCTCCTCCAGCCCCTACAACCCTCCCTATCTCTGTAACCTCCTCCAGCCCCTACAACCCTCCCTATCTCTGTAACCTCCTCCAGCCCCTACAACCCTCCCTATCTCTGTAACCTCCTCCAGCCCCTACAACCCTCCCTATCTCTGTAACCTCCTCCAGCCCCCTACAACCCTCCCTATCTCTGTAACCTCCTCCAGCCCCTACAACCCTCCCTATCTCTGTAACCTCCTCCAGCCCCTACAACCCTCCCTATCTCTGTAACCTCCTCCAGCCCCTACAACCCTCCCTATCTCTGTAACCTCCTCCAGCCCCTACAACCCTCCCTATCTCTGTAACCTCCTCCAGCCCCCTACAACCCTCCCTATCTCTGTAACCTCCTCCAGCCCCTACAACCCTCCCTATCTCTGTAACCTCCTCCAGCCCCTACAACCCTCCCTATCTCTGTAACCTCCTCCAGCCCCTACAACTCTCCCTATCTCTGTAACCTCCTCCAGTCCCCTACAACCCTCCCTATCTCTGTAACCTCCTCCAGCCCCTACACCCCTCCCTATCTCTGTAACCTCCTCCAGCCCCTACAACTCTCCCTATCTCTGTAACCTCCTCCAGTCCCCTACAACCCTCCCTATCTCTGTAACCTCCTCCAGCCCCTACACCCCTCCCTATCTCTGTAACCTCCTCCAGCCCATACAACCCCCCCATCTCTGTAACCTCCTCCAGCCCCTACAACCCTCCCTATCTCTGTAACCTCCTCCAGCCCCCTACAACCCTCCCTATCTCTGTAACCTCCTCCAGCCCCTACACCCCTCCCTATCTCTGTAACCTCCTCCCCCCTAGAACCCTCCCTATCTCTGTAACCTCCTCCAGCCCCTACACCCCTCCCTATCTCTGTAACCTCCTCCAGCCCCTACAACCCCCCCTATCTCTGTAACCTCCTCCAGCCCCTACAACCCTCCCTATCTCTGGAACCCCCTCCAGCCCCTACACCCCTCCCTATCTCTGTAACCTCCTCCAGCCCCTACACCCCTCCCTATCTCTGTAACCACCTCCAGCCCCTACAACCCTCCCTATCTCTGTAACCTCCTCCATCCCCTACAACCCTCCCTATCTCTGTAACCTCCTCCAGGCCCCTACAACCCTCCCTATCTCTGTAACCTCCTCCAGCCCTCTACAACCCTCCCTATCTCTGTAACCTCCTCCAGACCCTACAACCCTCCCTATCTCTGTAACCTCCTCCAGCCCCTACAACCCTCCCTATCTCTGTAACCTCCTCCAGCCCCTACAACCCTCCCTATCTCTGTAACCTCCTCCAGCCCCTACAACTCTCCCTATCTCTGTAACCTCCTCCAGCCCCTACAACCCTCCGGGATCTCTGCATTCCTCCAATTCTGGCCTCTCGCGCATCCCCCAATTTCCCTCGCTCCACCATTGCCGGCCGTGCCTTCAGCTGCCTGGGCCCCCAGCTCTGGAATTCCCTCCCTAAACCTCTCCGCCTCTCTCTCCTCCTTTAAGACGCTCCTTAAAACCAACCTCTTTGACCCAGCTTTCGGTCACCCGTTCGTAATATCTCCTTATCTCGGTGTTGAATTTTTCTCTGCTTTGCGCTCCTGTGCAGCGCCTCGGGTCGTGTTACCGCGTTGAAGGCCGCCATTTTGTTTTTGGCCACGGGCTCGCTAAGCTGCAAGTCGGGATAAATGGGTCATTTTCTGGTTGGCAAACGGTAACTAGTGGGGTGCCACAGGGATCGGTGCTGGGGCCCCAACTATTTACAATCTACATTAATGACTTGGGATGAAGGGACCGAGTGTCATGTAGCCAAGTTTGCGGATGATACAAAGATGGGTGGGAAAGCAAGTTGTGCAGAGGACTCAAAGAACCTGCAAAGGGATATAGACAGGCTAAGTGAGTGGGCAAACATTTGGCAGATGGACTATAATGTGGGGACGTGCGAGGTTATCCACTTTGGCAGGAAAAATAAAAAAGCAAATTATTATTTAAATGGAGAGAGATTACAAAATGCTACAGTTCGGAGGGACCTGGGGGTCCTTGTGCACGAAACACAAAAAGTTAGCCTGCAGGTACAGCAAGTAATCAAAAAGGCAAATGGAATGTTGGCCTTTATTTCGAGGGGGTTGGAGTATAAAAGCAGGGAAGTCCTGCTACAACTGTACAGGGTATTGGTGAGACCACACCTGGAGTACTGCGTACAGTTTTGGTCTCCTTATTTAAGGAAGGATATACTTGCATTGGAGGCAGTTCAGAGACGATTCACTAGGTTAATTCCAGAGATGAGGGGGTTTAACTTATGAGGAAAGGTTGAGCAGGCTGGGCCGATACTCATTGGAGTTTAGAAGAATGAGAGGGGATCTTATTGAAACATAAGATACTGAGGGAGCTCGACAGGGTAGATGCAGAGAGGATGTTTCCCCTCGTGGGGAAATCTAGAACTCGGGGGCACAGTCTCAGAATAAAGGGTCGCCCTTTTAGAACTGATGAGGAGGAATTTCTTCTCTCAGAGGGTCGTGAATCTGTGGAATTCTCTGCCCCAGAGAGCCGTGGAGGCTGGGTCATTAAATACATTGAAGGTGGAGATAGACAGATTTTTGCAAGATTAGGGAGTGAAGGGTTATGGGGAGCGGGCGGGGAAGTGGCTTTGAGCCCGAGATCAGCCATGATCTTATTGAATGGTGGAGCAGGCTCGAGGGGCCAAGTGGCCTATTCCTGCTCCTATTTCTTATGTTCTTATGACCGTACGGAGACATCCCCTTGAGTTTGGTGCTGGGTCGGGGTGGGGGGGCATTGGGAGAGGGGAGCAGGTGCGGGCGGCATGCTTGACGTGGTTCCGGTAGCGTTCTCTGAGCGTCGAGGCGATAGATGGCGGGCGACTGCGTATTCACGGCCTCTTCATAACCTCTTCTCCCACCCGAACTCTCCATTCCTTCAATTCGGACCCCCTTGTGCCGCCGTCTGCATAGGCGGCCACACATTCAACCATCTTGGGCCCGCACTCTGGACTGACCTAATTGGAGAGCTCGTTCAAAGAGCTGGCACAGGCTCGATGGGCCGAATGGCCTCCTGCTGTGCTGTGAGGTTCTGTGATAAGACCCTCCTGAAAACCCCGCTGATTGACCGGCCTTTGGTTGCTATTTCCTTCATTGTCTGGTTGTCCATGATTTAGTAAAGCCGCCTCTGTGAAGCATCTTGGGGTACTTTTCTCGGTTAAAGGCGTTTCTGTATCAGTGGGTGTTGTTTCTGTTCCTGTTTAACGCACCTCCTACGAGCTGATCAGAGACTCCTCGGGGGCTGCTGATTGTAAGATTTGAGATCGTTAATTAACACCGTGTCTCGTACTGACAGAATTAGAATAGAGCCAGAATAGGGACGACAGGGGCAGCCCCGGGAATCGGGGGGAGAGAGGGAAGGTGGGACTCGGGGGGAGGGAAGGTGGGACTCGGGGGGAGAGAGGGAAGGTGGGTATCAGAGAGAGGGAAGGTGGGAATCAGAGAGAGGGAAGGTGGGACTCGGGGGGAGAGAGGGAAGGTGGGTATCAGAGAGAGGGAGGGTGGGAATCGGGGGGAGAGAGGGAAGGTGGGACTCGGGGGGAGAGAGGGAAGGCGGGAATCAGAAAGAGGGAAGGTGGGACTCAGAGAGAGGGAAGGTGGAGCTCGGGGGGAGAGAGGGAAGGCGGGAATCAGAAAGAGGGAAGGTGGGACTCAGAGAGAGGGAAGGTGGAGCTCGGGGGGAGAGAGGGAAGGTGGGTATCAGAGAGAGGGAGGGTGGGAATCGGGGGGAGAGAGGGAAGGTGGGAATCAGAGAGAGGGAGGGTGGGAATCGGGGCGAGAGAGGGAGGGTGGGAATCAGAGAGAGGGAAGGTGGGACTCGGGGGGAGAGAGGGAAGGTGGGACTCGGGGGGAGAGAGGGAAAGTGGGTATCAGAGAGAGGGAGGGTGGGAATCGGGGGGAGAGAGGGAAGGTGGGAATCAGAGAGAGGGAAGGTGGGACTCGGGGAGAGAGGGAAGGTGGGAATCAGAGAGAGGGAGGGTGGGACTCGGGGAGAGAGGGAAGGTGGGTGGGGGGAGAGAGGGAAGGTGGGTATCAGAGAGAGGGAGGGTGGGAATCGGCGGGAGAGAGGGAAGGTGGGAATCAGAGAGAGGGAGGGTGGGAATCGGGGCGAGAGAGGGAGGGTGGGAATCAGAGAGAGGGAAGGTGGGACTCG
This sequence comes from Somniosus microcephalus, assembly GCF_052327205.1. NCBI lineage: Eukaryota > Metazoa > Chordata > Chondrichthyes > Squaliformes > Somniosidae > Somniosus > Somniosus microcephalus. The sequence continues at coordinate 28,001,933 of NW_028225185.1, forward strand.
GGGGGAGGGAAGGTGGGACTCGGGGAGAGAGGGAAGGTGGGTATCAGAGAGAGGGAGGGTGGGAATCGGGTGGAGAGAGGGAAGGTAGGACTCGGGGGGAGGGAAGGTGGGACTCAGGGGGAGAGAGGGAAGGTGGGTATCAGAGAGAGGGAGGGTGGGAATCGGGTGGAGAGAGGGAAGGTGGGACTCGGGGGGAGAGAGGGAAGGCGGGTATCAGAGAGAGGGAGGGTGGGAATCGGGGGGAGAGAGGGAAGGCGGGTATCAGAGAGAGGGAGGGTGGGAATCGGGGGGAGAGAGGGAAGGTGGGAATCAGAGAGGGAGGGTGGGAATCGGGGCGAGAGAGGGAGGGTGGGAATCAGAGAGAGGGAAGGTGGGACTCGGGGCGAGAGAGGGAGGGTGGGAATCAGAAAGAGGGAAGGTGGGACTCAGAGAGAGGGAAGGCGGGACTCGGGGGGAGAGAGGGAAGGTGGGAATCAGAGAGAGGGAGGGTGGGAATCGGGGCGAGAGAGGGAAGGTAGGAATCAGAGAGAGGGAGGGTGGGACTCGGGGGGAGAGAGGGAAGGTGGGTATCAGAGAGAGGGAGGGTGGGAATCGGGGGGAGAGAGGGAAGGTGGGAATCAGAGAGAGGGAGGGTGGGAATCGGGGGGAGAGAGGGAAGGTGGGAATTGGAGAGAGGGAGGGTGAGAATCGGAGAGAGGGAGGGTGAGAATCGGAGAGAGGGAGGGAGGGAATCGGAGAGAGGGAGGGTGGGAATCGGGGGGAGGGAAGGTGGGAATCGGAGAGAGGGAAGGTGAGAATCGGAGAGAGGGAGGGTGAGAATCGGAGAGAGGGAGGGTGAGAATCGGAGAGAGGGAGGGTGGGAATCAGAGAGAGGGAGGGTGAGAATCGGAGAGAGGGAGGGTGAGAATCGGAGAGAGGGAAGGTGAGAATCGGAGAGAGGGAAGGTGAGAATCGGAGAGAGGGAGGGTGGGAATCGGAGAGAGGGAGGGTGAGAATCGGAGAGAGGGAAGGTGAGAATCGGAGAGAGGGAAGGTGAGAATCGGAGAGAGGGAGGGTGGGAATCGGGGGGAGGGAAGGTGGGAATCGGAGAGAGGGAAGGTGAGAATCGGAGAGAGGAAGGGTGAGAATCGGGGGGAGGGAAGGTGGGAATCGGAGAGAGGGAAGGTGAGAATCGGAGAGAGGGAGGGTGAGAATCGGAGAGAGGGAGGGTGAGAATCGGAGAGAGGGAGGGTGAGAATCGGAGAGAGGGAGGGTGAGAATCGGAGAGAGGGAGGGTGAGAATCAGAGAGAGGGAAGGTGAGAATCGGAGAGAGGGAGGGTGAGAATCGGAGAGAGGGAGGGTGAGAATCGGAGAGAGGGAGGGTGAGAATCGGAGAGAGGGAGGGAAGGTGGGAATCGGGGGGAGGGAGGGTGAGAATCGGAGAGAGGGAAGGTGAGAATCGGAGAGAGGGAAGGTGGGAATCGGAGAGAGGGAGGGTGGGAATCGGAGAGAGTGAGGGTGAGAATCGGAGAGAGGGAGGGTGAGAATCGGAGAGAGGGAGGGTGAGAATCGGAGAGAGGGAGGGTGGGAATCGGAGAGAGTGAGGGTGAGAATCGGAGAGAGGGAGGGTGAGAATCGGAGAGAGGGAGGGTGAGAATCGGAGAGAGGGAGGGTGAGAATCGGAGAGAGGGAAGGTGAGAATCGGAGAGAGGGAGGGTGAGAATCGGAGAGAGGGAGGGTGAGAATCGGAGAGAGGGAGGGTGAGAATCGGAGAGAGGGAGGGTGAGAATCGGAGAGAGGGAGGGTGAGAATCGGAGAGAGGGAGGGTGAGAATCGGAGAGAGGGAGGGTGAGAATCGGAGAGAGGGAGGGTGAGAATCGGAGAGAGGGAGGGTGGGAATCGGAGAGGGAGGGTGAGAATCGGAGAGAGGGAGGGTGAGAATCGGAGAGAGGGAGGGTGAGAATCGGAGAGAGGGAGGGTGAGAATCGGAGAGAGGGAGGGTGGGAATCGGAGAGGGAGGGTGAGAATCGGAGAGAGGGAGGGTGAGAATCGGAGAGAGGGAGGGTGAGAATCGGAGAGAGGGAGGGTGAGAATCGGAGAGAGGGAGGGTGAGAATCGGAGAGAGGGAGGGTGAGAATCGGGGGGAGGGAGGGTGGGAATCGGAGAGAGGGAAGGTGAGAATCGGAGAGAGGGAGGGAAGGTGGGAATCGGGGGGAGGGAGGGTGAGAATCGGAGAGAGGGAGGGTGGGAATCGGAGAGAGGGAGGGTGAGAATCGGAGAGAGGGAGGGTGAGAATCGGAGAGAGGGAAGGTGAGAATCGGAGAGAGGGAGGGTGAGAATCGGAGAGAGGGAGGGTGAGAATCGGAGAGAGGGAGGGTGAGAATCGGAGAGAGGGAAGGTGGGAATCGGAGAGAGGGAAGGTGAGAATCGGAGAGAGGGAGGGAAGGTGGGAATCG